>NC_034187.2:86161749-86254249 GCF_002021735.2 Oncorhynchus kisutch
ACCCATGACCAGCTCGGAAACCAGATTGCACAGCGGAGAAGGTGCGGTGGGATTCGAGATGGTCAGTGACCTGTTTGTTGACTTGGCTTTCGAAGACCTTAGATAGGCAGGGCAGGATGGATATAGGTCTGTAACAGTTTGGGTCCAGGGTGTCTCCCCCTTTGAAGAGGGGGATGACTGCGGCAGCTTTCCAATCCTTGGGGATCTCAGACGATATGAAAGAGAGGTTGAACAGGCTGGTAATAGGGGTTGCGACAATGGTGGCAGATAGTTTCAGAAATAGAGGGTCCAGATTGTCAAGCCCAGCTGATTTGTACGGGTCCAGGTTTTTGCAGCTCTTTCAGAACATCTGCTATCTGGATTTGGTTAAAGGAGAACCTGGAGAGGCTTGGGCGAGGAGCTGCGGGGGGGGCGGAGCTGTTGGCCGAGGTTGAAGTAGCCAGGCGGAAGGCATGGCCAGCCGTTGAGAAATGCTTATTGAAGTTTTCGATAATCATGGATTTATCAGTGGTGACCGTGTTACCTAGCCTCAGTGCAGTGGGCAGCTGGGAGGAGGTGCTCTTGTTCTCCATGGACTTCACGGTGTCCCAGAACTTTTTGGAGTTGGAGCTACAGGATGCAAACTTCTGCCTGAAGAAGCTGGCCTTAGCTTTCCTGACTGACTGCGTGTATTGGTTCCGGACTTCCCTGAACAGTTGCATATCACGGGGACTATTCGATGCTATTGCAGTCCGCCACAGGATGTTTTTGTGCTGGTCGAGGGCAGTCAGGTCTGGGGTGAACCAAGGGCTGTATCTGTTCTTAGTTCTGCATTTTTTGAACGGAGCATGCTTATCTAAAATGGTGAGGAAGTTACTTTTAAAGAATGACCAGGCATCCTCAACTGACGGGATGAGGTCGATGTCCTTCCAGGATACCCGGGCCAGGTCGATTAGAAAAGAAAGGTCTGCTCACAGAAGTGTTTTAGGGAGCGTTTGACAGTGATGAGGGGTGGTCGTTTGACTGCGGCTCCGTAGCGGATACAGGCAATGAGGCAGTGATCGCTGAGATCCTGGTTGAAGACAGCGGAGGTGTATTTGGAGGGCCAGTTGGTCAGGATGACGTCTATGAGGGTGCCCTTGTTTACAGAGTTAGGGTTGTACCTGGTGGGTTCCTTGATGATTTGTGTGAGATTGAGGGCATCTAGCTTAGATTGTAGGACTGGCGAGGTGTTAAGCATATCCCAGTTTAGGTCACCTAACAGAACAAACTCTGAAGCTAGATGGGGGGCGATCAATTCACAAATGGTGTCCAGGGCACAGCTGGGAGCTGAGGGGGGTCGGTAGCAGGCGGCAACCGTGAGAGACTTATTTCTGGAGAGAGTAATTTTCAAAATTAGTAGTTCGAACTGTTTGGGTATGGACCTGGAAAGTATGACATTACTTTGCAGGCTATCTCTGCAGTAAACTGCAACTCCGCCCCCTTTGGCAGTTCTATCTTGACGGAAGATGTTATAGTTGGGTATGGAAATCTCTGAATTTTTGGTGGCCTTCCTGAGCCAGGATTCAGACACAGCAAGGACATCAGGGTTAGCAGAGTGTGCTAAAGCAGTGAGTAAAACAAACTTAGGGAGGAGGCTTCTGATGTTGACATGCATGAAACCAAGGCTTTTTCGATCACAGAAGTCAACAAATGAGGGTGCCTGGGGACATGCAGGGCCTGGGTTTACCTCCACATCACCCGCGGAACAGAGGAGTAGTATGAGGGTGCGGCTAAAGGCTATCAAAATCATCACCACCATCATCCATCACCACCGACATCATCATCATCATCATCATCATCATCATCATCATCATCATCATCACCACCACCACCATCATCATCCATCACCACCACCATCATCATCATCACCACCATCATCACCACCATCATCACCACCATCATCACCACCACCATCATCATCACCACCATCATCCATCACCACCACCACCATCATCATCATCATCATTCATCCATCACCACCATCATCATCATCATCATCATCATCATCATCATCATCCATCACCACCACCATCATCCATCATCATCATCATCATCCATCACCACCATCATCATCATCATCATCACCATCATCCATCATCATCATCATCAACATCATCCATCACCACCATCATCCACCATCATCCATCATCATCATCATCATCATCATCATCATCATCATCACCACCATCATCCATCACCACCACAATCATCATCATCACCACCATCATCATCTTCATCATTCATCACCACCATCATCATCATTACCACCATCATCCATGACCATCATCCATCACCACCACCATCATCATCATCCATCACCAACCACCACCATCCATCACCACCACCATCATCCATCACCACCACCATCCATCACCACCACCATCATCCATCACCACCACCATCCTCATCATCATCACCACCATCGTCCATCACCACCACCATCATCCATCACCACCACCATCATCATCATCACCACCATCATCCATCACCACCACCATCATCATCATCAATCACCACCACCATCATCATCATCATCACCACCATCATCCATCACCACCACCATCATCATCTACTGAATTGTAGATGAAAGTTAATCCACAGCCACTTTACTCTTGAGTTCCTACCACATATCCTCTGACACAGGGCTGACCCCGATCATGCCCCGGGATGCTGCACGGTAATGCGACCTCAGCTCACACACACACTCACACAAGTCTAAACACATGCACACACACATTCACACACAACCAGAGCAAAAGTAGCACGCTGCATTGCCAAGCCTGACAAGGCTGGTTTAGAGTATTCCATGATGAAAGGGAAGCACAGCCTCGTCTGAGGAGCGTTGAAAAAATGTTTTGACAATGTGTTCCATTCACTGCTCACTGTTCCCCTCACTGTTCCCCTCCCTGCTCACTGTTCCCCTCACTGCTCACTGTTCCCCTCACTGCTCCCCTCACTGTTCCCCTCCCTGCTCACTGTTCCCCTCACTGCTCCCCTCACTGCTCCCCTCACTGTTCCCCTCACTGTTCCCCTCCCTGCTCACTGTTCCCCTCACTGCTCCCCTCACTGTTCCCCTCACTGTTCCCCTCCCTGCTCACTTTTCCCCTCACTGCTCCCCTCACTGTTCCCCTCACTGCTCACTGTTCCCCTCACTGCTCACTGTTCCCCTCACTGTTCCCCTCCCTGCTCACTGTTCCCCTCCCTGCTCACTGTTCCCCTCAATGCTCACTGTTCCCCTCACTGTTCCCCTCCCTGCTCACTGTTCTCCTCACTGTTCCCCTCACTCCTCACTGTTCCCCTCACTGTTCCCCTCCCTGCTCACTGTTCCCCTCCCTGCTCACTGTTCCCCTCACTGCTCACTGTTCCCCTCACTGTTCCCCTCACTGCTCACTGTTCTCCTCACTGTTCCCCTCACTGCTCACTGTTCTCCTCACTGTTCCCCTCACTGTTACCCTCACTGTTCCCCTCCCTGCTCACTGTTCCCCTCCCTGCTCACTGTTCCCCTCACTGCTCACTGTTCCCCTCACTGTTCCCCTCACTGCTCACTGTTCCCCTCACTGCTCACTGTTCCCCTCTCTGCTCACTGTTCCCCTCACTATTCCCCTCACTGCTCACTGTTCTCCTCACTGTTCTCCTCACTGTTCCCCTCACTGTTCCCCTCCCTGCTCACTGTTCCCCTCACTGCTCACTGTTCCCCTCACTATTCCCCTCACTTCTCACTGTTCCCCTCACTGCTCATTGTTCCCCTCACTGTTCCCCTCACTGTTCCCCTCACTGCTCACTGTTCCCCTCACTGCTCACTGTTCCCCTCACTGTTCCCCTCACTGCTCACTGTCCAGGCTTCCCTGGTGCTGCTCTCTCTTTCTATTGTGGGGACTGAAGGGGTGTCTGTCCTACCTGTCATCCTTCCTTCCGCTCTCTATATCTTTGTGTCTCCTCACCATCTCCTCACCACCTCTCTCTCTCGCTCTCTCTCTGTCTGTCTCTCTCTCTCTCTCTCTCTCTCTCTACTCTCTACTCTCTCTCTCTCTCTCTCTCTCTCTCTCTCTCTACTCTCTACTCTCCTCACTATCCTTCTCGCCTCCCTCCCTCCTCTCCCACTCCATATTTTACCTCTCTCCCTGTACAGCAGATTGAGATGTGTTCATCAGGCAGGTGTTCTGTTCCGTGTGACACTTGTCATGTGCCAGGTGGCAAGGCAGAGGGTCACAGGGGGCGTAGGGACGGGCACAGATGGCAGCACAGGTGTGGTGATACCACCACATCAAGCACAGCCGTTTCCCCTGTCTAAACACACTCTGCTGTGTGTCCATCACAAGGTAATGTCACACACACACACACACACACTTTGTCCCCAAAAGAACAGTTTCAGAGACAGTTAAAGCAATCTATTCAACACTGTGAAGGTCAAGTGGAACACAGTGAAGGTCAAGTGGAACACGGTGAAGGTCAAGTGGAACACAGTGACGGTCAAGTGGAACACAGTGAAGGTCAAGTGGAACACAGTGAAGGTCAAGTGGAAAAATATTCAGAAGGTTTATGGATATTAGAGCAGCAGGACTTGTCTTCTTCAGAAGGTTGACAGACAGTTGGTCACCAGGACATGTCTTCTTCTGAAGGTTGACAGACAGTTGGCCACCAGGACTTGTCTTCTTCAGAAGGTTGACAGACAGTTGGCCACCAGGACATGTCTTCTTCAGAAGGTTGACAGACAGTTGGCCACCAGGACTTGTCTTCTTCAGAAGGTTGACAGACAGTTGGCCACCAGGACATGTCTTCTTCAGAAGGTTGACAGACAGTTGGCCACCAGGACTTGTCTTCTTCAGAAGGTTGACAGACAGTTGGCCACCAGGACTTGTCTTCTTCAGAAGGTTGACAGACAGTTGGCCACCAGGACTTGTCTTCTTCAGAAGGTTGACAGACAGTTGGCCACCAGGACTTGTCTTCTTCAGAAGGTTGACAGACAGGTGTTCACCAGGACATGTCTTCTTCAGAAGGTTGACAGACAGTTGGCCACCAGGACTTGTCTTCTTCAGAAGGTTTACAGACAGTTGGTCACCAGGACTTGTCTTCTTCAGAAGGTTGAAAGACAGTTGACCACCAGGTCATGTCTTCTTCAGAAGGTTGACAGACAATTGGCCACCAGGACTTGTCTTCTTCAGAAGGTTGACAGACAGTTGGTCACCAGGACATGTCTTCTTCAGAAGGTTGACAGACAGTTGGCCACCAGGACTTGTGTTCTTCAGAAGGTTGACAGACAGTTGGCCACCAGGACATGTCTTCTTCAGAAGGTTGACAGACAGTTGGCCACCAGGACATGTCTTCTTCAGAAGGTTGACAGACAGTTGGCCACCAGGACATGTCTTCTTCAGAAGGTTGACAGACAGTTGGCCACCAGGACATGTCTTCTTCAGAAGGTTGACAGACAGTTGGTCACCAGGACATGTCTTCTTTAGAAGGTTGACAGACAGTTGGCCACCAGGACTTGTCTTCTTCAGAAGTTTGACAGACAGTTGGTCACCAGGACATGTCTTCTTCAGAAGGTTGACAGACAGTTGGCCACCAGGACTTGTCTTCTTCAGAAGGTTGACAGACAGTTGGCCACCAGGACTTGTCTTCTTCAGAAGGTTGATAGACAGTTGGCCACCAGGACTTGTCTTCTTCAGAAGGTTGACAGACAGTTGGTCACCAGGACATGTCTTCTTCAGAAGGTTGACAGACAGTTGGCCACCAGGAAATTTAATTTACTGTTCTTCAACGGGAGTAAAAGAGAAAAAAACAATTGCCAAAAAATAAATAAAAGACTTGATTTCTTGAGAAATCCAACTCCTCCTAATGCTAAGTTATAGTTGTGCCTATTCTGTTGTATTCCCTCTGGAATTAACGGTTTAAATCTCAATCCGAAATCATACCCTACCCCCAACCTAGTGCACTACTTTTGACCAGAGCACTATGGGCCCATGTGAAAAGTAGTGCACTAAATATGGAATATGTAGCAGTTTTGGACACAGACTTCTTGTCCTTTGGTTAACCTTTCCCAAGATTTACCCAGTTCTGTTGAGGACAGGCCTGTGTACCAGAACTGAGGGAAGCATAGCAGAAACAGGGATACACGTACAATGGGAGAGTTAGGCCTCTATCTCTCTATCGTTCTCCCTCCCTCCATTTCTCTATCTCTCTCCTTCATTCCATCTCTCTCCTTCCCTCCATCTCTCAATCTCTCTTCTTCCCTTCATCTCGCTGATTTCTGAGTTATGCTAATAGGCTGCTTAGCTAAATAATTAATTTGTGGGTGCATTCAGAGTGGCCACAGCTCGCCAGTATCAATCACTGATGTCAGAATATACTGTTTCCTTCATTTTAACACCACACTGCCATACGTACCGCCATACCACCGTACAGCCATACCACCGTACCACCGTACAGCCATACCACCACACTGCCATATGTACTGCCATACCACCGTACAGCCATACCACCGTACCACCGTACAGCCATACCACCGTACTGCCATAATGCAAGACCTCCATTCCACCATACCACCGTACCGACAGACCAGCCTATAGCCATACCACCGTACTGCCATACCACCGTACAGCCATACCACCGTACAGCCATACCACCGTACCACCGTACAGCCATACCACCGTACAGCCATACCACCGTACCACCGTACAGCCATACCACCGTACCGCCATATCACCGTACAGCCATACCACCGTACTGCCATAATGCAAGACCTCCATTCCACCATACCACCGTACCGACAGACCAGCCTATAGCCATACCACCGTACTGCCATACCACCGTACAGCCATAATGCAAGACCTCCATTCCACCATACCACCGTACCACCATACCACCATAATGCCAGACCTCCATTCCACCATACCACCATAATGCCAGACCTCCATTCCACCATACCACCATACCACCATAATGCCAGACCTCCATTCCACCATACCACCATACTGCCATAACACCATACTGCCATACTGCCATACCACAATACTGCCATGACTGTATTTCACTTCCTTCCACTCCATGGCCCAAATACAACAACCTGAAAGCTTGTCAGAGGCTGGTGTTTCACTCTCTCTTTAAACATGGCACACTTTAGTTGTGTTAGTTACATTATGGGAATTACAGAGAGAGACGGAGAGAGAGTGAGACCCGTTTCCTTCTTGCCATATGGCCAACTACGCCTTGCAAAACAAAAAGTTCAACACAATTTCACTGCTTGAATACATTGGCTGCATCACAAACATTCCCACAGAGAAAACCACCCCCAAGCTCACACAGAGAGTCCAGCATTAACAGGCACAGCATTACCCTGGCTCACACAGAGAGTCCAGCATTAACAGGTACAGCATTACCCTGGCACACACAGAGAGTCCAGCATTAACAGGTACAGCATTACCCTGGCACACACAGAGAGTCCAGCATCATTAACAGGTACAGCATTAAATCAAACAAAAGTTTATTTGTCACGTGCGCCAAATACAACAGTGAAATGCTCTAACAAATAGTGCAAAAAGGTATCAGGTGAACAAGAGGGAGGTAAAGAAATAAAACAACAGTAAAAAGACAGGCTATATACAGTAGAGGGGCTATATACAGTAGTGGGGCTATATACAGTAGAGAGGCTATATACAGTAGAGAGGCTATATACAGTAGAGAGGCTATATACAGTAGAGAGACTACATACAGTAGAGAGGCTATATACAGTAGAGAGGCTATATACAGTAGAGAGGCTATATACAGTAGAGAGGCTATATACAGTAGAGAGGCTATATACAGTAGAGAGGCTATATACAGTAGAGAGGTTATATACAGTAGAGAGGTTATATACAGTAGAGAGGCTATATACAGTAGAGAGGCTATATACAGTAGAGAGGCTATATACAGTAGAGAGGCTATATACAGTAGAGAGGTTATATACAGTAGAGAGGCTATATACAGTAGAGAGGCTATATACAGTAGCGAGGCTATATACAGTAGCGAGGCTATATACAGTAGAGAGGCTATATACAGTAGAGAGGCTATATACAGTAGAGAGGCTATATACAGTAGAGAGGCTATATACAGTAGAGAGGTTATATACAGTAGAGAGGCTATATACAGTAGAGAGGCTATATACAGTAGCGAGGCTATATACAGTAGCGAGGCTATATACAGTAGAGAGGCTATATACAGTAGAGAGGCTATATACAGTAGAGAGGCTATATACAGTAGAGAGGCTATATACAGTAGAGAGGTTATATACAGTAGAGAGGCTATATACAGTAGAGAGGCTATATACAGTAGCGAGGCTATATACAGTAGCGAGGCTATATACAGTAGAGAGGCTATATACAGTAGAGAGACTATATACAGTAGAGAGGCTATATACAGTAGTGAGGCTATATACAGTAGAGAGGCTATATACAGTAGAGAGGCTATATACAGTAGAGAGGTTATATACAGTAGAGAGACTATATACAGTAGAGAGGCTATATACAGTAGAGAGGCTATATACAGTAGTGAGGCTATATACAGTAGAGAGGCTATATACAGTAGAGAGGCTATATACAGTAGAGAGGCTATATACAGTAGAGGGGCTATATACAGTAGAGGGGCTATATACAGTAGAGAGGCTATATACAGTAGAGAGGTTATATACAGTAGAGAGGTTATATACAGTAGAGAGGTTATATACAGTAGAGAGGCTATATACAGTAGAGAGGCTACATACAGTAGAGAGGCTATATACAGTAGAGAGGTTATATACAGTAGAGAGGCTATATACAGTAGAGAGGCTATATACAGTAGAGAGGTTATATACAGTAGAGAGGCTATATACAGTAGAGAGGTTATATACAGTAGCGAGGCTATATACAGTAGAGAGGTTATATACAGTAGAGAGGTTATATACAGTAGAGAGGTTATATACAGTAGAGAGGCTACATACAGTAGAGAGGCTATATACAGTAGAGAGGTTATATACAGTAGAGAGGCTATATACAGTAGTGAGGCTATATACAGTAGAGAGGTTATATACAGTAGAGAGGCTATATACAGTAGTGAGGCTATATACAGTAGAGAGGCTATATACAGTAGAGAGGCTATATACAGTAGAGAGGTTATATACAGTAGAGAGGTAATATACAGTAGAGAGGCTATATACAGTAGAGAGGCTATATACAGTAGAGGGGTTATATACAGTAGAGAGGCTATATACAGTAGAGAGGCTATATACAGTAGAGAGGCTATATACAGTAGAGAGGTTATATACAGTAGAGAGGCTATATACAGTAGAGAGGCTATATACAGTAAAGAGGCTATATACAGTAGAGAGGTAATATACAGTAGAGAGGCTATATACAGTAGAGAGGCTATATACAGTAGAGAGGCTATATACAGTAGAGAGCCTATATACAGTAGCGAGGCTATATACAGTAGAGAGGCTATATACAGACACCGGTTAGTCAGGCTGATTGAGGTAGTATGTACATGTAGATATGGTTAAAGTGACTATGCATATATGATAAACACCCTGGCACACACAGAGAGTCCAGCATTAACAGGCACAGCATTACCCTGGCACACACAGAGAGTCCAGCATTAACAGGGACAGTATTACCCTGGCACACACACAGAGAGTCCAGCATTAACAGGGACAGTATTACCCTGGCACACACACAGAGAGTCCAGCATTAACAGGGACAGTATTACTCTGGCACACACAGAAAAACATGGTGAACCGTCTCAGACATTGCACAAAGTGAAGAGAGAGAGAGAGAGAGAGGGATACCAGAACTAACTAGAGCGGGATACCAGAACTAACTAGAGAGGGATACCAGAACTAACTAGAGAGGGATACCAGAACTAACTAGAGAGGGATACCAGAACTAACTAGAGAGGGATACCAGAACTAACTAGAGAGGGATACCAGAACTAACTAGAGAGGGATATCAGAACTAACTAGAGCGGGATACCAGAACTAACTAGAGAGGGATATCAGAACTAACTAGAGAGGGATATCAGAACTAACTAGAGAGGGATATAAGAACTAACTAGAGAGGGATACCAGAACTAACTAGAGCGGGATACCAGAACTAACTAGAGAGGGATACCAGAACTAACTAGAGAGGGATACCAGAACTAACTAGAGAGGGATACCAGAACTAACTAGAGAGGGATACCAGAACTAACTAGAGAGGGATACCAGAACTAACTAGAGAGGGATATCAGAACTAACTAGAGCGGGATACCAGAACTAACTAGAGAGGGATATCAGAACTAACTAGAGAGGGATATCAGAACTAACTAGAGAGGGATATAAGAACTAACTAGAGAGGGATATAAGAACTAACTAGAGAGGGATATCAGAACTAACTAGAGAGGGATATAAGAACTAACTAGAGAGGGATATCAGAACTAACTAGAGAGGGATATAAGAACTAACTAGAGAGGGATATAAGAACTAACAAGAGAGGGATTCCAGAACTAACTAGAGAGGGATATCAGAACTAACTAGAGAGGGATACCAGAACTAACTAGAGAGGGATACCAGAACTAACTAGAGAGGGATATCAGAACTAACTAGAGAGGGATATCAGAACTAACTAGAGAGGGATATAAGAACTAACAAGAGAGGGATTCCAGAACTAACTAGAGAGGGATATCAGAACTAACTAGAGAGGGATATCAGAACTAACTAGAGAGGGATATAAGAACTAACTAGAGAGGGATATAAGAACTAACAAGAGAGGGATTCCAGAACTAACTAGAGAGGGATATCAGAACTAACTAGAGAGGGAAACCAGAACTAACTAGAGAGGGATATCAGAACTAACTAGAGAGGGATATCAGAACTAACTAGAGAGGGATATCAGAACTAACTAGAGAGGGATATAAGAACTAACAAGAGTGGGATTCCAGAACTAACTAGAGAGGGATATCAGAACTAACTAGAGAGGGATATCAGAACTAACTAGAGAGGGATATAAGAACTAACTAGAGAGGGATATAAGAACTAACAAGAGAGGGATTCCAGAACTAACTAGAGAGGGATATCAGAACTAACTAGAGAGGGATATAAGAACTAACAAGAGAGGGATTCCAGAACTAACTAGAGAGGGATATCAGAACTAACTAGAGAGGGATATCAGAACTAACTAGAGAGGGATATAAGAACTAACTAGAGAGGGATATAAGAACTAACAAGAGAGGGATTCCAGAACTAACTAGAGAGGGATATCAGAACTAACTAGAGAGGGATACCAGAACTAACTAGAGAGGGATACCAGAACTAACTAGAGAGGGATATCAGAACTAACTAGAGAGGGATATCAGAACTAACTAGAGAGGGATATAAGAACTAACAAGAGAGGGATTCCAGAACTAACTAGAGAGGGATATCAGAACTAACTAGAGAGGGATATCAGAACTAACTAGAGAGGGATATAAGAACTAACTAGAGAGGGATATAAGAACTAACAAGAGAGGGATTCCAGAACTAACTAGAGAGGGATATCAGAACTAACTAGAGAGGGATACCAGAACTAACTAGAGAGGGATACCAGAACTAACTAGAGAGGGATATCAGAACTAACTAGAGAGGGATATCAGAACTAACTAGAGAGGGATATAAGAACTAACAAGAGAGGTATTCCAGAACTAACTAGAGAGGGATATCAGAACTAACTAGAGAGGGATATCAGAACTAACTAGAGAGGGATACAAGAACTAACTAGAGAGGGATATAAGAACTAACTAGAGAGGGATATCAGAACTAACTAGAGAGGGATATAAGAACTAACTAGAGAGGGATATCAGAACTAACTAGAGAGGGATATCAGAACTAACTAGAGAGGGATATAAGAACTAACAAGAGAGGGATTCCAGAACTAACTAGAGAGGGATATCAGAACTAACTAGAGAGGGATATCAGAACTAACTAGAGAGGGATATAAGAACTAACTAGAGAGGGATATAAGAACTAACTAGAGAGGGATATCAGAACTAACTAGAGAGGGATATAAGAACTAACTAGAGAGGGATATCAGAACTAACTAGAGAGGGATACCAGAACTAACTAGAGAGGGATACCAGAACTAACTAGAGAGGGATATCAGAACTAACTAGAGAGGGATACCAGAACTAACTAGAGAGGGATATAAGAACTAACTAGAGAGGGATATCAGAACTAACTAGAGAGGGATACCAGAACTAACTAGAGAGGGATACCAGAACTAACTAGAGAGGGATATCAGAACTAACTAGAGAGGGATATCAGAACTAACTAGAGAGGGATATAAGAACTAACTAGAGAGGGATACCAGAACTAACTAGAGAGGGATATAAGAACTAACTAGAGAGGGATATCAGAACTAACTAGAGAGGGATACCAGAACTAACTCTCCAATCTTCTGAACGTTGTAGCCACACGAGAAGTTTGATGTTCAGAGAGAATAAATCAATGATTTTAAAGATTTCAAACTGACACAGCAAATGCTTCTGTTTCCTCTGTATCCTTGTGTGTGAAGTGATGTTCCGTAGAGACAGACAGACTAGATATTTGTTCTAGCAGGCACCCTATTCCCTATATAGTGCACTACTTTAGACCAGGACCCTATGAAACCCTATTCCCTATATAGTGCACTACTTTAGACCAGAACCCTGTAGAACCCTATTCCCTATATATTGTGCACTACTTTAGACCAGGACCCTATGGAACCCTATTCCCTATATAGTGCACTACTTTAGACCAGAGCCCTATAGAACCCTATTCCCTATATAGTGCACTACTTTAGACCAGAGCCCTATGGAACCCTATTCCCTATATAGTGCACTACTTTAAACCACAACCATATAGAGCCTGCACTACATAGCAACAACAAAAAATGTGTCATCTGAGCCACAGACACATCAGCCTTGTTTCTCCCGTCAACACGGCCTTTTCAAAGTCATGGCTCCTCTCCCAAGTTCCCACACACTTTGGAACGGAACACTAGATTCTTACAACTGAGTTCTAGATTCTTTCACTGTGTTCTATTCCAAGATGTCCGTCACAACACAGCCTTGAACCACATATTACTGGAGAAGACAGGAGGTCAGTTTAAAACACAGCCTTGATCCACATA
Source organism: Oncorhynchus kisutch (assembly GCF_002021735.2). Taxonomy (NCBI): domain Eukaryota; kingdom Metazoa; phylum Chordata; class Actinopteri; order Salmoniformes; family Salmonidae; genus Oncorhynchus; species Oncorhynchus kisutch. Next base: position 86,174,898 of record NC_034187.2, read on the forward strand.
TTACTGGAGAAATGAGGATGTCAGTTTATAACACAGCCTTGAACCACATATTACTGGAGAAGTCAGGATGTCAGTTTACAACACAGCCTTGAACCACATATTACAGGAGAAGTCAGGATGTCGGTTTCAAACACAGCCTTGATATACATATTACTGGAGAAATGAGGATGTCAGTTTATAACACAGCCTTGAACCACATATTACTGGAGAAATCAGGAGGTCAGTTTAAAACACAGCCTTGAACCACATATTACTGGAGAAATCAGGAGGTCAGTTTAAAACACAGCCTTGAACCACATATTACTGGAGAAGACAGGAGGTCAGTTTAAAACACAGCCTTGAACCACATATTACTGGAGAAATCAGGAGGTCAGTTTAAAACACAGCCTTGAACCACATATTACTGGAGAAGACAGGAGGTCAGTTTAAAACACAGCCTTGAATCACATATTACTGGAGAAATCAGGAGGTCAGTTTAAAACACAGCCTTGAACCACATATTACTGGAGAAATCAGGAGGTCAGTTTAAAACACAGCCTTGAACCACATATTACTGGAGAAATCAGGAGGTCAGTTTAAAAGACAGCCTTGAACCACATATTACTGGAGAAATCAGGAGGTCAGTTTAAAACACAGCCTTGATCCACATATTACTGGAGAAATCAGGAGGTCAGTTTAAAACACAGCCTTGAACCACATATTACTGGAGAAATCAGGAGGTCAGTTTAAAACACAGCCTTGAACCACATATTACTGGAGAAGACAGGAGGTCAGTTTAAAACACAGCCTTGAACCACATATTACTGGAGAAATCAGGAGGTCAGTTTAAAACACAGCCTTGAACCACATATTACTGGAGAAGACAGGAGGTCAGTTTAAAACACAGCCTTGAACCACATATTACTGGAGAAATCAGGAGGTCAGTTTAAAACACAGCCTTGAACCACATATTACTGGAGAAATCAGGAGGTCAGTTTAAAACACAGCCTTGAACCACATATTACTGGAGAAGACAGGAGGTCAGTTTAAAACACAGCCTTGAACCACATATTACTGGAGAAATCAGGAGGTCAGTTTAAAACACAGCCTTGAACCACATATTACTGGAGAAATCAGGAGGTCAGTTTAAAACACAGCCTTGAACCACATATTACTGGAGAAATCAGGAGGTCAGTTTAAAACACAGCCTTGATCCACATATTACTGGAGAAGACAAAATCTCTATCAGGCAGGTATGTGAGAAAATAAAAATAGTTTAGGAAAATAATATCACCATTGTAAAATAATTATTTTCTGTCTTAAATTCAATTGAATTTAAATGTAATTGATGTCAACATCATCTGTGACGTAAAAAAAAAAAAACTGGAATAATTAGCTGTGAACCTTGTTAGATTGATTAGTTAGCTGATTGATCTTCATTCTACATTACACAAGAAGACGTAGCAACAGTTAATGATGGGCCCTGTTCATAGCCGTGACTCCTGTACGGCTCATCACACCCACTCTTATGTGCGTACCAAACAACGCCCTACCTCTTATATAGTCCACTTATTTTGGTTAAAAGAAAAAAATACATAAGAATAGGTTGCCGGTTGGGACACAATTTAGACAAAGTCAACTGCAAAGCCCTCAGTTTAAACATGAAAATGAAGCCACATAGAAACAGGACCCTTTTCAAGGAGAGGTACTCTCGCTAGGGACGTACCTGGCACAAAATTGACTTTTGTAATGTTTCCAAATATGTTCCATAATTAGTTTATGTTCGTAAAGATGATGGCTCCTTTTCTGAACTAAAGTAACACATAGATACCTAAATACATTTTCTTAAGAAATGTCTGAGTTTAACTCAATTTATTTAGACAGTTACCATGGTCCTTTACAAATGATGCTAAAACATGAGAATGCACTCAATCCAAGTAGGTCTATAGATAAACAAACAACAAATTAACATTACTTTTAAAGTACTGTATTTTTTTAAAGGTTAAAAAGCTGAGCTTCATTTCCAAAACAAAGCAAGTTATCGTGACCCTTTGTTCAAGACAGAGCTGAATTTTTTTAAAATCTGTACCTATCTACCTGTATCCCTACCTTAACAACCTGAACGGTAACCCTACCTTAACATCCTGAGCTGTACCCTACCTTAACAACCTGAGCTGTATCTCTACCTTAACAACCTGAACAACCTGAACTGTATCCCTACCTTAACAACCTGAACAACCTGAACTGTATCTCTACCTTAACAACCTGAACTGTATCCCTACCTTAACAACCTGAACTGTGTCCCTACCTTAACAACCTGAACTGTATCCCTACCTTAACAACCTGAACTGTTTCCCTACCTTAACAACCAGAACTGTATCTCTACCTTAACAACCTGAACTGTATCTCTACCTTAACAACCTTAACAACCTGAACTGTATCTCTACCTTAACAACCTGAACAACCTGAACTGTACCCCTACCTTAACAACCAGAACTGTATCCCTACCTTAACAACCTGGACTGTATCTCTACCTTAACCTGAGCTGTATCCCTACCTTAACAACCTGAGCTGTATCCCTACCTTAACAACCTGAACTGTATCCCTACCTTAACAACCTGAGCTCTATCCCTACCTTAACAACCTGAACTCTATCCCTACCTTAACAACCTGAACTGTATCCCTACCTTAACAACCAGAACTGTATCCCTACCTTAACAACCTGAGCTGTACCCTACCTTAACAACCTTACCTGTATCCCTACCTTAACATCCTGAGCTGTATCCCTACCTTAACAACCTTACCTGTATCCCTACCTAAACATCCTGAGCTGTACCCTACCTTAACATCCTGAGCTGTATCCCTACCTTAACATCCTGAGCTGTATCCCTACCTTAACATCCTGAGCTGTATCCCTACCTTAACATCCTGAGCTGTATCCCTACCTTAACATCCTGAGCTGTATCCCTACCTTAACATCCTGAGCTGTATCCCTACCTTAACATCCTGAGCTGTATCCCTACCTTAACAACCAGAACTGTATCCCTACCTTAACAACCAGAACTGTATCCCTACCTTAACAACCAGAACTGTATCCCTACCTTAACAACCTGAGCTGTATCCCTTACCTTAACAACCAGAACTGTATCCCTACCTTAACAACCAGAACTGTATCCCTACCTTAACAACCACAACTGTATCCCTACCTTAACAACCAAAACTGTATCCCTACCTTAACATCCTGAGCTGTATCCCTACCTTAACAACCAGAACTGTATCCCTACCTTAACAACCAGAACTGTATCCCTACCTTAACAACCTGAACTGTACCCCTACCTTAACATCCTGAGCTGTATCCCTACCTTAACAACCTTACCTGTATCCCTACCTTAACATCCTGAGCTGTATCCCTACCTTAACATCCTGAGCTGTATCCCTACCTTAACATCCTGAGCTGTATCCCTACCTTAACATCCTGAGCTGTATCCCTACCTTAACAACCTGAGCTGTACCCTACCTTAACATCCTGAGCTGTATCCCTACCTTAACATCCTGAGCTGTATCCCTTGGTAGTTGAATTCAAAAATGGTAAGCAGATATGAGTGTCTGCTGAATGACTTCAATAAAAATTATAATTCAAAAACAGGTGAATTTTCCACCACCAGCATTAGATCAAATACAAGTTTGCTATGATCCGTTCGGATGGAAGATTGTAAGCAAAGGGGTGGTAGTGGCAATCCCATTTGCTCTATAATTAAGCCAATCACGAGGAAATTACTATTCTTCAGACTCATTTAGTGTTAATTATATGATCCCAAGAAACCTTAACACTATTATTGTACTTTTGTACCAAAGGACACCGTATTCTCCTATATAATGGCCCTATTGGCCCTGGTCAAAGGCAGTGCACTATGAAGAGGCATAGGGTACCATTTGGTATGCAAACTACTTGATGTCACGTTTTTATTTATTGATTTATTTTACCTTTATTTAACCAGGTGGGACTAGTTGAGAATAACCTTTATTTAACCAGGTGGGACTAGTTGAGAATAACCTTTATTTAACCAGGTAGGCTAGTTGAGAACACCTTTATTTAACCAGGTAGGCTAGTTGAGAACACCTTTATTTAACCAGGTAGGCTAGTTGAGAACACCTTTATTTAACCAGGTAGGCTAGTTGAGAACACCTTTATTTAACCAGGTAGGACTAGTTGAGAACACCTTTATTTAACCAGGTAGGCTAGTTGAGAACACCTTTATTTAACCAGGTAGGACTAGTTGAGAACACCTTTATTTAACCAGGTAGGACTAGTTGAGAACACCTTTATTTAACCAGGTAGGCTAGTTGAGAACACCTTTATTTAACCAGGTGGGACTAGTTGAGAATAACCTTTATTTAACCAGGTAGGCTAGTTGAGAACACCTTTATTTAACCAGGTAGGACTAGTTGAGAACACCTTTATTTAACCAGGTAGGACTAGTTGAGAACACCTTTATTTAACCAGGTAGGCTAGTTGAGAACACCTTTATTTAACCAGGTAGGCTAGTTGAGAACACCTTTATTTAACCAGGTAGGCTAGTTGAGAACACCTTTATTTAACCAGGTAGGACTAGTTGAGAACACCTTTATTTAACCAGGTAGGACTAGTTGAGAACACCTTTATTTAACCAGGTAGGCTAGTTGAGAACACCTTTATTTAACCAGGTAGGCTAGTTGAGAACACCTTTATTTAACCAGGTAGGCTAGTTGAGAACACCTTTATTTAACCAGGTAGGACTAGTTGAGAACACCTTTATTTAACCAGGTAGGCTAGTTGAGAACACCTTTATTTAACCAGGTAGGACTAGTTGAGAACACCTTTATTTAACCAGGTACGACTAGTTGAGAACACCTTTATTTAACCAGGTAGGACTAGTTGAGAACACCTTTATTTAACCAGGTAGGACTAGTTGAGAACACCTTTATTTAATCAGGTAGGACTAGTTGAGAACACCTTTATCTAACCAGGTAGGACTAGTTGAGAACACCTTTATTTAACCAGGTAGGACTAGTTGAGAACACCTTTATCTAACCAGGTAGGACTAGTTGAGGACACCTTTATTTAACCAGGTAGGACTAGTTGAGAAAAACCTTTATTTAACCAGGTAGGACTAGTTGAGAACACCTTTATTCAACCAGGTAGGACTGGTTGAGAACACCTTTATTTAAACCAGGTAGGACTAGTTGAGAACACCTTTATCTAACCAGGTAGGACTAGTTGAGAACACCTTTATTTAACCAGGTAGGACTAGTTGAGGACACCTTTATTTAAACCACCACATACAACGACACAGAGTTACACGTGGAGCAAAACAAACATGCAGTCAATAATACAGTATAAATAAGTCTATAAACAATGTGTGTAAATAAGGTGAGATAAGAACCTGACGGCCTGATGAAAACAATCTGAAAAGTGACATTTTGATCAGTTTAACACTCGGTAGTTATTGAAAGGTATCCCTTCGGTATAGCTAAATACTGGAGGCTGAGACAGGAGGGGTCAGGAGACACTGTGGCCCCATCCGAGGACACCCCCGGACAGGGCCAAACAGGAAGGATATAACATTCCTATCCCTTCGGTATAGCTCTCCTTTTAAATGAATCATACAAATGTTCTTTCACTCTGTTAACTAGAGAAGCTAGCTATTGTACAGGAGATCTGAGAGAACATGTCATCCTGTGATTCCCAGCATACAACACCTCTGAGAAAGAAAGAGGATTGAGAGAGAGAGAGAGAGAGAGAGAGAGAGAGAGAGAGAGAGAGAGATGGGAGAGATAGGGGTGAAGTAAAAGAGAGAGAGAGACAGAGAGAGAGAGAGAGAGAGATAGATGGGAGAGATAGGGGTGAAGTAAAAGAGAGAGAGAGAGAGAGAGACAGAGAGAGAGAGAGAGAGAGAGACAGAGAGAGAGAGAGAGAGAGAGAGAGAGAGGGAGAGAGACAGAGAGAGACAGAGAGAGAGAGAGAGAGAGAGAGAGAGAGAGACACACACAGAGAGAGAGAGAGAGAGAGAGAGACAGAGAGAGACATAGAGAGAGAGATACAGAGAGAGAGAGAGAGACAGAGACAGAGAGAGAGAGAGAGAGAGAGAGAGAGAGAGAGAGAGACAGAGACAGAGACAGAGAGAGAGAGAGAGAGAGAGGGGAAAGACCCTCTCAGCTGTTTTAATGAAGTCATCTAAGAAGGGTTTAGAGATTCTGCTTGTTGCAAGTGAACACTGCACAGTAACATGTCATGAAGCAGACAGCTTGTTCTCCTGTGCTAATTTTCTCTCTCTGTGTCTTTTTTGTCTCTCCCCTCATTTCTCTGTTTCCCCACAAACATCTCTATCGACAGGGGAATGTGAGAGAAAGAGACAGACACATGGTTTTGCTGCGCCCAGAGCATCAATAATTGCCTTGCGCATTCAAAAGAAATGTTAAAAGAAATTAGATGAAAAATCACTCCAATAACCATATTGTTAAGTTTGTGAGGAGTCTACAGTCTGCGTCTATAGGACTTCATTTGCCAGACTTCACACAGTTGCCGTAAGTAAAACGTAATCTCACATAACTGTGAGCATTATTAATAGGTTGCCTAGCATTAAGGTTGGAATGTGCATGTCACAGGAATAGGTTCTGTTGTCATGGACAACACAGTCCTCGCCATCCGTCTCTCTATCTCCCCATCTCTGTGATCTGTCTCTCTATCTCTCTGTCTCTGTGATCTGTCTCTCTATCTCCCTGTCTCTGTGATATGTCTCTCTATCTCCCCATCTCTGTGATCTGTCTCTCTATCTCCCCGTCTCTGTGATCTGTCTCTCGATCTCCCCATCTCTGTGATCTGTCTCTCTCCCCATCTCTGTGATCTGTCTCTCTATCTCCCCATCTCTGTGATCTGTCTCTCTATCTTCCCGTCTCTGTGATCTGTCTCTCTCTCCATCTCTGTGATCTGTCTCTCTATCTCCCCATCTCTGTGATCTGTCTCTCTATCTTCCCGTTTCTGTGATCTGTCTCTCTATCTCCCTGTCTCTGTCATCTGTCTCTCTCACTTCATGTACTTGTTTCTGTCTCTTGTCTTCCTTTTTACAAATTTGTCTTTGTCTTTCCGACCTCTCTTTTCGACCCCTCCCTTCTTCTCTCATTTCTATCCTCTTTTTCCTCCTACCTGTCTCTCCCTCTCTCCTTGTCTCCCTGCCTCCCTGTCTCTCTGTCTCTCTGTGTACCTGTCTCCCTGTCTCCCTGTCTCTCTGTCTCTCTGTGTACCTGTCTCTCTGTCTTTCTGTGTACCTGTCTCCCTGTCTCCCTGTCTGTCTCTCTGTGCACCTGTCTCCCTGTCTCCCTGTCTCTCTGTCTCGCTGTGTACCTGTCTCTCTGTCTTTCTGTGTACCTGTCTCCCTGTCTCCCTGTCTCTCTGTCTCTCTGTGCACCTGTCTCCCTGTCTCCCAGTCTTCCTGTCTCTCTGTGTACCTGTCTCCCTGTCTCCCTGTCTCTCTGTGTACCTGTCTCCCTGTCTCTCTGTCTCTCTGTGTACCTGTCTCCCTGTCTCTCTGTCTCTCTGTGTACCTGTCTCCCTGTCTCCCTGTCTCTCTGTCTCTCTGTGTACCTGTCTCCCTGTCTCTCTGTCTCTCTGTGTACCTGTCTCCCTGTCTCTCTGTCTCTCTGTCTCTCTGTGTACCTGTCTCCCTGTCTCCCTTGTCTCTCTGTCTCTCTGTGTACCTGTCTCCCTGTCTCTCTGTCTCTCTGTGTACCTGTCTCCCTGTCTCTCTGTCTCTCTGTGTACCTGTCTCCCTGTCTCTCTGTCTCTCTGTGTACCTGTCTCCCTGTCTCTCTGTCTCTCTGTCTCTCTGTGTACCTGTCTCCCTGTCTCCCTTGTCTCTCTGTCTCTCTGTGTACCTGTCTCCCTGTCTCTCTGTGTACCTGTCTCCATGTCTCCCAGTCTTCCTGTCTCTCTGTCTCTCTGTGTACCTGTCTCCCTGTCTCCCAGTCATCCTGTCTCTCTGTCTCTCTGTCTCTCTGTGTACCTGTCTCCCTGTCTCTCTGTCTCTCTGTGTACCTGTCTCCCTGTCTCCCTGTATCTCTGTCTCTCTGTGTACCTGTCTCCCTGTCTCCCTGTCTCCCTGTCTCTCTGTCTCTCTGTCTCTCTGTGTACCTGTCTCCATGTCTCCCAGTCTTCCTGTCTCTCTGTCTCTCTGTGTACCTGTCTCCCTGTCTCCCAGTCATCCTGTCTCTCTGTCTCTCTGTCTCTCTGTGTACCTGTCTCCCTGTCTCTCTGTCTCTCTGTGTACCTGTCTCCCTGTCTCCCTGTATCTCTGTCTCTCTGTGTACCTGTCTCCCTGTCTCCCTGTCTCCCTGTCTCTCTGTCTCTCTGTGTACCTGTCTCCATGTCTCCCAGTCTTCCTGTCTCTCTGTCTCTCTGTGTACCTGTCTCCCTGTCTCCCAGTCTTCCTGTCTCTCTGTCTCTCTGTGTACCTGTCTCCCTGTCTCTCTGTCTCTCTGTGTACCTGTCTCCCTGTCTCCCAGTCTTCCTGTCTCTTCTCGTCTCAGTATTGATTCCTTCGAGCGCGGCAGGCCGATGGCAGGGAATTGTTTGCCATGAGATAATTGTCCCATCATTGGCACCGTGATGAGTGCTTGACTCAACCAATTATTTATTAACGACTGTGAGGAGCAGGAGGTGACAGAGAGAGGGGAAAAGACGAAGATGAAGATTGAATGAGGGAACAGAAGGGATGGAGAGAGATGGTCATTCAGAAAGAGCAAGAGAAAGAGAGAGAACATGATAGAAAAGAGAGAAAGAAAAGAGTGAGAGAGAGAGGGGGAGAGAGAGAGAGATGGAGAGAGGGAGAGAGAAAGGGAGATGAGAGAGAGAGTGTTTAAACAAGTATAACATGAGACATATAGATTCTATGGAGGGCATTTTGGATGAAAGAGTTGGGTTCAGAACACATATGTACAACAATGTGTTTTTGTTTGTGCTGCAACATGAGATTCTAACTCCTCCAGTTGGAGGACTCCTCCAACTCCTCCAGGTTTCCTCTGCCAACAGTTTCATCACAAAACTAATGGGAGATATCCTCTCACCAGCTAAATCTGTCATAACAGGACTGTTCGAGTGTTGACAGAAATAAAGCTTTCATTTTAAACATTAAAACAAAACCTGGTTTAAACAATAATGGAAATGATTATCAAGATAATATCTGAATTAAATGCCTGAGCACCTTTTCTAGTACACTTCTCCATCTCTCAATTAAGTCATTTTCTACAGATAGTAAACAGCGGATGTGAGATGGAATTAAAAACACAACACAGAAACCAACAACTCAACACCAAGTAAACTCTCCATCTCACCTAAATGAACAGAAACTTCCTCTCCATTCTCTAAACTCTCCATCTCACCTAAATGAACAGAAACTTCCTCTCCATTCTCTGTTAAATCATTCCCCTCTCTCACCAATTGTTTGTTATTGTTATGGTTGTTGCTAAATGTAGCAAACATTAGCGCTAAGGTGTGAATGCTGAAAGTGCGTTGCCTTCAAGCAGTTTGTTGAAGCTGTTTGTTTTTCTCGACTCTCTCCACAACAAAATGTCCAAATGCTCTTTTTGGTTTTTCCAGCTAGCGCCCACCGCCGTCAAACACTAACTTTTACTGTCAAACCCAATCTGTTTTCACCTCAAATGCCATCGCAGAGGGGATAGGTGTTTACCCCGAATTACACATTTACCTCATCATCACAAGGGGTGGTTTGGTATCTAGAGCATACTAACAGAGGCTCAACCCACTCACACTGCTCTGCACTCAACCATGCTAACATTAGTTAAGTAAAATAAACCAATTTAAGGGTTTCTGCATGAATCACAGGGTTCATAGTAGGGAAGTCAAACGTACAGGCTGCTGCACAGTCACTACGGAGGCTGTAGTCTAGTCAAACGTCCTGCTGCACAGTCACTACGGAGGCTGTAGTCTAGTTAAACGTCCTGCTGCATCGTCACTACGGAGGCTGTAGTCTAGTCAAACGTCCTGCTGCATCACCACTACGGAGGCTGTAGTCTAGTCGAACGTCCTGCTGCACCGTCACTACGGAGGCTGTAGTCTAGTCAAACGTCCTGCTGCATCGTCACTACGGAGGCTGTAGTCTAGTCGAACGTCCTGCTGCACAGTCACTACGGAGGCTGTAGTCTAGTCAAACGTCCTGCTGCAACGTCACTACGGAGGCTGTAGTCTAGTCAAACGTCCTGCTACACAGTCACTACGGAGGCTGTAGTCTAGTCAAACGTCCTGCTGCACCGCCACTACGGAGGCTGTAGTCTAGTCAAACGTCCTGCTGCACAGTCACTACGGAGGCTGTAGTCTAGTCAAACGTCCTGCTGCATCGTCACTACGGAGGCTGTAGTCTAGTCAAACGTCCTGCTGCATCACCACTACGGAGGCTGTAGTCTAGTCGAACGTCCTGCTGCACCGTCACTACGGAGGCTGTAGTCTAGTCAAACGTCCTGCTGCATCGTCACTACGGAGGCTGTAGTCTAGTCGAACGTCCTGCTGCACAGTCACTACGGAGGCTGTAGTCTAGTCAAACGTCCTGCTGCACCGTCACTACGGAGGCTGTAGTCTAGTCGAACGTCCTGCTACACAGTCACTACGGAGGCTGCAGTCTAGTCAAACGTCCTGCTGCACAGTCACTACGGAGGCTGTAGTCTAGTCGGACGTCCTGCTGCACAGTCACTACGGAGGCTGTAGTCTAGTCAAACGTCCTGCTGCATCGTCACTACGGAGGCTGTATTCTAGTCGAACGTCCTGCTGCATCGCCACTACGGAGGCTGTAGTCTAGTCAAACGTCCTGCTGCATCGCCACTACGGAGGCTGTAGTCTAGTCAAACGTCCTGCTGCACAGTCACTACGGAGGCTGTAGTCTAGTCAAACGTCCTGCTGCATCGCCACTACGGAGGCTGTAGTCTAGTCAAACGTCCTGCTGCATCGCCACTACGGAGGCTGTAGTCTAGTCAAACGTCCTGCTGCATCGCCACTACGGAGGCTGTACTCTAGTCGAACGTCCTGCTGCACCGACGTTAGGGAGGCTGTACTCTAGTCGAATGTCCTGCTGCACCGACGTTAGGGAGGCTGTACTCTAGTCGAACGTCCTGCTGCACCGACGTTAGGGAGGCTGTACTCTAGTCGAACGTCCTGCTGCACCGACGTTAGGGAGGCTGTACTCTAGTCGAATGTCCTGCTGCACCGACGTTAGGGAGGCTGTACTCTAGTCGAACGTCCTGCTGCACCGACGTTAGGGAGGCTGTACTCTAGTCAAACGTCCTGCTGCACCGACGTTAGGGAGGCTGTACTCTAGTCGAACGTCCTGCTGCACCAGGTCATCTATAAGTCTTTGCTAGGTAAAGCCCCACCTTATCTCAGCTACCTGCTAGACCCAACGACCTCATCCCCACACTGTTATTCATTTTTCTGCTCTTTTGCACCCCAGTATCTCTAGTAGCACATTATCATCTGCTCATCTATCACTCCAGTGTTAATGCTAAATTGTAATTATTTCGCCCTCTTTGGCCTCTTCATTGCCTTACCTCCCTACTCTTCTACATTTGCACAAACTGTACATAGATTTGTCTACCGTATTATTGACTGAACGTTTGTTTATTCCATGCGTAACTCTGTGTTGTTGTTTTTGTCGCACTGCTTTGCTTTATCTTGGCCAGGTCGCAGTTGTAAATGAGAACTTGTTCTCAACTGGCCTCCCTGGTTAAATAAAGGGTTAGAGTTATATATATAAATACCTGGTTAAATAAAGGGTTAGGGTTATATATATAAATACCTGGTTAAATAAAGGGTTAGGGTTATATATTTATTTATTTATTTTATTTTATTTTACCTTTATTTAACCAGGTAGGCAAGTTGAGAACAAGTTCTCATTTACAATTGCGACCTGGCCAAGATAAAGCAAAGCAGTTCGACAGATACAACGACACAGAGTTACACATAAACAAACATACAGTCAATAATGCAGTATAAACAAGTCTATATACAATGTGAGCAAATGAGGTGAGAAGGGAGGTAAAGGCAAAAAAGGCCATGATGGCAAAGTAAATACAATATAGCAAGTAAAATACTGGAATGGTAGTTTTGCAATGGAAGAATGTGCAAAGTAGAAATAAAAATAATGGGGTGCAAAGGAGCAAAATAAATAAATAAATAAAAATTAAATACAGTTGGGAAAGAGGTAGTTGTTTGGGCTAAATTATAGGTGGGCTATGTACAGGTGCAGTAATCTGTGAGCTGCTCTGACAGTTGGTGCTTAAAGCTAGTGAGGGAGATAAGTGTTTCCAGTTTCAGAGATTTTTGTAGTTCGTTCCAGTCATTGGCAGCAGAGAACTGGAAGGAGAGGCGGCCAAAGAAAGAATTGGTTTTGGGGGTGACTAGAGAGATATACCTGCTGGAGCGTGTGCTACAGGTGGGAGATGCTATGGTGACCAGCGAGCTGAGATAAGGGGGGACTTTACCTAGCAGGGTCTTGTAGATGACATGGAGCCAGTGGGTTTGGCGACGAGTATGAAGCGAGGGCCAGCCAACGAGAGCGTACAGGTCGCAATGGTGGGTAGTATATGGGGCTTTGGTGATAAAACGGATTGCACTGTGATAGACTGCATCCAATTTGTTGAGTAGGGTATTGGAGGCTATTTTGTAAATGACATCGCCAAAGTCGAGGATTGGTAGGATGGTCAGTTTTACAAGGGTATGTTTGGCAGCATGAGTGAAGGATGCTTTGTTGCGAAATAGGAAGCCAATTCTAGATTTAACTTTGGATTGGAGATGTTTGATATGGGTCTGGAAGGAGAGTTTACAGTCTAACACTACAGTCTAACACTACAGAGTAGTGATGTTGGACAGGCGGGTACGTGCAGGTAGCGATCGGTTGAAGAGCATGCATTTAGTTTTACTTGTATTTAAGAGCAATTGGAGGCCATATATATAAATACCTGGTTGAATAAAGTGTTCTGACTGGAGAGTTTTCTGAATGGAGAGTGTTCTGAATGGAGAGTGTTCTGAATGGAGAGTGTTCTGACTGGAGAGTGTTCTGACTGGAGAGTGTTCTGACTGGAGAGTGTTCTGAATGGAGAGTGTTCTGAATGGAGAGTGTTCTGACTGGAGAGTGTTCTGAATGGAGAGTGTTCTGAATGGAGAGTGTTCTGAATGGAGAGTGTTCTGAATGGAGAGTGTTCTGAATGGAGAGTGTTCTGAATGGAGAGTGTTCTGAATGGAGAGTGTTCTGAATGGAGAGTGTTCTGACTGGAGAGTGTTCTGACTGGAGAGTGTTCTGACTGGAGAGTGTTCTGAATGGAGAGTGTTCTGAATGGAGAGTGTTCTGACTGGAGAGTGTTCTGAATGGAGAGTGTTCTGACTGGAGAGTGTTCTGAATGGAGAGTGTTCTGAATGGAGAGTGTTCTGACTGGAGAGTGTTCTGACTGGAGAGTGTTCTGAATGTAGAGTGTCCTGAATGGAGTGTGTTCTGACTGGAGAGTGTTCTGACTGGAGAGTGTTCTGACTGGAGAGTGTTCTGACTGGAGAGTGTTCTGACTGGAGAGTGTTCTGACTGGAGAGTGTTCTGAATGGAGAGTGTTCTGACTGGAGAGTGTTCTGAATGGAGAGTGTTCTGACTGGAGAGTGTTCTGAATGGAGAGTGTTCTGAATGGAGAGTGTTCTGACTGGAGAGTGTTCTGAATGGAGAGTGTTCTGACTGGAGAGTGTTCTGAATGGAGAGTGTTCTGACTGGAGAGTGTTCTGAATGGAGAGTGTTCTGAATGGAGAGTGTTCTGACTGGAGAGTGTTCTGAAGAAATGAATGTACAGACAATGAGACATGTGGATCCATTAGTTTTGAACATATACTGTAGGTCAGAATTCAATCAGATCACTCAATGTCGGCTATGAGCCATTTAAACGCAAATACCGATTGAGCCGGAACAAAATGTGTTGTTGACCCGTGATGGGAGCCCATGTCTTATTGAAGCAGTAGGTGTTTACAGTATCAAAACAGTATAGAGATATTAATGAACGGAGGGAAATTAAAGGAAGTATTTCTGCAGTACAGGTTTGGTTGAATTCATAACTGACATCTGGAAATGGAACGACAGCCTTTCACACTGTACTTCACTCTATGTCGTTTCACACTGTACTTCACTCTATGTCGTTTCACACTGTACTTCACTCTATGTCGTTTCACACTGTACTTCACTCTATGTCGTTTCACACTGTACTTCACTCTGTCGTTTCACACTGTACTTCACTCTATGTCGTTTCACACTGTACTTCACTCTATGTCGTTTCACACTGTACTTCACTCTGTCGTTTCACACTGTACTTCACTCTATGTCGTTTCACACTGTACTTCACTCTATGTCGTTTCACACTGTACTTCACTCTATGTCGTTTCACACTGTACTTCACTCTATGTCGTTTCACACTGTACTTCACTCTATGTCATTTCACACTGTACTTCACTCTATGTCGTTTCACACTGTACTTCACTCTATGTCGTTTCACACTGTACTTCACTCTATGTCGTTTCACACTGTACTTCACTCTATGTCGTTTCACACTGTACTTCACTCTATGTCGTTTCACACTGTACTTCACTCTATGTCGTTTCACACTGTACTTCACTCTATGTCGTTTCACACTGTACTTCACTCTATGTCGTTTCACACTGTACTTCACTCTATGTCGTTTCACACTGTACTTCACTCTATGTCGTTTCACACTGTACTTCACTCTATGTCGTTTCACACTGTACTTCACTCTATGTCGTTTCACACTGTACTTCACTCTATGTCGTTTCACACTGTACTTCACTCTATGTCGTTTCACACTGTACTTCACTCTATGTCGTTTCACACTGTACTTCACTCTATGTCGTTTCACACTGTACTTCACTCTATGTCGTTTCACACTGTACTTCACTCTATGTCGTTTCACACTGTACTTCACTCTATGTCGTTTCACACTGTACTTCACTCTATGTGTGGAAGCGTTCTGTGTATTCACTCTGCAGGCCAAAACATCCAGTATCAGAGACAAGGTGGGATCTAGTACTATCTAGAAGAAGAAGAAACGCACACCTATCTAGTACCATGGCATAAAGGCATATAAAATACCTACGGTGTCATAGACAGGGACAAAACACACTGCTCAGTCAAAAACAGGAATTCCTCCACCTCTTTCTCTTTCTCTTTCTCTTTCTCTTTCTCTCACACACAGGGTTGGTCATTTTATAGACACTGGACTAATGGTTCTGGGAAACAGAGACACTGGACTAATGGTTCTGGGAAACAGAGACACTGGACTAATGGTTCTGGGAAACAGAGACACTAGACTAATGGTTCTGTGGAACAGAGACAATAGACTGCATCTAGACATCTAGAAATAACAAAATCCTTCTAGTCAGAGCCCTGCATCTAGACATCTAGAATTAACTCACCCATGCACATTCACACACACACACACACACACAAACACTGTTCACAACTGAACAATGGACCATCATCAGATTGTAATTATCCAACTACTACTGTCCTGGAGGAGTTGACAACAGATATACAGTAGGAACCTTTATCTACGTAGGTAAAGACACCGGAAGCTGACATCTGTAATGATCTGCAAGTGTGTGTGCGTGCGTGTGTGTGTGTGTGTGTGTGTGTGTGTGTGTGTGTGTGTGTGTGTGTGTGTGTGTATGGGTGTGTGTGTATGCGTGTGTGTGTGCGTGGTCCACGGTTATAAGGCCTGTTAGATGGTCATGTTAGGAGCCTGGTCCACAGTTATAAGGCCTGTTAGATGGTCATGTTAGGAGCCTGGAACACGGTTAATAATGCCTGGTAGATGGTCATGTTAGGAGCCTGGTCCACAGTTATAAGGCCTGTTAGATGGTCATGTTAGGAGCCTGGAACACGGTTAATAATGCCTGTTAGATGGTCATGTTAGGAGCCTGGAACACGGTTAATAATGCCTGTTAGATGGTCATGTTAGGAGCCTGGAACACGGTTAATAATGCCTGGTAGATGGTCATGTTAGGAGCCTGGAACACGGTTAATAATGCCTGGTAGATGGTCATGTTAGGAGCCTGGAACACGGTTAATAATGCCTGGTAGATGGTCATGTTAGGAGCCTGGGCACTTCACGTCTTAATTGAATGCTTTGTACACTCATGTTCCCCATCCCCTTCCTTTGACTCTCCCTCTCTCTCTCTCTCTCTCTCTCAATTCAATTCAATTCAATTCAAGGGCTTTATTGGCATGGGAAACATGTGTTAACATTGCCAAAGCAAGTGAGGTAGACAACATACAAAGTGAATATATAACATACACATACAGAAGTTTCAAAACAGTAAAGACATTACAAATGTCATATTATATATATATACAGTGTTCTAACAATGTACAAATGGCTAAAGGACACAAGATAAAATAAATAAGCATAAATATGGGTTGTATTTACAATGGTGTTTGTTCTTCACTGGTAGCCCTTTTCTCGTGGCAACAGGTCACAAATCTTGCTGCTGTGATGGCACACTGGAATTTCACCCAGTAGATATGGGAGTTTTTCAAAATTGGATTTGTTTTCGAATTCTTTGTGGATCTGTGTAATCTGAGGGAAATATGTCTCTCTAATATGGTCATACATTGGGCAGGAGGTTAGGAAGTGCAGCTCAGTTTCCACCTCATTTTGTGGGCAGTGAGCACATAGCCTGTCTTCTCTTGAGAGCCATGTCTGCCTACGGCGGCCTTTCTCAATAGCAAGGCTATGCTCACTGAGTCTGTACATAGTCAAGGCTTTCCTTAATTTTGAGTCAGTCACAGTGGTCAGGTATTCTGCCGCTGTGTACTCTCTGTGTAGGGCCAAATAGCATTCTAGTTTGCTCAGTTTTTTTGTTAATTCTTTCCAATGTGTTAAGTAGTTATCTTTTTGTTTTCTCATGATTTGGTTGGGTCTAATTGTGCTGCTGTCCTGGGGCTCTGTAGTGTGTGTTTGTGTTTGTGAACAGAGCCCCAGGACCAGCTTGCTTAGGGGACTCTTCTCCAGGTTCATCTCTCTGTAGGTGATGGCTTTGTTATGGAAGGTTTGTGAATCGCTTCCTTGTAGGTGGTTGTAGAATTTAACGGCTCTTTTCTGGATTTTGATAATTAGTGGGTATCGGCCTAATTCTGCTCTGCATGCATTATTTGGTGTTCTACGTTGTACACAGAGGATATTTTTGCTGAATTCTGCGTGCAGTCTCAATTTGGTGTTTGTCCCATTTTGTGAAGTCTTGGTTGGTGAGCGGACCCCAGACCTCACAACCATAAAGGGCAATGGGCTCTATGACTGATTCAAGTATTTTTAGCCAAATCCTAATTGGTATGTTTAAATTTATGTTTCTTTTGATGGCATAGAATGCCCTTCTTGCCTTGTCTCTCAGATTGTTCACAGCTTTGTGGAAGTTACCTGTGGTGCTGATGTTTAGGCCAAGGTATGTATAGTTTTTTGTGTGCTCTAGGACAACAGTGTCTAGATGGAATTTGTATTTGTGGTCCTGGTGACTGGACCTTTTTTGGAACACCATTATTTTGGTGTTCTCTCTGTCTCTCTCTCTCTCTCTCTCTCTCTCTCTCTCTCTCTCTCTCTCACGCTCT
The DNA here is from genome assembly GCF_002021735.2 of Oncorhynchus kisutch. Classification (NCBI taxonomy): domain Eukaryota; kingdom Metazoa; phylum Chordata; class Actinopteri; order Salmoniformes; family Salmonidae; genus Oncorhynchus; species Oncorhynchus kisutch. Next base: position 86,192,561 of record NC_034187.2, read on the forward strand.
CTCTGAGACAGGTCACTGATGGATAATGAGTAGAGATGAGCCTCTTTCACCAAACTGAGTGGATTTTTGCGTACGCTAATTTTATGAGGCCTTAGGGGCCACACGCACACAGTGAGTGAAGGGGACATATTGGTAAAGGCTCAAGTGGAATTAGAGAAATACTCATATGCACAAGCACTCACACTGGTACATATCATTTAGAAAGAAAGATAGTAAGGAGAAAGAGGGAGTGAAAGAAAAACTGAAAGAAAAATGCGGCATGGTGAGAGGAAGAGGAGAGGGGAAAGGAGAGAGAGGAAGAGGAGAGGGGAAAGGAGAGAGAGGAAGAGGAGAGGGGAAGGAGAGAGAGGTGGAGGAGAGGGGAAAGGAGAGAGAGGTGGAGGAGAGGGGAAAGGAGAGAGAGGTGGAGGAGAGGGGAAAGGAGAGAGAGGAGGAGGAGAGGGGAAAGGAGAGAGAGGAAGAGGAGGAGAGGGGAAAGGAGAGAGAGGAAGAGGAGGAGAGGGGAAAGGAGAGAGAGGAGGAGGAGAGGGGAAAGGAGTGAGAGGAAGAGGAGAGGGGAAGGAGAGAGAGGAAGAGGAGAGGGGAAAGGAGAGAGAGGAGGCGGAGAGGGGAAAGGAGAGAGAAGAAGAGGAGAGGGGAAAGGAGAGAGAGAGGAGGAGAGGGAAAGGAGAGAGAGGAGGAGGAGAGGGGAAAGGAGAGAGAGGAGGAGGAGAGGGGAAAGGAGAGAGAGGAAGAGGAGAGGGAAAGGAGAGAGGAAGAGGAGAGGGGAAAGGAGAGAGAGGAAGAGGAGAGGGGAAAGGAGAGAGAGGTGGAGGAGAGGGGAAAGGAGAGAGAGGAGGAGGAGAGGGGAAAGGAGAGAGAGGAAGAGGAGAGGGGAAAGGAGAGAGAGGAGGAGGAGAGGGGAAAGGAGAGAGAGGAAGAGGAGAGGGGAAAGGAGAGAGAGGAGGAGGAGAGGGGAATGGAGAGAGAGGAAGAGGAAAGGGGAAAGGAGAGAGAGGAAGAGGAGGAGAGGGGAAAGGAGAGAGAGAGGATGAGAGGGGAAAGGATAGAGAGGAGGAGGAGAGGGGAAAGGAGAGAGAGGAAGAGGAGAGGGGGAAAGGAGAGAGGAAGAGGAGAGGGGAAAGGAGAGAGAGGAAGAGGAGAGGGGAAAGGAGAGAGAGGTGGAGGAGAGGGGAAAGGAGAGAGAGGAAGAGGAGAGGGGGAAGGAGAGAGAGGAAGAGGAGAGGGGAAAGGAGAGAGAGGAGGAGGAGAGGGGAAAGGAGAGAGAGGAAGAGGAGAGGGGAAAGGAGAGAGAGGAGGAGGAGAGGGGAATGGAGAGAGAGGAAGAGGAAAGGGGAAAGGAGAGAGAGGAAGAGGAGGAGAGGGGAAAGGAGAGAGAGAGGATGAGAGGGGAAAGGAGAGAGAGGAAGAGGAGAGGGGAAAGGAGAGAGAGGAAGAGGAGGAGAGGGGAAAGGAGTGAGAGGAAGAGGAGAGGGGAAAGGAGAGAGAGGAAGAGGAGAGGGGAAAGGAGAGAGAGGAGGAGGAGAGGGGAAAGGAGAGAGAGGAGGAGGAGAGGGGAAAGGAGAGAGAGGAAGAGGAGAGGGGAAAGGAGAGAGAGGAGGAGGAGAGGGGAAAGGAGAGAGAGGAAGAGGAGAGGGGAAAGGAGAGAGAGGAAGAGGAGAGGGGAAAGGAGAGAGAGGAAGAGGAGGAGAGGGGAAAGGAGAGAGAGGAAGAGGAGGAGAGGGGAAAGGAGAGAGAGGAAGAGGAGGAGAGGGGAAAGGAGTGAGAGGAAGAGGAGAGGGGAAAGGAGAGAGAGGAAGAGGAGAGGGGAAAGGAGAGAGGGGAGGAGGAGAGGGGAAAGGAGAGAGAGGAGGAGGAGAGGGGAAAGGAGAGAGAGGAGGAGGAGAGGGGAAAGGAGTGAGAGGAAGAGGAGAGGGGAAAGGAGAGAGAGGAAGAGGAGAGGGGAAAGGAGAGAGAGGAGGAGGAGAGGGGAAAGGAGAGAGAGGAAGAGGAGAGGGGAAAGGAGAGAGAGGAAGAGGAGAGGGGAAAGGAGAGAGAGGAAGAGGAGGAGAGGGGAAAGGAGAGAGAGAGGATGAGAGGGGAAAGGAGAGAGAGGAAGAGGAGAGGGGAAAGGAGAGAGAGGAAGAGGAGGAGAGGGGAAAGGAGAGAGAGGAAGAGGAGAGGGGAAAGGAGAGAGAGGAAGAGGAGAGGGGAAAGGAGAGAGAGGAAGAGGAGAGGGGAAAGGAGAGAGAGGAAGAGGAGAGGGGAAAGGAGAGAGAGGAAGAGGAGAGGGGAAAGGAGAGAGAGGAAGAGGAGAGGGGAAAGGAGAGAGAGGAAGAGGAGAGGTGATATATATATATATTATAATAGTGTTATATAGATAGATATAGTTATATAGTGTTATATAGATAGATATAGATATAGTGTTATATAGTGTTATATAGTTATATAGTGTTATATAGTGTTATATAGATATATAGTGTTATATAGATAGATATAGTTATAGTTATATAGTGTTATATAGTGTTATATAGTTATATAGTGTTATATAGATAGATATAGTTATATAGTGTTATATAGATATATAGTGTTATATAGATAGATATAGTTATATAGTGTTATATAGTGTTATATAGATAGATATAGTTATATAGTGTTATATAGTGTTATATAGTTATATAGTGTTATATAGTGTTATATAGATAGATATAGTTATATAGTGTTATATAGTGTTATATAGTGTTATATAGTGTTATATAGTGTTATATAGTTATATAGTGTTATATAGTGTTATATAGATAGATATAGTTATATAGTGTTATATAGTGTTATATAGTTATATAGTGTTATATAGTGTTATATAGATAGATATAGTTATATAGTGTTATATAGATAGATATAGTTATATAGTGTTATATAGATATATATAGTTATATAGTGTTATATAGATATATAGTGTTATATAGATAGATATAGTTATAGTTATATAGTGTTATATAGTGTTATATAGTTATATAGTGTTATATAGATAGATATAGTTATATAGTGTTATATAGATATATAGTGTTATATAGATAGATATAGTTATATAGTGTTATATAGATATATAGTGTTATATAGATAGATATAGTTATAGTTATATAGTGTTATATAGATAGATATAGTTATAGTTATATAGTGTTATATAGATAGATATTGACATAGTTCTATAGTTTTATTTTAGCTATATTTAGATATAGTTATATAGTGTGTTATATAGATATATATATGTATATTGGGATGAGTTGGACCGCCGAGTGAAGGAAAAGCAGCCAACAAGCACTCAGCTATGTTGGAAAAGCATTCCAGGTGAAGCTGGTTGAGAGAATGCCAAGCATGTACAAAGCTGTCATCAAGGCAAAGGTTGACTACTTTGAAGAATCTCAAATCGAAAATGTATTTAGATTTTTTTTAACATTGTTTTGGTTACTACATTATTGCGTTTTTGTTATTGCATAGTTTTGATGTCTTCACTATTATTCTACAATGTAGTAAAAATAAAGGAAAACCCTGGAATGAGTATATATATATATATATTTACATTATATACTGTATATTTATATTTTAGCGTCATTGTTTGTTCTGACATTTATTTAAAAAAATGGTATTGTTTATTTAATTACTGCTAGGTATCACTGCACTGTTGGAGTGAGAAACACACGCATATCGCTGCACTGTTGGAGTGAGAAACACACGCATATCGCTGCACTGTTGGAGTGAGAAACACACGCATATCGCTGCACTGTTGGAGTGAGAAACACACGCATATCGCTGCACTGTTGGAGTGAGAAACACACGCATATCGCTGCACTGTTGGAGTGAGAAACACACGCATATCGCTGCACTGTTGGAGTGAGAAACACATGCATATCACTGCACTGTTGGAGTGAGAAACACACGCATATCACTGCACTGTTGGAGTGAGAAACACACGCATATCGCTGCACTGTTGGAGTGAGAAACACACGCATATCACTGCACTGTTGGAGTGAGAAACACACGCATATCGCTGCACTGTTGGAGTGAGAAACACACGCATATCGCTGCACTGTTGGAGTGAGAAACACACGCATATCGCTGCACTGTTGGAGTGAGAAACACACGCATATCACTACACTGTTGGAGTGAGAAACACACGCATATCACTGCACTGTTGGAGTGAGAAACACACGCATATCACTGCACTGTTGGAGTGAGAAACACACGCATATCGCTGCACTGTTGGAGTGAGAAACACATGCATATCGCTGCACTGTTGGAGTGAGAAACACACGCATATCGCTGCACTGTTGGAGTGAGAAACACACGCATATCGCTGCACTGTTGGAGTGAGAAACACACGCATATCGCTGCACTGTTGGAGTGAGAAACACACGCATATCACTGCACTGTTGGAGTGAGAAACACACGCATATCACTGCACTGTTGGAGTGAGAAACACATGTATATCGCTGCACTGTTGGAGTGAGAAACACACGCATATCACTGCACTGTTGGAGTGAGAAACACACGCATATCACTACACTGTTGGAGTGAGAAACACACGCATATCGCTGCACTGTTGGAGTGAGAAACACACGCATATCACTGCACTGTTGGAGTGAGAAACACACGCATATCGCTGCACTGTTGGAGTGAGAAACACACGCATATCACTACACTGTTGGAGTGAGAAACACACGCATATCACTGCACTGTTGGAGTGAGAAACACACGCATATCACTGCACTGTTGGAGTGAGAAACACACGCATATCGCTGCACTGTTGGAGTGAGAAACACATGCATATCGCTGCACTGTTGGAGTGAGAAACACACGCATATCGCTGCACTGTTGGAGTGAGAAACACACGCATATCGCTGCACTGTTGGAGTGAGAAACACACACATATCGCTGCACTGTTGGAGTGAGAAACACACGCATATCACTGCACTGTTGGAGTGAGAAACACACGCATATCACTGCACTGTTGGAGTGAGAAACACATGTATATCGCTGCACTGTTGGAGTGAGAAACACACGCATATCACTGCACTGTTGGAGTGAGAAACACACGCATATCACTACACTGTTGGAGTGAGAAACACACGCATATCGCTGCACTGTTGGAGTGAGAAACACACGCATATCACTGCACTGTTGGAGTGAGAAACACACGCATATCACTACACTGTTGGAGTGAGAAACACACGCATATCACTACACTGTTGGAGTGAGAAACACACGCATATCGCTGCACTGTTGGAGTGAGAAACACACGCATATCACTGCACTGTTGGAGTGAGAAACACACGCATATCGCTGCACTGTTGGAGTGAGAAACACACGCATATCACTGCACTGTTGGAGTGAGAAACACACGCATATCGCTGCACTGTTGGAGTGAGAAACACACGCATATCGCTGCACTGTTGGAGTGAGAAACACACGCATATCGCTGCACTGTTGGAGTGAGAAACACACGCATATCACTACACTGTTGGAGTGAGAAACACACGCATATCACTGCACTGTTGGAGTGAGAAACACACGCATATCACTGCACTGTTGGAGTGAGAAACACACGCATATCGCTGCACTGTTGGAGTGAGAAACACATGCATATCGCTGCACTGTTGGAGTGAGAAACACACGCATATCACTGCACTGTTGGAGTGAGAAACACACGCATATCACTGCACTGTTGGAGTGAGAAACACACGCATATCGCTGCACTGTTGGAGTGAGAAACACACGCATAACGCTGCACTGTTGGAGTGAGAAACACACGCATATCGCTGCACTGTTGGAGTGAGAAACACGCATATCGCTGCACTGTTGGAGTGAGAAACACGCATATCACTACACTGTTGGAGTGAGAAACACACGCATATCACTGCACTGTTGGAGTGAGAAACACGCATATCACTACACTGTTGGAGTGAGAAACACACGCATATCACTGCACTGTTGGAGTGAGAAACACACGCATATCACTACACTGTTGGAGTGAGAAACACACGCATAACGCTGCACTGTTGGAGTGAGAAACACACGCATATCACTGCACTGTTGGAGTGAGAAACACGCATATCACTGCACTGTTGGAGTGAGAAACACACGCATATCGCTGCACTGTTGGAGTGAGAAACACACGCATATCGCTGCACTGTTGGAGTGAGAAACACACGCATATCGCTGCACTGTTGGAGTGAGAAACACATGTATATCGCTGCACTGTTGGAGTGAGAAACACACGCATATCACTGCACTGTTGGAGTGAGAAACACACGCATATCACTGCACTGTTGGAGTGAGAAACACACGCATATCGCTGCACTGTTGGAGTGAGAAACACACGCATATCACTACACTGTTGGAGTGAGAAACACACGCATATCACTGCACTGTTGGAGTGAGAAACACACGCATATCGCTGCACTGTTGGAGTGAGAAACACACGCATATCGCTGCACTGTTGGCGTGAGAAACACATGCATATCGCTGCACTGTTGGAGTGAGAAACACACGCATATCGCTGCACTGTTGGAGTGAGAAACACACGCATATCGCTGCACTGTTGGAGTGAGAAACACACGCATATCGCTGCACTGTTGGAGTGAGAAACACACGCATATCACTGCACTGTTGGAGTGAGAAACACACGCATATCACTGCACTGTTGGAGTGAGAAACACGCATATCGCTGCACTGTTGGAGTGAGAAACACACGCATATCACTGCACTGTTGGAGTGAGAAACACACGCATATCTCTGCACTGTTGGAGTGAGAAACACGCATATCACTGCACCTGAGCAAATCTATGTATGCGGCCAAGAAAACGTGATTTGATTTATCTGACAGGGGGTCTCCTGACAACATCCGGGGCTTTGAGCCGTGGAGGCAGGTCAGAGGTTCAACCTCTGTACAGATCTGACTGGTTATCAAGCTTTTTGTTGTTTCTTTTTCTCTTGCGTTTCTCCCACAGCACTCAGAATCAAACTTATTTTCTTTTCTCTTCTCTTCCTTTTGTTTACAATTGATTTATGCCTCCATCTCTGTAATCAAATCAGTTATAGATTTGATTCTCCCTTTAAGGGCAATTAAGTGAATAACTTTATATTAAGTTCGGGAAACTGGCTATCTGGGCTGCCATGCTGGAGCTGTCTTGTGCCGCCCTCCAAAAAAATGTAAAACTAGTTAAATAAATAGACAATTTAAAATGCCTCCTCTCCACCTCCCCATATCCCCTGTGCCAGACGACAGCAGGTGCTGAGACAACGATCAGCCAAAAAGTTCTGTTTAGCAGCATGATCGATGGGCTGTTGGACATTATGGAGAGAGTTCGGGAAGAAGGAGTTTTGGAAGGGGCTCTATGAATGTTGAATGTGAATTAGTTTGTGTGTGTGTGTGTGTGTGAGATTCTGAAGGTGTCACACCCTGATCTGTTTCACCTGTCCAGGGATTGTCTCCACCCCCCTCCAGGTGGTGGCGCCCATCTTCCCCGTTATCCCCTGTGTATTTCTACCTGTGCTCTCTGTTTGTCCGTTGCCAGTTCGTGTTATTTGTCAAGTCAACCAGCGCTTTATTATCAGCTCCTGCTTTCCCCAGGCTCTCTTTTTTTCTCACCCTCCTGGTTTCGACCCTTGCCTGTCCTGACACTGAGCCTGCCTGCCTGACCACTCTCACTGACCCTGACCCTGAGCCTGTCTGCCTGACCACTCTCACTGACCCTGACCCTGAGCCTGCCTGCCGGTCATCCGGTTCCGTTGACCCACCTCTGGTTTACTGACCCCAGCCTGCCTTGACTTGTCTATTGCCTGCCCCTGTTGGCATATTAAACCATTGTCCATTTGACGTGTCTGCATCTGGGTCTTACCTTGATTCCTGAGAGAAAGTGTGTGAGTCTTTGTCTGTGTATATGTTGTTGTGAGTTTCTGAAGGTGCCTGTGTGCATGTATGTCTGTGTGTATGTGTATGTGTATGTGTATGTGTATGTGTGTGTGTGTGTGTGTGTGTGTGTGTGTGTGTGTGTGTGTGTGTGTGTGTGTGTGTGTGTGTGTGTGTGTGTGTGTGTGTGTGTGTGTGTGTGTGTGTGTGTGAGTTGCTGAAGGTGTGCGTGTGTCTTCTTCTGATGGGTGTGTGCCACCCTGACAGGGGGTGGAGCTCGAGTCAGACTATAATGCCAAACTTCCCCCCAGCGATCAGCCCTCTCTCTCCCCCATTTACATGAAGGCTTGGCCAAACATTCCCCCATCGATCAGCCCTCAATCTCCCCCATTTCCATGAAGGCTTGGCCAAACATTCCCCCATCGATCAGCCCTCAATCTCCCCCATTTCCATGAAGGCTTGGCCAAACGTTCCCCCAGTAATTAGCCCTCTCTCTCCCCCATTTACATGAAGGCTTGGCCAAACGTTCCCCCAGTAATTAGCCCTCTCTCTCCCCCATTTACATGAAGGCTTGGCCAAACGTTCCCCCAGTAATTAGCCCTCTCTCTCCCCCATTTACATGAAGGCTTGGCCAAACATTCCCCCAGCGATCAGCCCTGTCTCTTGGCCATGAAGCCAAACTGTTTGCTGTTGCTAGGCGACACAGGTCTCTTGTTCATTAGTAGATGGCCTCTTTTCCAGTGTGTATCTCTCTCACTGTGTCTGTTTGTAAATGAATGTGTTTGAGCTTTAGTGCTGTTTGTAGATCGGGGGTTAGGGATTATCTGTCTGTCTGTCATAGTGCTGTTTGTAGATCGGGGGTTAGGGATTATCTGTCTGTCTGTCATAGTGCTGTTTGTAGATCGGGGGTTAGGGATTATCTGTCTGTCTGTCATAGTGCTGTTTGCAGATCGGGGGTTAGGGTCTGTATGTCTGTCTGTCATAGTGCTGTTTGTAGATCGGGGGTTAGGGTCTGTCTGTCTGTCATAGTGCTGTTTGTAGATCGGGGGTTAGGGTCTGTCTGTCTGTCATAGTGCTGTTTGTAGATCGGGGGTTAGGGTCTGTCTGTCTGTCTGTCATAGTGCTGTTTGTAGATCGGGGGTTAGGGTCTGTCTGTCTGTCAATATGCTGTTTGTAGATTGGGGGTTAGGGTCTGTCTGTCTGTCATAGTGCTGTTTGTAGATCGGGGGTTAGGGATTATCTGTCTGTCTGTCATAGTGCTGTTTGTAGATCGGGGGTTAGGGTCTGTCTGTCTGTCTGTCATAGTGCTGTTTGTAGATCGGGGGTTAGGGTCTGTCTGTCTGTCATGGTGCTGTTTGCAGATCGGGGGTTAGGGTCTGTATGTCTGTCTGTCATAGTGCTGTTTGTAGATCGGGGGTTAGGGTCTGTCTGTCTGTCATAGTGCTGTTTGTAGATCGGGGGTTAGGGTCTGTCTGTCTGTCATAGTGCTGTTTGTAGATCGGGGGTTAGGGTCTGTCTGTCATAGTGCTGTTTGTAGATCGGGGGTTAGGGTCTGTCTGTCATAGTGCTGTTTGTAGATCGGGGGTTAGGGTCTGTCATAGTGCTGTTTGTAGATCGGGGGTTAGGGTCTGTCATAGTGCTGTTTGTAGATCGGGGGTTAGGGTCTGTCATAGTGCTGTTTGTAGATCGGGGGTTAGGGTCTGTCTGTCATAGTGCTCTATCCGGCCATCTATTTACCTCTAAATATCTCAGCCCAGCTCTGTCCAGCCATCTATTTAACTCTAAATATCTCAGCCCAGCTCTGTCCGGCTATCTATTTACCTCTAAATATCTCAGCCCAGCCATCTATTTACCTCTAAATATCTCAGCCCAGCTCTGTTCAGCCATCTATTTACCTCTAAATATCTCAGCCCAGCTCTGTCCAGCCATCTATTTACCTCAAAATATCTCAGCCCAGCTCTGTCCGGCTATCTATTTACCTCTAAATATCTCAGCCCAGCTCTGTCCAGTTATCTATTTAACTCTAAATATCTCAGCCCAGCTCTATCCGGCCATCTATTTAACTGTCTGTCTCGCTCTCTTTATTATCTCTCTCTCTCTCTTTATTATCTCTGTCAATTCAATTCAATTCAATTCAAGGGCTTTATTGGCAAGGGAAACATGTGTTAACATTGCCAAAGCAAGTGAGGTAGACAACATGCAAAGTGAATATATAAAGTGAAAAACAACAAAAATGAACAGTAAACATTACACATACAGAAGTTTCAAAACAGTAAAGACATTACAAATGTCATATTATATAAAAATTGGATTTGTTTTCGAATTCTTTGTGGATCTGGGTAATCTGAGGGAAATATGTCTCTCTAATATGGTCATACATTGGGCAGGAGGTTAGGAAGTGCAGCTCAGTTTCCACCTCATTTTGTGGGCAGTGAGTACATAGCCTGTCTTCTCTTGAGAGCCATGTCTGCCTACGGCGGCCTTTCTCAATAGCAAGGCTATGCTCACTGAGTATGTACATAGTCAAAGCTTTCCTTAATTTTGGGTCAGTCACAGTGGTCAGGTATTCTGCCGCTGCGTACTCTCTGTGTAGGGCCAAATAGCATTCTAGTTTGCTCTGTTTTTTTGTTAATTCTTTCCAATGTGTTAAGTAATTATCTTTTTGTTTTCTCATGATTTGCTTGGGTCTAATTGTGCTGTTGTCCTGGGGCTCTGTAGGGTGTGTTTGTGTTTGTGAACAGAGCCCCAGGACCCCTCTCTCTCTCTCAACTAGTCGTTGTGTATAGTCTTTCTCTCTTTCACTTTGTTTTTTATCATTCACTTGGTTGTTCTCCCTTTGTTTATACTCTTCTCTCTCTCTGTCTGAAATGACACAGATTCCTGAGGTATTCGCACAATGCTTCTCCGCTCGACAGGTTAGTCACCTGACTCTCCATCCAATGGGAATCTTTCATATTGATTTCTTGCCTTTCTTGGGGTTGTGTTAGTTTGTATGTGTGTGTAATCTCAGTTAATCCAGAACTAAATTAAGTTCCAAACAGAAGCAGCAAGAAGAGCTCCACCTTCTCTCTGATACGGACACGTCTATAGGCCAAAATCTCCCCTTCTCTCTGATACGGACACGTCTATAGGCCAAAATCTCCCCTTCTCTCTGATACGGACATGTCTATAGGCCAAAATCTCCCCTCCCCTTCTCTCTGCAAGATACGGACACGTCTATAGGCCAAATCTCCCCTCCCCTTCTCTCTGCAAGATACGGACACGTCTATAGGCCAAAACTCCCCTCCCCTTCTCTCTGCAAGATACGGACACGTCTATAGACCAAATCTCCCCTCCCCTTCTCTACGGACACGTCTATAGGCCAAAATCTCCCCTCCCCTTCTCTCTGCAAGATACGGACACGTCTATAGGCCAAATCTCCCCTCCCATTCTCTCTGCAAGATACGGACACGTCTATAGGCCAAATCTCCCCTCCCCTTCTCTCTGCAAGATACGGACACTTCTATAGGCCAAAATCTCCCCTCCCCTTCTCTCTGCAAGATACGGACACGTCTATAGGCCAAATCTCCCCTCCCCTTCTCTCTGCAAGATACGGACACGTCTATAGGCCAAATCTCCCCTCCCCTTCTCTCTGCAAGATACGGACACGTCTATAGGCCAAAATCTCCCCTCCCCTTCTCTCTGCAAGATACGGACACGTCTATAGGCCAAATCTCCCCTCCCCTTCTCTCTGCAAGATATGGACACGTCTATAGGCCAAAATCTCCCCTCCCCTTCTCTCTGCAAGATACGGACACGTCTATAGGCCAAAATCTCCCCTCCCCTTCTCTCTGATACGGACACGTCTATAGGCCAAAATCTCCCCTCCCCTTCTCTCTGATACGGACACGTCTATAGGCCAAATCTCCCCTCCCCTTCTCTCTGCAAGATACGGACACGTCTATAGGCCAAATCTCCCCTCCCCTTCTCTCTGCAAGATACGGACACGTCTATAGGCCAAAATCTCCCCTCCCCTTCTCTCTGCAAGATACGGACACGTCTATAGGCCAAAATCTCCCCTCCCCTTCTCTCTGATACGGACACGTCTATAGGCCAAAATCTCCCCTCCCCTTCTCTCTGATACGGACACGTCTATAGGCCAAATCTCCCCTCCCCTTCTCTCTGCAAGATACGGACACGTCTATAGGCCAAAATCTCCCCTCCCCTTCTCTCTGCAAGATACGGACATGTCTATAGGCCAAAATCTCCCCTCCCCTTCTCTCTGCAAGATACGGACACGTCTATAGGCCAAAATCTCCCCTCCCCTTCTCTCTGCAAGATACGGACATGTCTATAGGCCAAATCTCCCCTCCCCTTCTCTCTGCAAGATACGGACACGTCTATAGGCCAAAATCTCCCCTCCCCTTCTCTCTGCAAGATACGGACACATCTATAGGCCAAATCTCCCCTCCACTTCTCTCTGCAAGATACGGACACGTCTATAGGCCAAATCTCCCCTCCCCTTCTCTCTGCAAGATACGGACACGTCTATAGGCCAAAATCTCCCCTCCCCTTCTCTCTGCAAGATACGGACACGTCTATAGGCCAAAATCTCCCCTCCCCTTCTCTCTGATACGGACACGTCTATAGGCCAAAATCTCCCCTCCCCTTCTCTCTGATACGGACACGTCTATAGGCCAAATCTCCCCTCCCCTTCTCTCTGCAAGATACGGACACGTCTATAGGCCAAAATCTCCCCTCCCCTTCTCTCTGCAAGATACGGACACGTCTATAGGCCAAAATCTCCCCTCCCCTTCTCTCTGCAAGATACGGACACGTCTATAGGCCAAAATCTCCCCTCCCCTTCTCTCTGCAAGATACGGACATGTCTATAGGCCAAATCTCCCCTCCCCTTCTCTCTGCAAGATACGGACACGTCTATAGGCCAAAATCTCCCCTCCCCTTCTCTCTGCAAGATACGGACACATCTATAGGCCAAATCTCCCCTCCCCTTCTCTCTGCAAGATACGGACACGTCTATAGGCCAAAATCTCCCCTCCCCTTCTCTCTGCAAGATACGGACACGTCTATAGGCCAAAATCTCCCCTCCACCTTCTCTCTGCAAGATACGGACACGCCTATAGGCCAAATCTCCCCTCCCCTTCTCTCTGCAAGATACGGACACGTCTATAGGCCAAATCTCCCCTCCCCTTCTCTCTGCAAGATACGGACACGTCTATAGGCCAAAATCTCCCCTCCCCTTCTCTCTGCAAGATACGGACACGTCTATAGGCCAAAATCTCCCCTCCCCTTCTCTCTGATACGGACACGTCTATAGGCCAAAATCTCCCCTCCCCTTCTCTCTGATACGGACACGTCTATAGGCCAAATCTCCCCTCCCCTTCTCTCTGCAAGATACGGACACGTCTATAGGCCAAAATCTCCCCTCCCCTTCTCTCTGCAAGATACGGACACGTCTATAGGCCAAAATCTCCCCTCCCCTTCTCTCTGCAAGATACGGACACGTCTATAGGCCAAAATCTCCCCTCCCCTTCTCTCTGCAAGATACGGACACGTCTATAGGCCAAAATCTCCCCTCCCCTTCTCTCTGCAAGATACGGACACGTCTATAGGCCAAAATCTCCCCTCCCCTTCTCTCTGCAAGATACGGACACGTCTATAGGCCAAATCTCCCCTCCCCTTCTCTCTGCAAGATACGGACACGTCTATAGGCCAAATCTCCACTCCACCTTCTCTCTGCAGAGATATGGACACGTCTTTGGGCCAAATCTCCCCTCCCATTATCTCTGCAAGATACGGACACGCCTATAGGCCAAAATCTCCCCTCCCCTTCTCTCTGCAAGATACGGACACGTCTATAGGCCAAATCTCCCCTCCCCTTCTCTCTGCAAGATACGGACACGTCTATAGGCCAAATCTCCACTCCACCTTCTCTCTGCAGAGATATGGACATGTCTTTAGGCCAAATCTCCCCTCCCCTTCTCTCTGCAAGATACGGACACGTCTATAGGCCAAAATCTCCCCTCCCCTTCTCTTTGCAGAGATATGGACATGTCTTTAGGCCAAATCTCCCCTCCCCTTCTCTCTGCAAGATCAAAAGATGCTAACTCCAGCATAATCATAATTTGTTAATATAGATAGTGACGAAAAACCCAAACACCAGAAATAATGCTGTCTTTTTCTCATCATCACTCATGCGTTGCAACTCATCCCGTTGCATCATGACAGATCTATGGCACCATAGTCTGGCCACAATAGATTAGTGTGTGTGTGTGTGCACGCGCGTGTGTGTGTGTGTGACCCTTATCTTATTCTAGACCCTTATCTTATTCTAGTCCCTTATCTTATTCTAGCCCCTTATCTTATTCTAGACCCTTATCTTATTCTAGTCCCTTATCTTATTCTAGACCCTTATCTTATTCTAGACCCTTATCTTATTCTAGTCCCTTATCTTATTCTAGTCCCTTATCTTATTCTAGACCCTTATCTTAGTCTAGTCCCTTATCTTATTCTAGTCCCTTATCTTATTCTAGACCCTTATCTTATTCTAGACCCTTATCTTATTCTAGACCCTTATCTTATTCTAGCCCCTTATCTTATTCTAGACCCTTATCTTATTCTAGTCCCTTATCTTATTCTAGACCCTTGTCTTATTCTAGTCCCTTATCTTATTCTAGTCCCTTATCTTATTCTAGCCCCTTATCTTATTCTAGTCCCTTATCTTATCTTCTACAAATTACTGTATGGTTACAAAAACATTATTGTTCTGTGTAACTATCTTGGAATCCTCTGTTTATTTCTCCTTCCCAGAGCTGCAACGCATTTGGCTGGAGAACCATCTTGGTTTCCCGAATCTACTCTGTCTGATGTTGGTGAAGTGAGCCACGTTGGAATTCAAACCGGTAGACAGAAACTACTCTGTCTGATGTTGGTGACGTGAGCCACGTTGGAATTCTAACCGGTAGACAGAAACGACTCTCTGGTGTCGTGAGATAAATTTGGTAATGTGACTTTGGTAGGTAACCACTCATGTGGACAGAGTGGCATCTCTCAAGATGAAGGCTGAACAGAAATACATTCTGGGGAAGAGAAATACATACATACATATATATATATTTGGGGCTGACTGTGTTAAATGTGACACGTGGAACTATTAAGACTGACATATTTGAATAGGGCTTGATTAACCATACTGTATGTAAACATTACTTGGAAATGTCATGGGAAACGTCAACAATTTGGACTTGATACGTACTTATCAAGCATCGGCGATGGTAGAATTTATTAATGAACTTAACATACATGGACATCCTACAGCAGCTGATTGTCTCAGTGGCATCCCTCTCTATGACTAATTCAACAGGCTGGGGAAGATAATCAATGTGACACACGGTTCCCTTTCTATGTCACGCCACGAGAGAGAGACAGAGAGAGAGAGAGACAGAGAGAGAGACAGAGAGAGAGAGAGACAGACAGAGAGAGAGACAGAGAGAGAGACAGAGAGAGAGACAGAGAGAGAGACAGAGAGAGAGAGAGAGAGAGAGACAGAGAGAGAGACAGAGAGAGAGACAGAGAGAGAGACAGAGAGAGAGAGACAGAGAGAGAGACGGAGAGACGGAGAGACATAGAGCCTTTCGCGTCTTAAAATGCTAAATAACAAAAACACAGCCATCCGCGAAGCGTGGAACCCTGTAGAACGGAACAGGAACAGAGTGTGCAGAAAGAGGAACATCTCTCCCTAATGGTCTTTTTTTCCCTTCTTCCCCTGTCTCCTCCTGTCTTTACCCTCACCAGCTGTTGAATAGAGTCATAGAGAGAGTACAAAGGGAGGGAGGGACAGAGAGAGGGATTTGATGAGAAGAGGAGGAGATTGGTGGAGGGAGGTGTGGGGGGTTGATGGAGGAGGCGAGGACTGAGACTAATAGACTAATAGACTAATAGACTAATAGACTAATAGACTAATAGACTAATAGACTAATAGACTAATAGACTAATAGACTAATAGACCAATAGACCAATAGACCAATAGACTAAGAGACTAAGAGACCAATTGACCAATTGACCAATTTAGCAATTGACCAATCGACTAATAGACTAATAGACTAATAGACCAATAGACCAATAGACCAATAGACTAATAGACTAATTGACTAATTCAAACAAGTCTTCCTGCTCTATCAATAGTAGCTTCTCTCCACCTCTCTCTCTTAACTTCTCTCCCTCTGACTTGATCTCTTCACCTCTCTCTCTTACCTTCTCTTCCTCTTTGCCTTGATCTCTCCACCTCTCACTCTTACCTTCTCTTCCTCTTTGCCTTGATCTCTCCACCTCTCTCTCTTACCTTCTCTCCCTCTGACTTGATCTCTCCACCTCTCTCTCTTATCTTCTCTCCCTCTCTGATTTGATCTCTCCACCTCTCTCTCTTACCTTCTCTCCCTCTGACTTGATCTCTCCACCTCTCTCTCTTACCTTCTCTCCCTCTTTGATTTGATCTCTCCACCTCTCCCTCTTACCCTCTCTCCCTCTTTGATTTGATCTCTCCACCTCTCTCTCTTACTTTCTCTCCCTCTTTGATTTGATCTCTCCAACTCTCTCTCTTACCTTCTCTCCCTCTTTGATTTGATCTCTCCACCTCTCCCTCTTACCCTCTCTCCCTCTTTGATTTGATCTCTCCACCTCTCTCTCTTACCTTCTCTCCATCTTTGATTTGATCTCTCCAACTCTCTCACTTACCTTCTCTCCCTCTTTGACTTGATCCTTTCATGCAGTAAGGGTTTTATGGAGCGAGTGACTGCGGTGGCAGTGTCCAGGGAACGGTAAGGTTGATTAGCTGTGTTCTGTGGCTGAGGCTGAGACTTTGTCAGCTACAAAGTAAAGGTGAGAGGTGTCCACCGCGGCATTTGAAGGTTTATCGCCCATTTTGGTTCTAACAAAAAAGTAATGTAAGGATTTAGAAGAGAAAGACAAATTCAGTCACTGTTATTGGCACTCTGTGTCTGCATTCTCCTCTGTGCTTTGTGTGTTGCCTTCATCCTCTTTACTGGAGAAAGGTTTCAGAGAGTCTTTACCTTTCAGCTCACGCTGTCGGTCTCACTGGCCTAAAAGGGAGTTCCCTCCTTTTGTCATAATTTCTGTGTTCACATAGACATGGACTTGGTTAATACTTCATATGAAAAACACTTCTCAATTAGAAGGCTAACATCACATTACATCTTCTCACAATTAATGTCATATTTAATCATATCACTTCCACAACATTTGGATGGGAATCTGATCACTGGGAAATATACACATTCAGAGATACAGTTATGTTGTTCTACTGTCCTTAGTCACATCACAAATTAGTAATGAATTCGACATGATTGTTCTTTAAGATCCCACTGACCATTCCAACTGTTAGGAATACAGAAATATTGTTTCAGTATTCAATATGTTGATGTTACCGTACTGCAACGTCTCTCTCTGTGGCAACAAAGATAGTTAACTTCAATTTCACAGAGAATCAGGGAGATCGTTTTCCAGCAGGTATTTACGACCATCATAAAACTGAGGAGAGGGAGAGAGGGAGGGGGATCTGTCGCCTATGATCCTCAACCAAGAGAGCATTACAACATGGATGAACATTTCTCCTTCTCTGTCACGGATGCCATGGTTACCCTTAGATTGAAGATGCAATCCGGTAAAACAGGTGTTTTTACACAACAGCCTTCTTTTCTACTCCCCACTTTTAGCAATCATCTCTCTGCTTCCACCGAGCTGATTCCACTGATTTCAAAACCTCGGTTAACTTTCTTCTGTGACAACAACCACCGTTGATCTCCTTTCTTCCCACATCAATGTCATCAGAAGACTCTAAAAAGTCTGATTCAATATTCAGTGTGGAACGATCATCCTCCAGAACATCCATCCCACCAATCTTTGACGATAACACTTTAAACATTTTATTTTATTTTACTAGGCAAGTCAGTCAAGAACAAATTCTTATTTTCAATTATGGCCTAGGAACAGTGGGTTAACTGCCTTGTTCAGGGGGCAGAAGGACAGATTAGTACCTTGTCAGCTCGGGGATTCGATCTTGCAACCTTCATGGTTACTAGTCCAACGCTCTAACCACTAGGCTAACCTGCCGCCCCCCCCAACTTCAGGGCAACAATGCAACACTTTTTCACTTCTTCATAAAATCTTGTCAACAGATAGTGAAAACCTTTATGCCTTAACTGTTCCCACTCATCAGATACAACCTGTATGCCTCGACAAACTCTAGTGTCATTCACTAAAACAAAAAACAAATGATATGTGCTTTTGCAAATTAATTGAGTGATGTATAGCAGTAACAAACACTGCTGAGTTGGAGATAGTGATTGGTGGTTATTAATGCTGAGTTGGAGATAGTGATTGGTGGTTATTAATGCTGAGTTGGAGATAGTGATTGGTGGTTATTAATGCTGAGTTGGAGATAGTGATTAGTGGTTATTAATGCTGAGTTGGAGATAGTGATTAGTGGTTATTAATGCTGAGTTGGAGATAGTGATTGGTGGTTATTAATGCTGAGTTGGAGATAGTGATTAGTGGTTATTAATGCTGAGTTGGAGATAGTGATTAGTGGTTATTAATGCTGAGTTGGAGATAGTGATTGGTGGTTATTAATGCTGAGTTGGAGATAGTGATTGGTGGTTATTAATGCTGAGTTGGAGATAGTGATTGGTGGTTATTAATGCTGAGTTGGAGATAGTGATTGGTGGTTATTAATGCTGAGTTGGAGATAGTGATTGGTGGTTATTAATGCTGAGTTGGAGATAGTGATTAGTGGTTATTAATGGTAGAGGAAATGAGGGGTAGGGGAGGAGGGGTAGGAGAGTAGAGGAGAGGAGAGGAGAGGAGAGGGATGGAGGAGAGGAGAGGAGAGGAGAGGAGAGGAGAGGAGAGGAGAGGAGAGGAGAGGAGAGGAGAGGAGAGGAGAGGAGAGGAGAGGAGAGGAGAGGAGAGGAGAGGAGAGGAGAGGAGAGGGATGGAGGAGAGGAGGGGGGGCGGAGGAAAGGAGAGGGAAGGAGAGGAGACAAGGGGGGGGGGGGGCTAGAGTGACCAGGACTAAGATAATGATGGAGAGAGGAATCCCCTTTACAGTGACACTTCAAACGAAAACTACTGTCCCCGCAAAGTGTATTGGGTATGAAAAACAGGAGTAGTTCCTACAACATGTTT
Organism: Oncorhynchus kisutch; assembly: GCF_002021735.2. Taxonomy (NCBI): domain Eukaryota; kingdom Metazoa; phylum Chordata; class Actinopteri; order Salmoniformes; family Salmonidae; genus Oncorhynchus; species Oncorhynchus kisutch. The sequence continues at coordinate 86,211,651 of NC_034187.2, forward strand.
AACTATACTATGTGACTACACATATACTATGTGACTACCCATATACTATGTGACTACCCATATACTATGTGACTACACATATACTATGTGACTACACATATACTATGTGACTACCCATATACTATGTGACTACCCATATACTATGTGACTACCCCTCCTTTTCTATTCAGACTAATCAAACTACAGAGCAGAGTATTTGCTGCCTGTGCTGACCAGTGGTGTATTCACCTGAGGTGGGCGGGTGAAGGCATTCTGCGGACACTCCCCATTGGTTGGTCGGGACACCCTGGTGGGTTTGGGGAGGTGCCTGCTGGCAGGAGCGGCCTTGCTCCCCTGAGGCTAGGTCTGTGATTGGACAGGAGAGACACAGGGGAAAGAAGAGGAGAAGAGGCTAAGAATGTGGCCGAATAGACTTCAGAGACAGAGACTCACCACGTGGTATTACCAGAGGAAAAACATAGCATTGATACTGAATTGATAGGAGTGCAGTCAGAGTCCACAGGAGTGCAGTCAGAGTCCACAGGAGTGCAGTCAGAGTCCACAGGAGTGCAGTCAGAGTCCACAGGAGTGCAGTCAGTGTCCACAGGAGTGCAGTCAGAGTCCACAGGAGTGCAGTCAGAGTCCACAGGAGTGCAGTCAGAGTCCACAGGAGTGCAGTCAGAGTCCACAGGAGTGCAGTCAGAGTCCACAGGAGTGCAGTCAGAGTCCACAGGAGTGCAGTCAGAGTCCACAGGAGTGCAGTCAGAGTCCACAGGAGTGCAGTCAGAGTCCACAGGAGTGCAGTCAGAGTCCACAGGAGTGCAGTCAGAGTCCACAGGAGTGCAGTCAGAGTCCACAGGAGTGCAGTCAGAGTCCACAGGAGTGCAGTCAGAGTCCATAGGAGTGCAGTCAGAGTCCATAGGAGTGCAGTCAGAGTCCATAGGAGTGCAGTCAGAGTCCATAGGAGTGCAGTCAGAGTCCATAGGAGTGCAGTCAGAGTCCATAGGAGTGCAGTCAGAGTCCATAGGAGTGCAGTCAGAGTCCATAGGAGTGCAGTCAGAGTCCATAGGAGTGCAGTCAGAGTCCACAGGAGTGCAGTCAGAGTCCATAGGAGTGCAGTCAGAGTCCATGGGAGTGCAGTCAGAGTCCATAGGAGTGCAGTCAGAGTCCATAGGAGTGCAGTCAGAGTCCATAGGAGTGCAGTCAGAGTCCATAGGAGTGCAGTCAGAGTCCACAGGAGTGCAGTCAGAGTCCATAGGAGTGCAGTCAGAGTCCACAGGAGTGCAGTCAGAGTCCATAGGAGTGCAGTCAGAGTCCATAGGAGTGCAGTCAGAGTCCACAGGAGTGCAGTCAGAGTCCATAGGAGTGCAGTCAGAGTCCATAGGAGTGCAGTCAGAGTCCATAGGAGTGCAGTCAGAGTCCATAGGAGTGCAGTCAGAGTCCATAGGAGTGCAGTCAGAGTCCATAGGAGTGCAGTCAGAGTCCATAGGAGTGCAGTCAGAGTCCATAGGAGTGCAGTCAGAGTCCATAGGAGTGCAGTCAGAGTCCATAGGAGTGCAGTCAGAGTCCATAGGAGTGCAGTCAGAGTCCACAGGAGTGCAGTCAGAGTCCATAGGAGTGCAGTCAGAGTCCACAGGAGTGCAGTCAGAGTCCATAGGAGTGCAGTCAGAGTCCATAGGAGTGCAGTCAGAGTCCACAGGAGTGCAGTCAGAGTCCATAGGAGTGCAGTCAGAGTCCATAGGAGTGCAGTCAGAGTCGATAGGAGTGCAGTCAGAGTCCATAGGAGTGCAGTCAGAGTCAATAGGAGTGCAGTCAGAGTCCATAGGAGTGCAGTCAGAGTCCATAGGAGATCCTATTACGCATGAAGTGCTTTCATTTTCAACTATATATTGCCACGTATGAGGAAGGAGGTGTCATTTCACATTGACCTACATACAGTATACAGTGACTCAAACCATGCCAGTGGGCAGCCAAGGCATCCCCTCTTCCAACTCACATTCGGTTCTGAGACTGTCAGCAAAACATAACTTTTCTCACACCTGCAAGAAACTCCCAAGAAAGTCCCCTGAACAAACACAGGTGCGTGGGAAGAGCTTAACTCACATTGTCAGCTTCTTTAAACCTCGAAAATATTGCAATGAGCTCTATGGTTTTGTCTCAAATGGTACCTTATAACCTACATAGTGTACCGTTCAGGGAATAGGGTGTGGTTTGGGACATTGAATAAAGATCCCTCAATGTAAAAACATTCCAAAACTGAGTCATCCAGAATCAGGAAGTGTCTCGGGAACATTCAGGCTGCAGCTGTGTCACACCGAGTTTACACCTACGCAGCAGAAGTGTGTGTGTGTGTGTTTGTGTGTGTATGTGTATGTGTATGTGTAGGTTGAAATTCATGAGTCTTGTCCTGGAGCAGAACTGAGTGATTCCCACTTAGATAGGCAAAAAATGTGTTTATTTTGTTCTTAATTCCCCAGAGGAAGTTGCCACCACTATTTTGAAGTCATTTCCTGTCCTAGAGATGAACTACACGTTCAGAGGTTCCACCTCTGAAGAATGATGAAGGATACTGATACATATTCACAAATTGGGTGTGGGAATTTCCATGTGTACTTGATGAACATCAAAAATTGTCAGTGTAAGAGTAGGTAACAACACATCCGCCACGCTGATCCTCAACATGGGGGCCACTCAGGGGTGCGTGCTCAGCACCCTCCTGTACTCCCTGTTCACTCATGACTGCACGGCCAGGCACGACTCCAGCACCATCATTAAGTTTTCAGCTGACACAACCTGATCACCGACAACGACAAGACAGCCAACAGGGAGGAGGTCAGAGACCTGGCCGTGTGGTGCCAGGACAACAACCTCTCCCTGAAGGCCCTGAAAATTGTCGAAGTCTCCAGCCACCCTAATCATAGTGTAACGGCGTTCTTCGTTTGTAGAAAGAGAGTCGGACTGAAATGCAGCGTTGTGGTTACTCATGTTCTTTAATGGAAAAGTGACACATGAAATAACTTAATAAATACAAAACAACAAACGGAACGTGAAACCTAATTACAGCCTATCTGGTGAAACTACACAGAGACAGGAACAATCACCCACCAACCTAATACAGCCTATCTGGTGAAACTACACAGAGACAGGAACAATCACCCACCAACCTAATACAGCCTATCTGGTGATACTACACAGAGACAGGAACAATCACCCACCAACCTAATACAGCCTATCTGGTGAAACTACACAGAGACAGGAACAATCACCCACCAACCTAATACAGCCTATCTGGTGATACTACACAGAGACAGGAACAATCACCCACCAACCTAATTACAGCCTATCTGGTGAAACTACACAGAGACAGGAACAATCACCCACCAACCTAATTACAGCCTATCTGGTGAAACTACACAGAGACAGGAACAATCACCCACCAACCTAATACAGCCTATCTGGTGAAACTACACAGAGACAGGAACAATCACCCACCAACCTAATACAGCCTATCTGGTGAAACTACACAGAGACAGGAACAATCACCCACCAACCTAATACAGCCTATCTGGTGAAACTACACAGAGACAGGAACAATCACCCACCAACCTAATACAGCCTATCTGGTGAAACTACACAGAGACAGGAACAATCACCCACCAACCTAATACAGCCTATCTGGTGAAACTACACAGAGACAGGAACAATCACCCACCAACCTAATACAGCCTATCTGGTGAAACTACACAGAGACAGGAACAATCACCCACCAACCTAATACAGCCTATCTGGTGAAACTACACAGAGACAGGAACAATCACCCACCAACCTAATACAGCCTATCTGGTGAAACTACACAGAGACAGGAACAATCACCCACAAACACACAGTGAAACCCAGGCTACCTAAATATGGTTCCCAATCAGAGACAACGAGAATCACCTGACTCTGATTGAGAACCGCCTCAGGCAGCCAAGCCTATGCTACACCCCTACTCAGCCGCAATCCCAATGCCTACAAAACCCCAATATGAAACACAACAAAATAAACCCATGTCACACCCTGGCCTGACCAAACATATAACGAAAACACAAAATACTATGACCAAGGCGTGACACATAGACTGTTCTCTCTGCTACCACACGACAATCGGCACTGTAGCGTCAAGTCGAGGTCCAAGAGGATTCTTCACAGCTTCTACCCCCAAAGCCATAAGACATCTAGTCAAATGGCTACCCAGACTTTTCATATTGCCCCCCCCCCTCTCCTCCACATCACTGCCATACTCTGTTGTCAGCTATGCATATTCACTTTAATTAACTCTACCTACCAGTACATGCTACCTTAACTAACTGACACCCCTGTATATATTGTTATATTTTACTGCTGCTCTTTAATTATTTGTTACTTTTATCTCTTATTCTTATCCTTACTTTTTGAAACTGCATTTTTTGGATAAGGGCTCGTAAGTAAGCATTCCACTTGTATTTGAATACCTGTTGTATTCGGCGCATGTGACTAATAAAATGTGATTTGATTTGTAGCTAGCTAACATGCTAACTTATCGAGCATGCTAACCTTATTTAGCATCGTAACCTTATATGGACGCTAACCTTATGTAGCATGCTAACCTTTTCAGCATGCTAACCTCATTTAGCATGCTAACCTTATTAAGCGTGCTAACCTTATTAAGGGTGCTAACCTCATTAAGGGTGCTAACCTTATCTAGATGAATAATGTTATCTGTTGTTGCTACACCTTATTTTAAATATATATTTTTTAAAGGTTGTGGTGATACTCCATTCAGAACAGACATTTCTAGGCGGCTTAATTTACCTTAATTTACCTTAATTTACCTTAATTTACCTTAATTTACCTTAATTTACCTTAATTTACCTTGTCCTGTGGCTCAAGTAACTTAACGTAAGTTGTGGGTAACATTTCAAATCAAATCAAAGCAAATGTTATTTGTCACATACACATGGTTAGCAGATGTTAATGGTCACATACACATGGTTAGCAGATGTTAATGCGAGTGTAGTGAAATGCTTGTGCTTCTAGTTCCGACAATGCAGTAATAACCAACGAGTAATCTAACCTAACAATTCCAAAACTACTACCTTATAGACACAAGTGTAAAGGGATAAAAAATATGTACATAAATATATATATGAATAAAGAATATTTTTTGGACAAGCTCTGTTTTCAAAACTGTAATGTTAAAATGAATATGTTTTATTTACAGAGATATCCTGAAATATACACTGAGTGTACGAAACATTAGGAACACTTGCTCTTTCCATGACAGACTGACCAGGTGAATCCAGGTGAAAGATATGATCCCTTATTGATGTCACTTGTTAAATCCACGTCAATCAGTGTAGAAGAAGGGGGTTAAAGAAGGATTTGGCGCACCTGATTGAGTGTGTCAAGAAATACAACGCTGCACTTTAGTAACCCTACCTGCATGTACATAGTTACCTCAATTACCTCGACACCGGTACCCCCGCATATTGACTCTCTGCCGGTACCCCCTGTATATAGCCTCCATATTGACTCTCTGCCGGTACCCCCTGTATATAGCCTCCATATTGACTCTGTACCGTAACACCCTGTATGTAGCCTCCACATTGACTCTGTACCGGTACTCCCTGTATATAGCCTCCACATTGACTCTATACCGGTACCCCCTGTATATAGCCTCCACATTGACTCTGTACCGGTACCCCCTGTATATAGCCTCCACATTGACTCTGTACCGGTACCCCCTGTATATATCCTCCACATTGACTCTGTACCGTAATACCCTGGATATAGCCTCCACATTGACTCTGTACTGTCATACCCTGTATATAGCCTCCACATTGACTCTGTACTGTAATACCCTGTATATAGCCTCCACATTGACTCTGTACCGTAATACCCTGTATATAGCCTCCACATTGACTCTGTACCGGTACCCCCTGTATATAGCCTCCACATTGACTCTGTACCGGTACCCCCTGTATATAGCCTCCACATTGACTCTGTACCGTAACACCCTGTATATAGCATCCACATTGACTCTGTACTGGTACCCCCTGTATATAGCCTCCACATTGACTCTGTACCAGTACCCCCTGTATATAGCCTCCACATTGACTCTGTACCGTAACACCCTGTATATAGCCTCCACATTGACTCTGTACCGTAACACCCTGTACATAGCCTCCACACTGACTCTGTACCGGTACCCCCTGTATATAGCCTCCACATTGACTCTGTACTGGAACACCCTGTATATAGCCTCCACATTGACTCTGTACCGTAACACCCTGTATATAGCCTCCTCACTGACTCTGTACCGGTACCCCCTGTATATAGCCTCCACATTGACTCTGTACCGGTACCCCCTGTATATAGCCTCCACATTGACTCTGTACCGTAACACCCTGTATATAGCCTCCACATTGACTCTGTACCGGTACCCCCTGTATATAGCCTCCACATTGACTCTGTACCGGTACCCCTTGTATATAGCCTCCACACTGACTCTGTACCGTAATACCCTGTATATAGCCTCCATATTGACTCTGTACCATAATACCCTGTATATAGCCTCCACATTGACTCTGTACCGTAGTACCCTGTATATAGCCTCCACATTGACTCTGTACCGTAATACCCTGTATATAGCCTCCACATTGACTCTGTACCGGTACCCCCTGTATATAGCCTCCACATTGACTCTGTACCGTAATACCCTGTATATAGCCTCCACACTGACTCTGTACCGGTACCCCCTGTATATAGCCTCCACATTGACTCTGTACCGGTACCCCCTTGTATATAGCCTCCACACTGACTCTGTACCGTAATACCCTGTATATAGCCTCCATATTGACTCTGTACCATAATACCCTGTATATAGCCTCCACATTGACTCTGTACCGTAGTACCCTGTATATAGCCTCCACATTGACTCTGTACCGTAATACCCTGTATATAGCCTCCACATTGACTCTGTACCGGTACCCCCTGTATATAGCCTCCACATTGACTCTGTACCGTAATACCCTGTATATAGCCTCCACATTGACTCTGTACTGTAACACCCTGTATATAGCCTCCACATTGACTCTGTACCGGTACCCCTTGTATATAGCCTCCACACTGACTCTGTACCGGTACCCCCTGTATATAGCCTCCACATTGACTCTGTACCGGTACCCCCTGTATATAGCCTCCACATTGACTCTGTACCGGTACCCCCTGTATATAGCCTCCACATTGACTCTGTACCGGTACACCCTGTATATAGCCTCCACATTGACTCTGTACCGGTACCCCCTGTATATAGCCTCCACACTGACTCTGTACTGGTATCCCCTGTATATAGCCTCCACACTGACTATGTACTGGTACCCCCTGTATATAGCCTCCACACTGACTATGTACTGGTACACCCTGTATCTATCCCCGTTATTGTTATTTACTGCTGAACTTTAATTATTTGTTTTTCTTATCTTTTCTAATCTCTTACTATTTTTTCTCTTTTTTTAACTGCATTGTTGGTTTAAGGTCTTGCATTTTCCTGTAAGGTCTACACCTGCTGCACTCGACGCATGTGACAAATAACTGGGCAGTGTTGCAAGAAAACCCCGAGACTGGCCATTAAAAATAAAAGATTAAGATGGGCTAAAGAACACAGACAATGGACAGAGGAACTCTGCCTAGAAGGCCAGCATCCTGGAGTCACCTCTTCACTGTTGACGTTGAGACTGGTGTTTTGCCGGTACTATTTAATGAAGCTGTCAGTTGAGGACTTGTGAGGCGTCTGGTTTCTCAAACTAGACACTCTAATGTACTTCTCCTCTTGCTGAGTTGTGCACCGGGGCCTCCTACTCCTCTTACTATTCTGGTTAGAGCCAGTTTGCGCTTTTCTGTGAAAGGAAAGTACACAGCGTTGTACGAGATCTTCCGATCCTTAATTTCTCAGAACAAGAAACAAGACTGACGAGTTTCAGAAGAAAGTTCTTTGTTTCTGGCCATTTTGAGCCTGTAATCGAACCCACAAATGCTGATGCTCCAGATACTCAACGAGTCTAAAGAAGGCCAGTTTTATTGTTTCTTTAATCAGAACAACAGTTTCCAGCTGTGCTAACATAATTGCAAAAGGATTTTCTGATGACTTTTACAATGATAAACTTGGATTAGCTAACACAACGTGCCATTGGAACACAGGAGTTGCTGATAATGGGCCTCTGTACACCTATGTAGACATTCCATTAAAATCAGCCGTTTCCAGCTACAATAGTAGTTTACAACACTGTATTTCTGATCAATATGATGTTATTTTAATGGACAAAAAATGTGCTTTTCTTTCAAAAAACAAGGACATTTCTAAGTGACCCAGGGGTCTACCCCATGAAGCTGGTTGAGAGAATGCCAAGAGTGAGCTGTCATCAAGGCGAAGGGAGGATACTTTGAAGAATCTCAAATCTAAAATATATTTTGATTTGTTTAACACTTTTTGGGGGGGATACTACATGATTCCATATGGTTTTTCTTCATAGTGTTGATGTCATCACTATTATTCTACAATGTAGAAAATAGGTAAAATAAAGAAAAACCCTTGAATGAGTGGTACTACTGAATGAGTAGGTGTAAACCCTGGAATGAGTAGGTGTAAACCCTGGAATGAGTCGGTGTAAACCCTGGAATGAGTAGGTGTAAACCCTGGAATGAGTAGGTGTAAACCCTGGAATGAGTAGGTGTAAACCCTGGAATGAGTAGGTGTAAACCCTGGAATGAGTCGGTGTAAACCCTGGAATGAGTAGGTGTAAACCCTTGAATGAGTAGGTGTAAACCCTGGAATGAGTAGGCGTAAACCCTGGAATGAGTAGGTGTAAACCCTGGAATGAGTAGGTGTAAACCCTGGAATGAGTAGGTGTAAACCCTGGAATGAGTAGGTGTAAACCCTGGAATGAGTAGGTGTAAACCCTGGAATGAGTAGGTGTAAACCCTGGAATGAGTAGGTGTAAACCCTGGAATGAGTAGGTGTAAACCCTGGAATGAGTAGGTGTAAACCCTGGAATGAGTAGGTGTAAACCCTGGAATGAGTAGGTGTAAACCCTGGAATGAGTAGGTGTAAACCCTGGAATGAGTAGGTGTAAACCCTGGAATGAGTAGGTGTAAACCCTGGAATGAGTAGGTGTAAACCCTGGAATGAGTAGGTGTAAACCCTTGAATGAGTGGTACTACTGAATGAGTAGGTGTAAACCCTTGAATGAGTAGGTGTAAACCCTTGAATGAGTCGGTGTAAACCCTGGAATGAGTAGGTGTAAACCCTGGAATGAGTAGGTGTAAACCCTGGAATGAGTAGGTGTAAACCCTGGAATGAGTAGGTGTAAACCCTGGAATGAGTAGGTGTAAACCCTGGAATGAGTAGGTGTAAACCCTGGAATGAGTAGGTGTAAACCCTGGAATGAGTAGGTGTAAACCCTTGAATGAGTAGGTGTAAACCCTGGAATGAGTAGGTGTAAACCCTGGAATGAGTGGTACTACTGAATGAGTAGGTGTAAACCCTGGAATGAGTAGGTGTAAACCCTGGAATGAGTAGGTGTAAACCCTGGAATGAGTCGGTGTAAACCCTGGAATGAGTCGGTGTAAACCCTGGAATGAGTCGGTGTAAACCCTTGAATGAGTAGGTGTAAACCCTGGAATGAGTAGGTGTAAACCCTGGAATGAGTAGGTGTAAACCCTGGAATGAGTAGGTGTAAACCCTGGAATGAGTCGGTGTAAACCCTTGAATGAGTAGGTGTAAACCCTGGAATGAGTAGGTGTAAACCCTGGAATGAGTAGGTGTAAACCCTGGAATGAGTAGGTGTAAACCCTGGAATGAGTAGGTGTAAACCCTGGAATGAGTAGGTGTAAACCCTGGAATGAGTAGGTGTAAACCCTGGAATGAGTAGGTGTAAACCCTGGAATGAGTAGGTGTAAACCCTGGAATGAGTAGGTGTAAACCCTGGAATGAGTAGGTGTAAACCCTGGAATGAGTAGGTGTAAACCCTGGAATGAGTAGGTGTAAACCCTGGAATGAGTAGGTGTAAACCCTGGAATGAGTAGGTGTAAACCCTGGAATGAGTAGGTGTAAACCCTTGAATGAGTGGTACTACTGAATGAGTAGGTGTAAACCCTTGAATGAGTAGGTGTAAACCCTTGAATGAGTCGGTGTAAACCCTGGAATGAGTAGGTGTAAACCCTGGAATGAGTAGGTGTAAACCCTGGAATGAGTAGGTGTAAACCCTGGAATGAGTAGGTGTAAACCCTGGAATGAGTAGGTGTAAACCCTGGAATGAGTAGGTGTAAACCCTGGAATGAGTAGGTGTAAACCCTGGAATGAGTAGGTGTAAACCCTTGAATGAGTAGGTGTAAACCCTGGAATGAGTAGGTGTAAACCCTGGAATGAGTAGGTGTAAACCCTGGAATGAGTAGGTGTAAACCCTGGAATGAGTGGTACTACTGAATGAGTAGGTGTAAACCCTGGAATGAGTAGGTGTAAACCCTGGAATGAGTAGGTGTAAACCCTGGAATGAGTCGGTGTAAACCCTGGAATGAGTCGGTGTAAACCCTGGAATGAGTCGGTGTAAACCCTTGAATGAGTAGGTGTAAACCCTGGAATGAGTAGGTGTAAACCCTGGAATGAGTAGGTGTAAACCCTGGAATGAGTAGGTGTAAACCCTGGAATGAGTAGGTGTAAACCCTGGAATGAGTCGGTGTAAACCCTGGAATGAGTCGGTGTAAACCCTGGAATGAGTCGGTGTAAACCCTTGAATGAGTAGGTGTAAACCCTGGAATGAGTAGGTGTAAACCCTGGAATGAGTAGGTGTAAACCCTGGAATGAGTAGGTGTAAACCCTGGAATGAGTCGGTGTAAACCCTTGAATGAGTAGGTGTAAACCCTGGAATGAGTAGGTGTAAACCCTGGAATGAGTAGGTGTAAACCCTGGAATGAGTAGGTGTAAACCCTGGAATGAGTAGGTGTAAACCCTGGAATGAGTAGGTGTAAACCCTGGAATGAGTAGGTGTAAACCCTGGAATGAGTAGGTGTAAACCCTGGAATGAGTAGGTGTAAACCCTGGAATGAGTAGGTGTAAACCCTGGAATGAGTAGGTGTAAACCCTGGAATGAGTAGGTGTAAACCCTGGAATGAGTAGGTGTAAACCCTGGAATGAGTAGGTGTAAACCCTGGAATGAGTAGGTGTAAACCCTGGAATGAGTAGGTGTAAACCCTGGAATGAGTAGGTGTAAACCCTGGAATGAGTAGGTGTAAACCCTGGAATGAGTAGGTGTAAACCCTGGAATGAGTAGGTGTAAACCCTGGAATGAGTAGGTGTAAACCCTGGAATGAGTAGGTGTAAACCCTGGAATGAGTAGGTGTAAACCCTGGAATGAGGAGGTGTGTCCAAACTTCTGACTATTACTTATATTTTATTGTATTTTTATTGTGCAATAGCTTACATACTTTCTGCCAGTAGCTACAGACTCGTCCTCAACAACACAACCACAGAATTACTCAAAGCTGCCAAGTCAAAAAGCTGCAACCAAACATGGGCAACCGTTAGATATTTCTCATTTGGTGCCAACAGAAGCAAACAGAGCAAAACAGGGAGGAACGTTTACCAGAATTTGTCCAAAAGAAACTCTTGTTACAAATCGTTTTCAGTTTGAGTAAACAGTTTCCGTTGCAAATCCACTTGAAGCTGTTTACTACAGTTTGGTCTAAACGAATACATCCCGGGTATTCATTTTTAACTAGGCTGACTTTGGTCACCGGCCTGTTGCCGCCGACGGTGCAGACGGTGCACCGGGGCCCGGGCCACCCACCTCGGCCCAGTGGATCATCGGACCGCCGATGGAGGTGAACAGATGGCAGAGCATTAAGTGTAGGAGCGAGACCGATAAGGAAGAGACATGAGAGGCCAGCAGCTAAACGTCAGCCATCAACCACTAGTACGTGCAAAGGAGGCCTTCTCCTCCAGAACGGACATCAGAGTCTGAGGGTCATTTATTTATTCCACCAGATAAACAACAACAACAACAAGTTCTCTCTTGCTAATTACTAAAACTTTAAACTGATAACACTGCAAATGAGAGGATAAGGAAGTTATAGCAAACATATGTAGTGGTAAATGAGAGTTGTTTTAATGGTAGAACATTAATCTCATTGGCTCATTCTTCACCTTACTCATCTTTCACAAATCACTAACAGGCTGAATTGTTTGTCACGGTACACACGTTCAATATTGACCTATCACTGCTCACGAATCAGCCAAGCTTTAATCAATGATATTCATGTGTAGCGTATCATTTAAAATGACTAATTTCTGTGAACCCTCCTTTTTTAGTTGATGTTGTTTACGCATCTTATGGTGGTGGGACGGAACTCCAAGTCAATGGAAAGTTGTTGCTGTTAGACGTTTTTTCACCAAAGTTGAGATTCTATTTCAAAAATTGCCACTTTCATATCTTGTTCCTTTCCAGTGGTGATTTTAGCATGTAAATCTTGGATAGGCCCCCCAAAAAATTTTTTTAATCCACTACACAACACTAAACAATACGTTACATTAGTTGCACCATAACGGTGACCAACAGTGCCCACAAACGGCCTACATAAAGGAGACCCGACAGCAGTCCCTACATCGTACCACTGCTACACCTGGCTATCAGCTGAGCCTTGTCTGGCAGAAAAACAGTTCATTCAGCCTCATTTACTGCCTTTTAGAAAAACATGGCTGACTTACTAAATACAAATGTGTTTTCTACTGACTATTGATATGTACAAACTATGGTTTAAGGGAACGACAAGCAGATCAGAGGTAATAAGTCATTTCGATTAAGACATTAATGAGTGAGCTAGGATGGACGTAGTCAAAATAACTATTTGTTCAGCGCTTTTGAAATGTAAAGAAAGCAATAGAATTCAGAACATGGGCCGTTCTTACAGTGTTCTCCCTGTACACCAAGTCAGAACCGTAGGATAAATAAAGGGGACATATCAGGAGACAATGAAAGCTCTTACAATATTCAATGATTACATTTCTCAAAAACAGGTTTCAGGCTACATGTGCACCACCAAGTCAGAACAGTAGGCACAATTATGAGGGGAAAATTGACCACATTATTAGGGTGAGGCATATGGGCTACTAACAGCCTACTACACAACATACAGTTAGTATTGCTTTCTTAGCTACAGTCTACATATCTCCCTGGCATGTTACATACTTTATACAGCAGCAAACAATACATTTTTGGACTCACCTTGTTGTGCTGTTCTCACTTGAACAGGAATGTGGCCTCTTGTCATCAAACTTTGCCATCAAAGTCTGGCATTCTCTGGATTTATGGTGCATTCAAGACAACATGGAACTCAAAAAAAGTCAGTGATCTTCAGGTCATACTTCTAGAAAGAGTGCTGAGTTACAAATGTACAATTCCAGGTTGGATGAAAATTCATAACATATTTTCCCAGTCATAGCTCATTTTTCCCAGGTTCCCAGTTATCTTGAACTCATTCAAGTCCATTTTTGCAGTTCCGAGTTCACAGTGGTTTTGAGCTCGGCACAAATCGATCCTCATTGACATAAGTAAGCTCCTTTCCCTCTCCTTTCCCCACATGTTGTGTTTGACATTAGTTTTCTGGACATTATGTTGTTCTTAATCACCTTTTTATTCCTTAGAGTCTAAGACATTGGGGGGGGGTGCTAAATTGACTTATTAGAACACCTTTAGGTATCCCAAAAATAGAATTTGATGAATTGATTTAGGCCTTTACTACTTAAAGTCCATAGAAAGCATTGAATCACACATTCATAAATGGCAGGACAGTCAGGACAGAGGACAGTCAAAAAATACATGATAAGAAAGGTTTTGAAGTGTTTGTCCTTCCAAAAAAGGCGAAAAAATAAATAAATATATATATATATATACAATACCAGTTAAATGTTTGGACACACCAACTCATTCAAGGATTTTTTCTTTATTTTTACTATTTTCTACATTGTAGAATTATCAAAACTATGAATTATCTCATTTATAATCATGTAGTAACCAAAAAAGGTGTGAAACAAATCAAAATATATTTTATATCATTGAAAGTAGCCACGCGTTTGCCTTGATGACAGCTTTGCACACTCTTGGCATCCTCTCAACCAGCTTCAGGGAAAAATATGCACCTTAGGACTGCTGCGAAGCGGAATTCCTCATTCCCAGAGAGAGCGAGCGAGCGCACGAGAGAGAGAGAGAGAGAGAGAGAGAGAGAGAGAGAGAGAGAGAGAGAGAGAGAGAGAGAGAGAGAGAGAGAGAGAGAGAGAGAGAAAGAGAAAGAGAGAGAGAGAGGGGGGGGCAGACGGAGAGAGGGAGGGGGGGCAGATGGAGAGAGAGAGACGGGGGGCAGACGGAGGGAGAGAGAGAGGGAGAGAGGGGGGCAGACGGAGAGAGAGAAGGGATTCAAACGGAGAGAGAGAGAGGGGGCGGAGAGAGAGAGAGACGGGGGGGGGGGGGGAGACGAAGAGAGAGAGGTGCAGAGAGAGTGGGAGCAGGTCTGCAGTCCGACTCTTGGCGTTAAGACCAGAGATAGAGACAGTAGCCTACTATACTGTACCGCTTTAGGAAGACTGCAATAAGCTAGGCTACTGGAAATACACTATCCATTAATTTCTCAAATCATCAAGATGATTTCAAATATCTTGTGGGTTGGGAACTTTTGAAAAAGGGATCGTTTTGGTGGATTTTGGACAACCTGTATTATTCTCCGCTATTCTACGGCGTTCTTGCGTTCCACGGACCTGTGAAATGTGGATTACCGACATCGGTGATGATGCTGCTTGTTAACTGGGAATAAATGAGACGCGCCAACGATACCAGCACTAACCCCATGGGGCAAAGGGGTACACAAAAATAGGGATATCTCGTTTTTATCTATCCGCTCGAATCGAATCTAACATCTGGAGTGGACGAGGGATTTGTGTGACTGTTTCCCATGGATAGATAAGTCACCACTTTGCCCCCCCCCCCCCCCCGCTCCCCGCCTGGGCTGAGTGGGCTCTGGGGTTTTCTCTCCCCCTCACCTCCTTCTCCGTGTGAGAATCCTCCTCCTGTGAGATAGATTCTGCTAACCCCGCGGTCCGCATGACATGGTTCAGTCCTGTTGTCGGTGCCGAGCCTCGATGCATTGGGATTTCTCTCAGCGCCGAACACCACTACCAAGTGAACCTTCTTTCTAAACCCGTCTAATAAAACGTGCCAGCTGCCCCCGTACAAAAAAAAAACCCACACGTGCCATGACCGCCTCTTCGAACCGGGACGGAACCGGACACATTACCGGGCACGTTCGGAGGTCAGCATGCAGATGTATTAGCAGGCATACCAGGACCTGGCCAAGGAAAGTGAACGGAATACGGATTTTTGAGCTAATGAAGTCAGGAGTAGCAGCGCACCATTGGAACCGGGTTCTGTTCTTGTTTATGGGGCTACTGGCAGCCTCAGCCTCAGCCTCAGCCTCGGTTAAGGGTATTGAGGGTAAGTTTCCGTCCTGTAACTGCTGCTGCTGCTGTGATGTGTTGGATATTAAATAAACGATGGAGAGAGTAGCCGCAACATTGGTCCCGCTCACTGCCAGAATACCAAACTAACAATTTAGCCGGTAATGCATGTCCCTTTTCATTCCAAGTGGGACCGTTAGCCTATGATTGATGTGGGTGTGGGTGGATTTCCGTGTTTTCTGACACAGTGGAATGCTCAGAACAGGGAGCTCTGCGGTGGTGTCTCACTCCGTGTTTTCTGACACAGTGGAATGCTCAGAACAGTGAGCTCTGCGGTGGTGTCTCACTCCGTGTTCTGTGGACACGAGCAGCACCGAATTTCATTAATCGAATGTGTGTTTGTTTTTTCTCCATGAAATGAAAGGAAATATGATAATGGCGGGAGAAGAGATACAACGGTGTAACTGTCAGTCGGAATGGGTTGTTCTCTCGGCGTTGGGACTTGATTCGGTGGTGAGACGCCAGTGAATCGGTTTAGGTGGTCTACGCGAGTACGGGCTGAACGTCTGTATGTCATGATGTAATTATGTGTATTGGGCATTTCTTATCATTCTCTTATTTTAACCATCTCAAATGATAGTTTTTCTCCGCCTAAAAGTATGGTTATCTTTGCCTATACGTTCTCCGCAAGGTAAAATGAATGGGTTATTGACCCTTAGCTGTCCATGGTGCTGATTCTATCAGGAAACTTTCAACATTATTGTATAGGTACGAAAGCCAGACGTGTGTTTGTGTGTGCTTGACGGGGGTGGGGGACATTTACACAATTCCATTTGACATGGACTCAAGCACAACTATGATGTTTATGTTGAATTGTATGTACAGTTGACATATAGGGCAACAGTGTCTCAACTACCCTCGGCATTCAACAAATGAGTCTTCACATGTGATGACAATAGTTCACTCTTCTTTGTCAGATGTGATGGGTAGCCTGTTATTCAGGCGTTATGTCAGTTTGTTAGGTGAACATATAGGACAACAGTCTCCCAACTACCCTTTACAGTGTTCACAGCTGTGGATGTGCAGCTGCAATAGCCACCTGAAATGACACGATGACAACCCCAGGTTTAACCACTGCCTGGCCTTCGTATCATGATTCTATGGCTACAGAGAATATTTATAGAGGGAGATAAGGAAAGAGTAGGGTGGAAGTTTAGACGGTCAGTTAAATATAAGATTTGTCCAAAATGGCACCCTCTTCTCTATACTACTGTTGACCAGTGCCCAGAATTATGGTCTAAAGTAGTGCACTATATATAGGGAATAGGGTTCTATAGGGCTCTGGTCTAAAGTAGTGCACTATATAGGGAATAGCGTGCCATAGGGCTCTGGTCTAAAGTAGTGCACAATATATAGGGAATAGGGTGCCATAGGGCTCTGGTCTAAAGTAGTGCACTATATAGGGAATAGGGTTCCATAGGGCTCTGGTCTAAAGTAGTGCACTATATAGGGAATAGGGTGCCATAGGAATCTGGTCAAAATGAGTGTAGTATATAGTGAATAGGGTGCCATTATGGGATGCACAGCAGTCACATGCTCCACAGTGGGTTGTTATACAACACGTCTTATAACACAATAATTAATGCATTGCATGGCTGTTTTAGCGTACTCATCAATAAATCTGCCTGTTTTGCATCGTATCATCATAAATCTTGCTTTGTCATATAAATCGCTCCGGTCTAGAGAGGAGACAGACCAAGGGACATGCACACTGATCTCAGTTCATATAAATCGCTCCGGTCTAGAGAGGAGACAGACCAAGGGACATGCACACTGATCTCAGTTCATATATATCGCTCCGGTCTAGAGAGGAGACAGACCAAGGGACATGCACACTGATCTCAGTTCATATATATCGCTCCGGTCTAGAGAGGAGACAGACCAAGGGACATGCACACTGATCTCAGTTCATATATATCGCTCCGGTCTAGAGAGGAGACAGACCAAGGGACATGCACACTGATCTCAGTTCATTTAAATCGCTCCGGTCTAGAGAGGAGACAGACCAAGGGACATGCACACTGATCTCAGTTCATATATATCGCTCCGGTCTAGAGAGGAGACAGACCAAGGGACATGCACACTGATCTCAGTTCATATATATCGCTCCGGTCTAGAGAGGAGACATGTACACTGATCTCAGTTCATATTGATGATTGGATTTCAACATGCCCCCCCCCTAATTTACCACCATACGTCCAGTTTGGCCAACGCTACCGTTCCCTTGCCCACTGGTTCTGTGGATGTTCTGTGGATGTTCTGTGGATGCTCTGTGGATGCTCTGTGGATGCTCTGTGGATGTTCTGTGGATGTTCTGTGGATGCTCTGTGGATGTTCTGTGGATGTTCTGAGGATGTTCTGTGGATGTTCTGTGGATGCTCTGTGGATGCTCTGTGGATGTTCTGTGGATGTTCTGAGGATGCTCTGTGGATGCTCTGTGGATGTTCTGTGGATGTTCTGAGGATGTTCTGTGGATGTTCTGAGGATGCTCTGTGGATGCTCTGTGGATGTTCTGTGGATGTTCTGAGGATGCTCTGTGGATGCTCTGTGGATGCTCTGTGGATGCTCTGTGGATGTTCTGTGGATGTTCTGTGGATGCTCTGTGGATGCTCTGTGGATGTTCTGTGGATGTTCTGAGGATGTTCTGTGGATGTTCTGAGGATGTTCTGTGGATGCTCTGTGGATGTTCTGTGGATGTTCTGAGGATGTTCTGTGGATGTGTGGCACTTAATGGACAAGGCTTTATGTCTTAGCTGTGTATGACACACTTCCTCTGCATGTAATCACATCCCTTAGATCACAGAATCAAATTGATTCTATGTTATTGTATTTCTATGACTCGGGTCTAGATAGCTTTCAGCCCCCCCCACACACACACACACACAAAAAACGTTCTCAAGCTTTCCTCAAGCTAGGGCACTAGCTTTGTCCTTACGATCCTTCACCATCATTGACAAGACTTCGAATAACAAGGGGTTTACTCTTCATCAATACCTCCAATTGAAAACAACGGTTTATATTACCGCTTAATGTGGATTGCCGATATAGTGATGTGGATAGTTCTAGTGCTTTTCTTTTCTTCTGTTTTCAAATGGAGAAGGTACACCTCTCTTATGAGTGAAGAGTAATGACAAACACACAGCCTATTCCCATGCCACCCCCCCCCCCCCCCCCCCCATTTCCAAAAGCAGTTTTTCATATGATAATACATCACTGTATTATAAAATACCAAGGAAGACAGCTCAACTGTGTCATATTGGCCTTCAAAGCAGTTCATCCAGGTTATTCTAAAGAAACAGTATCATGACCATCCTCCTCTCCCCCGTAGTGTTGCCAGCCACCAGCAGCAGTTACCCTGTCCTCCCATTGAGCGGCACCAGAGCCTCACACTATACTGACTAGTAGATCACAGAGTCTAACTCTCTCCATACATCACAGAGTCTAACTCTCTCCATACATCACATCACAGAGTCTAACTCTCTCCATACATCACATCACAGAGTCTAACTCTCTCCATACATCACAGAGTCTAACTCTCTCCATACATCACATCACAGAGTCTAACTCTCTCCATACATCACAGAGTCTAACTCTCTCCATTCATCATAGAGTCTAACTCTCCCCACACACCACAGAGCATAACTCTCTCCACACATCAGTCTAACTCTCTCCATACATCACATTACAGAGTCTAACTCTCTCTCTATACATCACAGAGTCTAACTCTCTCTCCCCATACATCAGAGTCTAACTCTCACACTCCATACATTACATCACAGAGTCTAACTCTCTCTCTCCATACATCACAGAGTCTAACTCTCTCCATACATCACATCACAGAGTCTAACTCTCTCCATTCATCACATCACAGAGTCTAACTCTCTCCATTCATCACATCAGAGTCTAACTCTCCCCACACATCACAGAGCCTAACTCTCTCCATACATCATAGTCTAACTCTCTCCACACATCACAGAGCCAAACTCTCTCCACACATCACAGAGTCTAACTCTCTCCACACATCACAGAGTCTAACTCTTTCCATACATCACAGAGTCTAACTCTCTCCATACATCACAGAGTCTAACTCTCTCCATACATCACAGAGTCTAACTCTCTCCATACATCACAGAGTCTAACTCTCTCCATACATCACAGAGCCTAACTCTCTCCATACATCACAGAGCCTAACTCTCTCCATACATCACAGAGCCTAACTCTCTCCATACATCACAGAGTCTAACTAACTCTCTCCATACATCACAGAGCCTAACTCTCTCCATACATCACAGAGTCTAACTCTCTCCATACATCACATCACAGAGCCTAACTCTCTCCATACATCAGAGTCTAACTCTCTCCATACATCACAGAGTCTAACTCTCTCCATACATCACATCACAGAGTCTAACTCTCTCCATTCATCACATCACAGAGTCTAACTCTCTCCATTCATCACATCACAGTCTAACTCTCCCCACACATCACAGAGCCTAACTCTCTCCATACATCATAGTCTAACTCTCTCCACACATCACAGAGCCAAACTCTCTCCACACATCACAGAGTCTAACTCTCTCCACACATCACAGAGTCTAACTCTTTCCATACATCACAGAGTCTAACTCTCTCCATACATCACAGAGTCTAACTCTCTCCATACATCACAGAGTCTAACTCTCTCCATACATCACAGAGTCTAACTCTCTCCATACATCACAGAGCCTAACTCTCTCCATACATCACAGAGCCTAACTCTCTCCATACATCACAGAGCCTAACTCTCTCCATACATCACAGAGTCTAACTCTCTCCATACATCACAGAGCCTAACTCTCTCCATACATCACAGAGCCTAACTCTCTCCATACATCACAGAGTCTAACTCTCTCCATACATCACATCACAGAGCCTAACTCTCTCCATACATCACAGAGTCTAACTCTCTCCATACATCACATCACACCAGCAGTGGATACGTTTGGTTCTGTATCCAGCTACAGCCTGTATGCTTGCAGCCCACATCTCATGTAAATGTTGGACTATTGGAGAGAAAAGACGACAGATACCGTTGCCAGTTGTGTTTGAAATGATAGGTTGGATATGACATATGTCATGGGATGCTTATTGCACTTTAGTTTTACAATCTATTTCACTTGCTTTGGCAATGTAAACATATTTTTTCGCCGCGCCAGTAAAAGACTGTTTGATTTGATTTGTATACGTCTTTTGGTTCGTGGTCAAAACTAACGTTGTAGAAGCCTTTGTCAATACAATGACGATGGAACTGAAGCCTTGTCTGTTTTCTTGCACAATGACACCTTTTCTAGACTGTAACACAATTGGAGAGGCCTGTATTTATATGGACCAGTTTTGTCTTTACCAAGCTATTGATTTTATGACATCCAATTCACTTCATATAATTCTAAAGCTCCGTTCTTCTTGTCCATATACAGTTAGATTAAAGCAGTGATTTGATGACAAGGTCTGAAACGTTTCTGACACTCATTTATATTGAGTCAACAGCAGCAGTGCTCTATCGTATCTCGCATACAACCACGGTCCCCACGGACCCCCGGTTCAATACCACGGCCCCCACGGACCCTCGGTTCAATACCACAGTCTCCACGGACCCCCGGCTCAATACCACGGTCTACCCACGGACCCTTGGTTCAATACCACGGTCCCCACGGAACCGCGGTTCAATACCACGGTCCCCACGGACCCCCGGGTTCAATACCACGGTCCCCACGGAACCCAGGTTCAATACCACGGCCCCCACGGACCCCCGGTATCAATACCACGGTCTCCCCATGGACCCTCGGCTCAATACCACGGTCTCCCCATGGACCCTCGGTTCAATACCACGGTCCCCACGGAACCCCTGCTCAATAAGATAATCAACCTTCATTCATTTATTCCTGGGATGGAGGCAATGGGAGGATGAGAGGAGAGGGGAGGAGGGGACTGTAGAGGCTAAATAGAACAACGAGGATGGATAGAACTGGGGAGAAGAGAAGGAGGGAGAGAGGAGGATAGGAGATGGAAGGAGGTAAAAGTGAGGGAGAATGATCAGAATCATTGCAGATGATGTCCCACTGATTAGCCAGCTCTGTGTGTTCTGACGCGCCATCTTGACAATACTAGATCACTGGTTACTCCCCTCGAGCATGAGATAATCAAGCCAATACACCCACCTGCCCGCCCGCACGGCCCGGCTGCCTGCCTTCAAGAGCATCACCTTTCTTCCTTCTTCTGAATTGACCTACCCCCGTCTCCGGTTACAGTTAGCTAATCAAGCTCATCTTGAGGCTATGCTGAAGTAGCGCTGTCAGTGTGTGTGGCCATGATACAACGGCCTGTAATGTAATGGGAGTTCATGGTGGCAGGGCAGGAAGCCTCTGTTGTCATGCTAGCATTGATACCTCTAATGTCATCTTTCAGTGGGATGCTGTTAGTTATTCACGCCCAAGTTGACATAGCCTACACACTTGCGTTGTGTAGGTGTGTGTGTGTGGACAGTGCTGGATTGATGCAGGGGCTTACTGGGGCTGAATCCCTTGGGCCCAGGTTCGTGGGGGGCCCAAGAGGCCAAAATAAATATATATATATATTATCTTAATGTCCTAAATACAACAGAGAGCATCATTTAGTCAGAGAGGATCAATAGTTTTTTTTATTTTTTTATTTTTATTCTGCAAATAAATAAAGGAACACCAACACAGTGTCTTCACTTTGGGTCACAATGAGCCAATGAGCTGCCAGAACAGCTTCAATAGGTTCTACAAGTGGACATAAACCATGCCAGGAAAATGCACCCCACACAATAACATAAAGTTTATATCCCTCATTTACTCAAGCGTTTCCATTATTTTGGCAGTTGCCTGTTGCCTACAGTCGGGGAGGACGCCGTTTAGGCAGGATGCGCGCCAAATACACAGCTTGTTGAATCGTTGCCATAGATATAATCCGTAGAAGGGGTTGGTAACATCTAACCCTGGAAATTTGACTATTAAACTCATGGGTACACTAGCAATGCCTGCCAGCCCTGACTTGAATGGAAACCTCCATCTATGGGTTATATTTCTATAGCTGCCAGCCCTGACTTGAATGGGAACTGCCATCTTTCGGTTCTATTTCTATAGCTGCCAGTCTTGACTTGAATGGAAACCTCCATCTATGGGTTATATTTCTATAGCTGCCAGTCTTGACTTGAATGGGAACTGCCATCTATGGGTTATATTTCTATGGCTGCCAGTCTTGACTTGAATGGGAACTGCCATCTATGGGTTATATTTCTATGGCTGCCAGTCTTGACTTGAATGGGAACCGCCATCTATAGGTTATATTTCTATGGTTGGTTGCGGCTGTCTGTTTGACTTTTGTAAATTTCTAAATATAATCGCGGGATAAAATGAACAATTTGGAAATGACTGCTAATGCTTACCGCTGATAAGAGAAAACTAATTCTGTCTGTAGAGCCGATAGAAAAAAATATAACAAATTTTTAAAAAATTGTGGAACAACAGCACTGTTTTTTTAACACTCAATTTGTATTTGGTAGCATTGCCTTTAAATGATTTAACTTGGGTCAAACGGTTCGGGTAGCCTTCCACAAATGTATACCATCCCTGCTGATAGAGCTGGTTTAACCGAGTCAGGTTTGTAGGCCTCCTTGCTATCTCCTGCTTTTTCAGTTCGGCCCACAAATTATTTATAGGATTGAGGTCAGGGCTTTGTGATGGCCACTACAATACCTTGACTTTGTTGTCTTTAAGCCATTTTACCACAACTTTGGAAGTATGCTTGGGGTCATTGTCCATTTGGAAGACCCAATTTGCGACCAAGCTTTAACTTGACTGATGTCTTGAGATGTTGCTTCAACATATCCACATAATTTTCCTCCTCATGATGCCATCTATTTTGTGAAGTGCATCAGTCCCTCCTGCAGCAAAGCACCCCCACAGCATGATGCTGCAACCCCGTGCTTCACGGTTGGGATGGTGTTCTTCGGCTTGCAAGACTCCCCCTTTTTTCCTCCAAACATAACGATGGTAATTTTGTCCAAAAAGTTATATTTTTGTTTCATCAGACATTTCTCCAGAAAGTACAATCTTTGTCCCCATGTGCAGTTGCAAACCGTAGTCTGGCTTTTTTAATGGTGGTTTTGGAGCAATGGCTTATTCCTTGCTGAGCGGCCTTTCAGGTTATGTCGGCATAGGACTTGTTTTACTATGGATATAGATACTTTTGTACCTGTTTCCTCCAGCATCTTCACAAGGTCCTTTGCTGTTGTTCTAGGATTGATTTGCACATTTCACACCAAAGTACGTTCATCTCTAGGAGACAGAAGGCATCTCCTTCCTGAGCTGTATGATGGCTGCGTTGTCCCATGGTGTTTATCTCTAGGAGACAGAAAGTCACGTGACCTTAGTTCTTTTGGCATGTTTTTGTTTAAGTATGGTCAGGGCATGAGTTGGGTGGGTTGTCTATGTTTGTTTTTCTATGTTGTGTTTTTGAGTTTGGCCTGGTATGCTTCTCAATCAGAGGCAGGTGTCGTTAGTTGTCTCTGATTGAGAATCATACTTAGGTAGCCTTTTTCCACCTGGGTTTCGTGAGGTGTTTATCTTCTGTTCAGTGTTTTTCCCAGCACCATTCAGGACTGTTCGTTTGTCGTTTTATGTATTGTTTCAGTGTTCAATTACTTTATTAAAGAATATGGACACTTACACTTATGTGCATTGGTCTTCTTCCACCTATGACGAACGTTGCACAGAACGTGTCTCCTTCCTGAGCGGTATGACGGCTGCATGGTCCCATGGTGTTTATACTTGCGTACTGTTGTTTGTACAGATGAACTTGGTACCTTTAGGTGTTTCGGAATTGCTCCGAAGGATGAACCAGACTTGTGGAGGTCTATTTTGTTTTCTGAGTTCTTGGCTGATTTCTTTTGATTTTCCCATTATGTCAAGCAAGGATTAGCCTATCAGAAGCTTCTAAAGCCATGACATCATTTTCTGTCATTTTCAAGCTGTTTAAGAACATGCACTAAGTCGACTAAGTGAAATAATCTGTCTGTAAACAATTGTTGGAAAAATTACTTGTGTCATAACCGACTTGCCAAAACTATAGTTTGTTATCAAGACATTTGTGGAGTGGTTGAAAAACGAGTTTTAATGACTTCGACTTCAATTGTAAATTACATAGACGTGCAATAAATGTGTTTTGAAAAGGCGTGACCCTCCTAACAAATGTTTTGAAAAGACGTGACCCTCCAAACAAATGTTTTGAAAAGACGTGACCCTCCTAACAAATGTTTTGAAAAGTGACAGAGCGTGACAGGGCGTGACAGGGCGTGACCCTCCTAACAAATGTTTCCCATGTGTGGGAATACTTAATACGCCTCAACTGTAGCCACATTGCAAATATTTATATGGTTTGATTATAAAGGGATTTTTCATCAACAAAGCGGGGGAGGTTATGATTCTGTGTGTAGGAAGTTATTTCCTCGCTCAGTCGCAAGACACTTACATTTGTCAGTTTGTTCTCTCGGGCTTCATAGACCAAATAAAGCAAACACCTGCTTTCACATGGAGTTTCTAAACACACAGACGACCAACTACAACTCCTCCTTCAAGGCTTTTCCAGGACCTCTGTTGAGCATCAACAGTTTTTGTTTTTATTTTACCTTCAAAGAGACTAATTGCTAAGATCCACGCGTCCAAAGTGGCAGAATGTATTGACTCAAAAGCGTATTATTTTAGATTGACATTATAGAGGCATAATGTATTCATATATCCTTGGTCGTGTGTCCACAAATTACACCGTGGCGCTGCCTGTTCCCTACGCAGCGCTACTGGAGAGAGCGCCATGTGTTCTTTCCATAATTTGTATGCATAGAGGCATTTAGCTCCCTCACTGACGCAGAGGCAGAGTGGCGTTTCAGGACCGTGGAGGCCGAGATACAGTCAGTCCGGTTCGGCACCACAGATAGCTCAGCCAGCGCTATTAGCACAGCTGTACTGCCCAAATCTAAGGCACTCTCTGGCGGGCTGGAAAATAATAATGCACGGGGGGCGGCATGTGAAACACAGCTTTAGGGATGTATGGCCATAACGACCACTTATACACAGTCAAATGGCAAAACTGAGTTGTTTTTAGGGGGTTGTCATTTTCTAATTTCTCTCTCTCTCTCTCTCTCTCTCTCTCTCTCTCTCTCTCCTCTCTCTCTCTCTCTCTCTCTCTCTCTCTCTCTCTCTCTCTCTCTCTCTCTCTCTCTCTCTCTCTCTCTCTCTCTCTCTCTCTCTCTCTCTCTCTCTCTCTCTCTCTCTCTCTCTCTCTCTCTCTCTCTCTCTCTCTCTCTCTCTCTCTCTCTCTCTCTCTCTCTCTCTCTCTCTCTCTCTCTCTCTCTCTCTCTCTCTCTCTCTCTCTCTCTCTCTCTCTCTCTCTCTCTCTCTCTCTCTCTCTCTCTCTCTCTCTCTCTCTCTCTCTCTCTCTCTCTCTCTCTCTCTCATTGATTGGCTGTGAGCCTCTGTGGATTCCTTCATTCTCTCCCTCCCTGATAATCATTGGAACAAAAATAAACAGTGTTGGCTTCATCTGTTTATTTACCATGAAGAGGAATGTTAAACAGACCGGATATCCTACACACTGCAACACACTTCTATAAGACTACATAATGTGTTTCCTCTTACATACCCCCCAGAGAGAGGGAAGGATGGAGGGGGAGGAAGGGAGGGAGGGAGGAAGAGAGAGGGAAGGATGGAGGGGGAGGAAGGGAGGGAGGGAGGAAGAGAGAGGGAAGAATGGAGGAAGGGAGGGAGGGAGGGAAGAGAGGAAGAGAGAGGGAAGGATGGAGGGAGGGAGGGAGGGAGGGAGGGAGGGAGGGAGGGAGGGAGGGAGGGAGGGAGGGAGGGAGGGAGGGAGGGAGGGAGGGAGGGAGGGTGGAAGAGTGGAAGAGAAAGAAGGATGGAGGGGGAGGAAGAGAGAGGCATGAGTGCATACACACATGCTGACTGATAATATAGAAATTGCAGGGCGCCAAATTCAAAACAACAGAAATCTCATCATTAAAATGTTTCAACCATACAAGTATTTTACACCACTTTAAAGATACACTTCTCGTTAGTCCAACCACAGTGTCCAATTTCAAAAAGGCTTTTTGGCGAAAGCAGAACATATCATTATGTTAGGTCAGCAACTAGTCACAGAAAGCATTCAGCCATTTTCCAACCAAAGAGGTGTCACAAAAAGGAGAAATATAGATCAAATGAATCACTAACCTTTGACGATCTTCATCAGATGACACTCCCAGGACTCAATGTTACACAATACATGTATGTTTTGTTCGATCAAGTAAATATTTATATCCAAAAACCTCAGATTACATGCGCCATGTTCAGAAATGCCTCCAAAACATCCAGAGAAACGTTAACATTAAATAACAGATAGTCATCACAAACTTTGATGAAAGATATTTTATATATTTATATTTTAATATTTTACATAGAATTAAAGATAAACGTGTTCTTAATGCTTAAAAAAAAGCTTCACGGCAAGATATTCAATAATCTGAGAACAGCGTTCAGCCACAAAAGCAAGCAATACAGTTACCCGCCAAGTTGTGGAGTCAACAAAAGTCATAAATATAAATCTTCACTTACGTTTGCTGATCTTCATCAGAATGCACTCCCAGGACTCCGACTTCCACAAGAAATGTTTTTTTTTTATTACGTCCATATTTATGTCCAAATACCTCAGTTTTGTTCGTGCGTTTAGTTCACTATTCCAAAGGCACAATGTACGAGCGCAAAATCCAGACGACAAGTCAAAGAGTTCCATTACAGTTTGTAGAAACATGTCAAACGATGTTTGCAATCAATCTTTAGGGTATTTTTTTATAATAAATCTTCAATAATATTCCAACTGGGCAATAGCGTATTCATTACAGAGGAAAAAGAAGGCACGGCATGGCCTCAGCCTAGTCCACTTGTTTAAACAGCTTATTCCTTCCACAATAGAAGCCTCAAACAACTTTCTAAAGACGGCATCTGCTGGAAGCCTTGGGAAGTGCAATCTGGCCCCATAGACACAGCATATTGGATAGGCAATCACTTAAATGAAACTACAAACCTCAGATTTCCCACTTCCTGGTTGGATTTGTCTCAGGTTTTCGCCTGCCATATGAGTTCTGTTACACTCCCAGGCATCATCCAAACAGTTTTAGAAATGACAGAGTGTTTTCTATCCAATACTACTAATAATATGCATATATTAGCATCTGGGAAGATGGGTAGAACTGGGTAGAACACAGATCACCTTGGTTCTAGCACACCCTTGGTTCTAGAACACCGACCCCCCCCCCCCCCAGACCTCCTGGCAGCTGTATGGGCCTTGTACGGCTGGTCAGCAATCAGCCCCTTGATTTCTCACCAGCCTCAATCAGCCTCAATTTTGTCCTTGACCCGTCGAGACCTGGCACGTCCCATTCCCATGGGAGCGTTGAAGGGACAAGAACCACCCGATAGTTTGTGTCCTTTACTCTTGACATTCAGACCAGGGGAGCATGGTCCGTGACCAGGGTGAAGTGCGTACCCAACAGGTAATAACCACTTCACCGCTAGACACTCTTTCTCGACAATAGAGTACTTATTTTCTCATGGTACCAGCTTTCAGCTTAAACATGGGGTGTTTCTGGGACAGGACGGCCCCTAGTCCTGTGTCACACGCAACCATCTGCACCAGCATCAGTGCCTGTAAATCGGGAGTCAGATGGAGCACAGGGCTTCCTTCAGGCACCTGAATGCCACTTCGGGCCTCATCTGACCACTTCACTGTTTTCGAGAGGCTGGCCCTGGTCAGATGGGTAAGGAGGGGGAGGCTATAGCTTCAAAGTTTGGGATAAATCGGCTATAGTATATTGGCATCCCCAGGAAGGACTTGTGACACCTGTGTCTTTGAGTGGGGAACGGGTTAGTCACGAACCCCCCCCGTACCTTCTTCTCCTGGGGCTTGACGTTCACCACGTCCAATCAAATACGCCATGTACTCCACCTCCTCGTTCGACAGCTTGGGATTCGTTGTCAACCCGGCTTGCCTGAGCGCATCCAGCACTGCCTGGATGCGTGTCAGGTGCTCTTCCCAACATTGGCTGTGGATGATGATGTCATCCAAATAGGCCGTTACATACTGTTCGTGGGCGTCTGATGACTCAGTCCATCAGGCGCTGGAACGTGGGCCGAGACCGAACGGGAGGACCCGGTATTGGTATAAGCTATCCGGTGTTGAGAATTCCGTCATCTCCCGGGAAGAGGCTACCAAAGGGTACCTCTTAATATCCCTTGGTCAGATCCAAGGTGCTGTTGTACCGGGGCTTTCTCAACCGGTCAATGAGCTCGTCCACCCTCGGAATAGGGTAGGCATCCAATAAACTGATGTCGTTCATTGCAGAAACACTGACTACCATCCGGTTTGGATCCAACACGTTGAGGATGCACCATGTGGTGTGGGACTCCTCGATGACTCCCATCCACAGCCTCCACCTCCTGCCTCTCGTCCTTCCTTTGGGCCCTAGGGATCCGGTATGGCCTCTTTCGGCCTCTTTCTTTCATTCTATCTGGGCCAGGTGCGGACGTGGTGTTCAACGAGGGTTTGTCCCGGCTTCTCGGAAAACACATAACGGTGTTCTGATCAATGAGCTCCCGAAGCGCATGCTTCTTGGCCAATCCGAGGCTGTCCTTGCATGTCACCTCTTTAATAGGTTCCCGTGGTAAATCTGTTGTCGGTTTCCGTCTCCCCGGCTGCTGTACACAGTCATTTACAGATCCCTGTCACCTCGTATGTCCCTTGTGATATTGCCAGGAACTTACTTTAGCACCTTGTCACCCACACCTTATCACCCACATGGAACTCTTGGGGCTGGGTAACCTGAATTCTAGACCTTGGCTTAGGCTCGCTGTTTCCTGGCCATTCTGGCTGTCATCCGCTCATTGTCTCTCCACTCTGTTAAGGGGGTTGGATGGGCTTCCCACACCTCCTTGGCGAGGTCCAGTTTGCCGCGTGGTCTCCTCCTGTAGAGGAGTTCATAAGGGGAAATCCCAGTGGAGATCTTGGAACTATCTCGGATTGAGAACATTAGGGTAGTAGCTGGTCCCGGTTCTTCACATCAATGATCTTCCGAAAGCATTTTTGTTTGAGCGTCTTATTGAACAGTTCGACGATCCGTCTGCGGATAAAATACGGAGGTTCGGTTCTGCTTTATCAGTAGTCGGGACATCATCTTGCTACCTTGGTTGGTCAGAATTTCATTGGTTGAGGTGGAACAACTCCCGAGCGATTCCCAGTTTATCTTAACGCTATTTCTGACCTGTCTATCTTAACGCTCTGCTAATTCTGACCTGTCTATTTCTGACCTGTTTATCTTAACCTGTTATGGCTGCAATCCTGATACTGGGATTGATATGACAACTACCAGTAAAAATAGAGGGAGCCAAATTCAAACCACAGAAATCTCATAATTATAATTCCTAAAACATACATGTGTCTTATACCATTTTAAATCTATTTTCATTGTTAATCCCACCAAAGTGTCCGATTCAAATAGGCTTTTCAGCAAAAGCACTACAAACGATTATGTTAGGTCTCCACCAAACGCACAGCCATTTTCCAGCAAAATATAGCCTTCACAAAAACCAGAAATAAAGATCAAATTAATCAACCTTGAATTATCTTCATCAGATGACACTCATAGGACTTCATGTTACACAATACATTCATGTTTTGTTTGATAAAGTTCATATTTATATAAAAAAAATCTGAGTTTACATTGGTGCGTTAGATTCACTAGTTCCAAAAACATCAAGTGATTTTGCATAGCCACATCATTCAACAGAAATACTCATCATAAATGTAGATGATAATATAGTTATACACATGGAATTATAGATATACCTCTCCTTAATGCAACCGCTGTGTCAGATTTCAAAAAAACTTTACGGAAAAAGAAATGCATGCAATAATCTGAGACGGCGCTCAAAAGTAAAAACAACACAGCCGCAAAGATGGCGTCAACATAAACAAGAAATTACATGATAAATATTCCCTTACCTTTGATCTACATCAGAAAGCACTCCAGGAATCCCAGGTCCACAAATGTTTGTTTTGTTCGAAAATGTGTCACGCCCTGGTCTTAGTATTTTGTGTTTTCTTTATTATTTTGGTCAGGCCAGGGTGTGACATGGGTTTATTATGTGGTGTGTTTTGTCTTGGGGTTTTTGTAGGTATTGGGATTGTGGCTTAGTGGGGTTATCTAGAATAGTCTATGGCTGTCTGGAGTGGTTCTCAATCAGAGGCAGGTGTTTATCGTTGTCTCTGATTGGGAACCATATTTAGGCAGCCATATTCTTTGAGTGTTTCGTGGGTGATTGTTCCTGTCTCTGTGTTAGTTTGCACCAGATAGGCTGTTTAGTTTTTTAGTTTTTCATGGTACGTTTCTTGTTTTGTATTGTTCATGTATCAAAATTACCATGCTGCATTTTGGTCCGATCCTTGCTACACCTCCTCTTCAGAGGTGACAAAATGTCTGTGACAAAATATCTGTTATTTATGTCCAAATACCTTCTTTTGTTAGGCGTTTGGTATACATATCCAAACGCTAATTCTGGTCAGCGTTATATCTGACAAAAAAAAGGGATATTACCGGTTGAAGAAACATTTCAAACTAAGTACAGAATCAATCATTAGGATGTTTTTAACATATAGCTTCAATAAAGTTCCAACCAGAGTATTCCTTCTTGTCTACGTGGAATGGAACGCAAGTGACTACCGTGAGGAAAAAGTGGGATCACAAATTGGCTGCTTGATGGACAGCTGATATATTCTGCTCTCATTCACTCCCACAACAACATAGAAGCCTCATTATAATTTCTATTGATGGTTGACATCTAGTGGAACCCCTAGGCAGTGCAACATCATTCATATCTCAAGGGGATTTCATTGGGGACTCTGGTGAATACATACAAAGCTCATATTTCTGACTTCTTGTTTTAATTTCAACTCAGGATTTCGCCTGCTAATATGAGTTCTGTTATACTCACAGACATCATTCAAACAGTTTTAGGAACTTCAGAGTGTTTTCTATCCAATACTAATAATAATTTGCAAATATTAGCGACTATGACTGAGGAGCAGGCCATTTGATTTGGGCACCTTTTCATCCAAGCTACTCAATACTGCCCCTGCAGCCATAAGAAGTTAACACTTTACTATTTCTGACCTGTCTATCTTAACGCTCTGCTATTTCTGACCTGTCTATTTCTGACCTGTCTCAGTCTAGGCCAGCTGCTGGCCATCTATCATGAGTGGTTTGATAGAATGGAGTGTGACTCTGTCTGTCTCTGAGGCCCATTAGACCTTGTTTTGTCATATTTAGCCCATGTCTTGTGTTTTATGTGTGCTTGTCAGCCTAGTCACAAAATGTTAGTAGAACACATGTTCCACTATTGAAGGTCAAGGTCAAAACAAGGTAATTGTTTAGATAGTATATATGTGTCGGTGTGAATATGGACATTTCAAAGGGGGTAGGTCTCATGGCTGTGTTTTCAGAGGAAGGATAATTGCGGGTCAATAGCTAATCGTAAACTCCGTGCCCCGAAGTGACACTGTGGTAAAAGAGTAAAAGTACAAAGGTCCCTAAGGATTGTTGAATCACCAGGACTTAACCTCCAGACTGCCTCTATTCTCATGTATTCTCATGTGTCTCTGACTCACCGAATACGTCTCAAATGACACCCTATTGCCTACATAGTGCACTACCTTTAATCAGGGGCCCATAGGGACTAGGGTCCAATTTGGAACGCAAAACCCTGACCACTCTGTGTGGACAGCTGTGAGCCGGGTCAGGACCCAACCTTTACATGATGGGACACTAAGCAAAATGAGTAATGCGCACACACACACACACGCACACATGCACACATGCACACATACACGCACACACGCACACACCTGTTTTTAGGCAAGCTCAAAGGAGTATGCAGACACACACATTTATGCATAGATACACACACACACACACACACACACACACACACCAATCAATATTTCTCTCTGCGATGATCGTTTCAAATGATAAGTGCTTCAACTATTCCATAACCATGGTTACATTGATCATTCCTCTCAGAAAAAACTGAAGAGCAAATAGAAAAGGGACATTTTGTTTTTCTCTTTCTTCCCCTAAAAATCCCCATTCTGGGTTTTGATTACCAAGTCAGGAGACAAAGAGTAACAGAGTTTCTGACAGCATTCATTATCTGTGACAAACAAGGTGATATAAACTTCCTCTAACACTTTGGTTTAATGGATACCTGTGCTTTACATTCACAGCACCAGGGAACAGAGGAGAGTGTGTGTCTGGGTGTGTGTGTGTGTGTGTCTCTCTCTCTCTCTCTCTCTCTCTCGTTTCTGTTGTCATGGCGACGGCATGCACCTTCCAGTACGTGAATGATGCACAGGGGCTTCCAGTCCACCCACACACACACGCCCACACACACACACACACATTCGCACGCACACATGTACGTACACACACACACACGCACACACACACACACACACACACAGGGAAATTATTAGAAGGAAAACCTTTTTGTCACAATTTTATGGCACCAGATTGACATTAGTCGCAGTATAACATTTAGCTAGCTCGCAAAGATTGATTTTAAGTAGATAATGCTAACTTATGTTTGCCGAACTTCGCTAGCTAATGACAACGTTGCCATTTTCTAAAGTAAATTCGACGACATGATAATGACGACATAGTTGTGTCCTGCAAAAGATGTGTCTAATTTTTGCAACGGCAAAGTATTTCTACAGTGTAGATGAGACGAAACAGTCACTAGCCCCTGATCAGAATGCCTAGGCGTCAGCACCATTGTGGCAGAGAGCAGCTTGCGAACGTTCATAACAATGGCGTGACGCGACCGAGTGACGGAGAGCGAGACCCATGAATAGAGCGAGAAGGATGAGAGAGGAGGATAAGTAGGGAGGGGGAAGGCAACAGGAAAAAAGGGAAATGATTACTGAAAAACATGGATTAAAGTGGAAGGAGGAGGAGGAGGAGGAGGAGAGGAAAGAGAAGGATGCAAAATTATAACATGGTGTGAGTATTTGCTGTAAAGAAAGTCAATAGTGGAGAAAAAAGTAGATGTTTGTTGAGTAGAAGTTGTTGATGGAGATAGCTGTTTTAATTTGCCACATCTGGCCATGGCTCCTTCCTCTCTGGGCTGCACACATATTGACACCATGGCTCCTTCCTCTCTGGGCTGCACACAT
The DNA here is from genome assembly GCF_002021735.2 of Oncorhynchus kisutch. Lineage (NCBI taxonomy): Eukaryota > Metazoa > Chordata > Actinopteri > Salmoniformes > Salmonidae > Oncorhynchus > Oncorhynchus kisutch. The sequence goes on from NC_034187.2 coordinate 86,245,540, forward strand.
ATTGACACCATGGCTCCTTCCTCTCTGGGCTGCACACATATTGACACCATGGCTCCTTCCTCTCTGGGCTGCACACATATTGACACCATGGCTCCTTCCTCTCTGGGCTGCACACATATTGACACCATGGCTCCTTCCTCTCTGGGCTGCACACATATTGACACCATGGCTCCTTCCTCTCTGGGCTGCACACATATTGACACCATGGCTCCTTCCTCTCTGGGCTGCACACATATTGACACCATGGCTCCTTCCTCTCTGGGCTGCACACATATTGACACCATGGCTCCTTCCTCTCTGGGCTGCACACATATTGACACCATGGCTCCTTCCTCTCTGGGCTGCACACATATTGACACCATGGCTCCTTCCTCTCTGGGCTGCACACATATTGACACCATGGCTCCTTCCTCTCTGGGCTGCACACATATTGACACCATGGCTCCTTCCTCTCTGGGCTGCACACATATTGACACCATGGCTCCTTCCTCTCTGGGCTGCACACATATTGACACCATGGCTCCTTCCTCTCTGGGCTGCACACATATTGACACCATGGCTCCTTCCTCTCTGGGCTGCACACATATTGACACCATGGCTCCTTCCTCTCTGGGCTGCACACATATTGACACCATGGCTCCTTCCTCTCTGGGCTGCACACATATTGACACCATGGCTCCTTCCTCTCTGGGCTGCACACATATTGACACCATGGCTCCTTCCTCTCTGGGCTGCACACATATTGACACCATGGCTCCTTCCTCTCTGGGCTGCACACATATTGACACCATGGCTCCTTCCTCTCTGGGCTGCACACATATTGACACCATGGCTCCTTCCTCTCTGGGCTGCACACATATTGACACCATGGCTCCTTCCTCTCTGGGCTGCACACATATTGACACCATGGCTCCTTCCTCTCTGGGCTGCACACATATTGACACCATGGCTCCTTCCTCTCTGGGCTGCACACATATTGACACCATGGCTCCTTCCTCTCTGGGCTGCACACATATTGACACCATGGCTCTCCTCTGCTCAATTGACACCATGGTCCTTCTCTGGGCTGCACACATATTGACACCATGGCTCCTTCCTCTCTGGGCTGCACACATATTGACACCATGGCTCCTTCCTCTCTGGGCTGCACACATATTGACACCATGGCTCCTTCCTCTCTGGGCTGCACACATATTGACACCATGGCTCCTTCCTCTCTGGGCTGCACACATATTGACACCATGGCTCCTTCCTCTCTGGGCTGCACACATATTGACACCATGGCTCCTTCCTCTCTGGGCTGCACACATATTGACACCATGGCTCCTTCCTCTCTGGGCTGCACACATATTGACACCATGGCTCCTTCCTCTCTGGGCTGCACACATATTGACACCATGGCTCCTTCCTCTCTGGGCTGCACACATATTGACACCATGGCTCCTTCCTCTCTGGGCTGCACACATATTGACACCATGGCTCCTTCCTCTCTGGGCTGCACACATATTGACACCATGGCTCCTTCCTCTCTGGGCTGCACACATATTGACACCATGGCTCCTTCCTCTCTGGGCTGCACACATATTGACACCATGGCTCCTTCCTCTCTGGGCTGCACACATATTGACACCATGGCTCCTTCCTCTCTGGGCTGCACACATATTGACACCATGGCTCCTTCCTCTCTGGGCTGCACACATATTGACACCATGGCTCCTTCCTCTCTGGGCTGCACACATATTGACACCATGGCTCCTTCCTCTCTGGGCTGCACACATATTGACACCATGGCTCCTTCCTCTCTGGGCTGCACACATATTGACACCATGGCTCCTTCCTCTCTGGGCTGCACACATATTGACACCATGGCTCCTTCCTCTCTGGGCTGCACACATATTGACACCGTGTCACACATCCTGTTGGGCTGCACACATATTGACACCATGGCTCCTTCCTCTCTGGGCTGCACACATATTGACACCGTGTCACACATCCTGTTGGGCTGCACACATATTGACACCATGGCTCCTTCCTCTCTGGGCTGCACACATATTGACACCGTGTCACACATCCTGTTGGGCTGCACACATATTGACACCATGGCTCCTTCCTCTCTGGGCTGCACACATATTGACACCGTGTCACACATCCTGTTGGGCTGCACACATATTGACACCATGGCTCCTTCCTCTCTGGGCTGCACACATCCTGTTGGGCTGCAGACTGGGCCCCATATTGACACCCTGTCACACATCCTGTTGGGCTGCACACTGGGCCCCATATTGACACCCTGTCACACATCCTGTTGGGCTGCACACATATTGACACCCTGTCACACATCCTGTTGGGCTGCACACTGGGCCCCATATTGACACCGTGTCACACATCCTGTTGGGCTGCACACTGGGCCCCATATTGACACTGTGTCACACATCCTGTTGGGCTGCACACTGGGCCCCATATTGACACCGTGTCACACATCCTGTTGGGCTGCACACTGGGCCCCATATTGACACCGTGTCACACATCCTGTTGGGCTGCACACTGGGCCCCATATTGACACCATGTCACACATCCTGTTGGGCTGCACACTGGGCCCCATATTGACACCGTGTCACACATCCTGTTGGGCTGCACACTGGGCCCCATATTGACACCCTGTCACACATCCTGTTGGGCTGCACACTGGGCCCCATATTGACACCATGTCACACATCCTGTTGGGCTGCACACATATTGACACCATGTCACACATCCTGTTGGGCTGCACACTGGGCCCCATATTGACACTGTGTCACACATCCTGTTGGGCTGCACACATATTGACACCCTGTCACACATCCTGTTGGGCTGCACACATATTGACACCGTGTCACACATCCTGTTGGGCTGCACACATATTGACACCATGTCACACATCCTGTTGGGCTGCACACATATTGACACCATGTCACACATCCTGTTGGGCTGCACACTGGGCCCCATATTGACACTGTGTCACACATCCTGTTGGGCTGCACACATATTGACACCATGTCACACATCCTGTTGGGCTGCACACTGGGCCCCATATTGACACCCTGTCACACATCCTGTTGGGCTGCACACTGGGGCCCATATTGACACCATGTCACACATCCTGTTGGGCTGCACACATATTGACACCATGTCACACATCCTGTTGGGCTGCACACTGGGCCCCATATTGACACTGTGTCACACATCCTGTTGGGCTGCACACATATTGACACCCTGTCACACATCCTGTTGGGCTGCACACATATTGACACCGTGTCACACATCCTGTTGGGCTGCACACATATTGACACCATGTCACACATCCTGTTGGGCTGCACACATATTGACACCATGTCACACATCCTGTTGGGCTGCACACTGGGCCCCATATTGACACTGTGTCACACATCCTGTTGGGCTGCACACATATTGACACCATGTCACACATCCTGTTGGGCTGCACACTGGGCCCCATATTGACACCCTGTCACACATCCTGTTGGGCTGCACACTGGGGCCCATATTGACACTGTGTCACACATCCTGTTGGGCTGCACACTGGGCCCCATATTGACACCGTGTCACACATCCTGTTGGGCTGCACACTGGGCCCCATATTGACACTGTGTCACACATCCTGTTGGGCTGCACACTGGGCCCATATTGACACCGTGTCACACATCCTGTTGGGCTGCACACTGGGCCCCATATTGACACCGTGTCACACATCCTGTTGGGCTGCACACTGGGCCCCATATTGACACCGTGTCACACATCCTGTTGGGCTGCACACTGGGGCCCATATTGACACCGTGTCACACATCCTGTTGGGCTGCACACTGGGCCCCATATTGACACTGTGTCACACATCCTGTTGGGCTGCACACTGGGCCCCATATTGACACTGCGTCACACATCCTGTTGGGCTGCACACTGGGCCCCATATTGACACTGTGTCACACATCCTGTTGGGCTGCACACTGGGCCCCATATTGACACCCTGTCACACATCCTGTTGGGCTGCACACTGGGCCCCATATTGACACTGTGTCACACATCCCATTGGGCTGCACACTGGGCCCATATTGACACCGTGTCACACATCCTGTTGGGCTGCACACTGGGCCCCATATTGACACCCTGTCACACATCCTGTTGGGCTGCACACTGGGCCCCATATTGACACTGTGTCACACATCCTGTTGGGCTGCACACTGGGCCCCATATTGACACTGTGTCACACATCCTGTTGGGCTGCACACTGGGCCCCATATTGACACCCTGTCACACATCCTGTTGGGCTGCACACTGGGGCCCATATTGACACCGTGTCACACATCCTGTTGGGCTGCACACTGGGGCCCATATTGACACTGTGTCACACATCCTGTTGGGCTGCACACTGGGCCCCATATTGACACTGTGTCACACATCCTGTTGGGCTGCACACTGGGCCCCATATTGACACCGTGTCACACATCCTGTTGGGCTGCACACTGGGGCCCATATTGACACCCTGTCACACATCCTGTTGGGCTGCACACTGGGCCCCATATTGACACCCTGTCACACATCCTGTTGGGCTGCACACTGGGCCCCATATTGACACCCTGTCACACATCCTGTTGGGCTGCACACTGGGGCCCATATTGACACTGTGTCACACATCCTGTTGGGCTGCACACTGGGCCCCATATTGACACTGTGTCACACATCCTGTTGGGCTGCACACTGGGCCCATATTGACACCGTGTCACACATCCTGTTGGGCTGCACACTGGGCCCCATATTGACACCCTGTCACACATCCTGTTGGGCTGCACACTGGGCCCCATATTGACACTGTGTCACACATCCTGTTGGGCTGCACACTGGGGCCCATATTGACACTGTGATGTTACTAGTTTTACTATTGACCTCAACACTTATTTTACTTCCCCCCCCCATATTGACACCCTGTCACACATCCTGTTGGGCTGCACACTGGGCCCCATATTGACACCCTGTCACACATCCTGTTGGGCTGCACACTGGGGCCCATATTGACACTGTGATGTTACTAGTTTTACTATTGACCTCAACACTTATTTTACTTCCCCTCTGATATTTTGTGTCAATTAGTGTATTTTTGTCGATTCAAAGAAGAAGAACTGATTTTTACATTTTGCATATATGTGATGTTTTGGACTGTTCTCTCTCTGGCTCTCTGTGCGTATGTTGTAAAAAAAATGTATCCTGCTGTGTTTGGGTGTAAGTATACAGAGACAGCACGGTATGTGAGTTTGATTGGCTGTTGAACATTTCATTCCTCTGGAAAGGTACTGTACTCAGGAAACTGTCCACCTGTGTGTTGATCCACATATCTCATGATAACAGGCGTACCTCTCTTCACTCCCCCTTCTCTCACTTTCCCTCTCTCCCCTCCTCCCCCTCTCTCTCCCTCCCTCCCTGCTCTCTCCCCTCTCCCTCTCCCCTCTCTCCCCTCCTCCCCCTCTCTCTCCCTCCCTCCCTGCTCTCTCCCCTCTCCCTCTCCCCTCTCTCCCCTCCCCTCCCTATCCCTCCCTCCCTGCTCTCTCCCCTCCTCCCCCCCCTCTCTCCCCTCCTCCCCCCTCTCTCTCCCCTCCCCTCCCTCTCCCTCCCCCATCTCCTATATATTTTGCTGTATAATCCAGTCAACCCAGTGGAAACGACAAGAATGTTTTCTAAGTGAGTGGAGGCCAATCACCTTTCCACTGCATTGGGCTTTACCTATAATTGTGTTGGGCTGGGCCATAATTGCTGCACATTTGCCCTATCCACCCTGTATTACTACATTAGTCTAATGTATGGATTCACCCAGGAACACTGAGCTCAACACTTTCCCTTTTAATTCCCTTTTAATGAAGGAGGAAGGAGAAAAAGGATAATAATGACAGAGCACAAAAGAGAAGGAAGAGGAAGGAGAGGAAGGAGAGGAAGAAGGAATGGGAGGGAAGAAGAAGGAATGGGATGGAAGGAGAAGAAATGGGAGGAAGGAAAAGGAATGGGAGGGAAGGAGAAGGAATGGGAGGGAAGGGGAAGGAGAAGGAATGGGAGGGAAGGAGAAGGAATGGGAGGGAAGGGGAAGGAGAAGGAATGGGAGGGAAGGAGAAGGAATGGGAGGGAAGGGGAAGGAGAAGGAATGGGAGGGAGGGAAGGAGAAGGAATGGGAGGGAGGGAAGGAGAAGAAATGGGAGGGAAGGAAAAGGAATGTGAGGAAGAAGAAGGAATGGGAGGAAGAAGAAGGAATGGGAGGAAGAAGAAGGAATTGGAGGGAAGGAGAAGGAATGGGAGGAAAGGAGAAGGAATGGGAGGGAAGGAGAAGGAGAAGGAATGGGAGGGAAGGAGAAGGAATGGGAGGGAAGGAGAAGGAATGGGAGGAAAGGAGAAGGAATGGGAGGGAAGGAGAAGGAATGGGAGGGAAGGAGAAGGAGAAGGAATGGGAGGGAAGGAGAAGGAATGGGAGGGAAGGAGAAGGAATGGGAGGGAAGGAGAAGGAGAAGGAATGGGAGGGAAGGAGAAGGAATGGGAGGAAAGGAGAAGGAATGGGAGGGAAGGAGAAGGAGAAGGAATGGGAGGGAATGAGAAGGAATGGGAACGAAAGAAGATGGAATGGGAAGGAAGGAGAGGGAATGGGAGGGAAGGAAAGGGAAAGGGAGGGAAGGAGAGGGAATGGGAGGGAAGGAGAAGGAATGGGAAGGAAGGAGAAGGAATGGGAGGGAAGGAAGGAGAAGGAATGGGAGGAAAGGAGAAGGAATGGGAGGGAAGGAGAAGGCGAAGGAATGGGAGGGAAGGAGAAGGAATGGGAGGGAAGGAGGAGGAGAAGGAGAAGGAATGGGAGGGAATGAGAAGGCGAAGGAATGGGAGGGAAGGAGAAGGAATGGGAGGGAAGGAGAAGGAATGGGAGGAAAGGAGAAGGAATGGGAACGAAAGAAGATGGAATGGGAAGGAAGGAGAAGGAATGGTAGGGAAGGAGAGGGAATGGGAGGGAAGGAATGGGAATAAATTGTTTTGATACCGTTGAAGTCGGAAGTTTACATACACCTTAGCCAAATACATTTAAACTCAGTTTTTCAGAATTTCTGACATTTAATCCTTGTAAAAATTCCCTGTTTTAGGTCAGTTAGGATCACCAATTTGGTTTAAGAATGTGAAACGTCAGAATAATAGTACAGAGAATTATTTATTTCAGATTTGATTTCTATCATCATATTCCCAGGTGGTCAGAAGTTTACATACACTCGATTAGAATTCGGTAGCAGCCTAACTTCAGTCAAACATTTTGGGTAGCTTTCCACAAGCTTCAACCAATAAATTGTGTGAATTTTAGCCCATTCCTCCGGACAGAGCTGGTGTAACTGAGTCAGGTTTGTAGACCTCCTTGCTCGCACACACTTCTTTCAGTTCTGCCCACACATTTTCTATATGATTTAGGTCAGGGCTTTGTGATGGCCACTCCAATACCTTGACTTCGTTGTCCTTAAGCCATTTTACCACAACTTTGGAGGCATGCTTGGGGTCATTGTCCATTTGGAAGACCCATTTGCCACCAAGCTTTAACTTCCTGACGGATGTCTTGAGATGTTGCTTCAATATATCCACATAATTTCCTCCTCATGATACCATTTATTTTGTGAAGTTCACCAGTCCCTCCTGCAGCAAATCACCCCCACAACATGATGCTGCCACCCCCGTGCTTCACAGTTGGGATGTGGTTCTTCGGCTTGCAAGCCTCCCCCTTTTTCCTCCAAACATAACAATGGTCATTTCCAAACAGTTCAATTTTTGTTTCATCAGACCAGAGGACATTTCTCCAAAAAGTACAATCTTTGTGCCCATGTGCAGTTGCAAACCGTAGTCTGGCTTTTTTATGCCGGTTTTGGAGCAGTGGCTTCTTCCTTGCTGAGCGGCCTTTCAGGTTATGTTGATATAGGACTCGTTTTACTGTGGATATAGATACTTTTGTACCTGTTTTCTTCCAGCATCTTCACAAGGTCCTTTGCTGTTGTTCTGAGATTGATTTGCACTTTTCACACCAAAGTACGTTCATCTCCAGGAGACAGAAGGCATCTCCTTCCTGAGCTGTATGATGGCTGCGTTGTCCCATGGTGTTTATACTTTCGTATTATTGATGTCAATTAGCCTATCAGAAGCTTCTAAAGCCATGACATAATTTTCTGGAATTTTCCAAGCTGTTTAAAGGCACAATCATCTTAGTGTATGTAAACTTCTGACCCACTGGAATTGTGATAGAGTGAATTATAAGTGAAATAATCTGTCTGTAAACAATTGTTGGAAACATTATTTGTGTCTTGCATAAAGTAGACACCCTAACCAACTTGCCAAAACTATAGTTTGTTAACAAGAAATGTGTGGAGAGGTAGAAAAACGAGTTTTAATGACTCCAACCTAAGTGTATGTAAACTAGTTCTAATGACTCCAACCTAAGTGTATGTAAACTAGTTCTAATGACTCCAACCTAAGTGTATGTAAACTAGTTCTAATGACTCCAACCTAAGTGTATGTAAACTAGTTCTAATGACTCCAACCTAAGTGTATGTAAACTAGTTCTAATGACTCCAACCTAAGTGTATGTAAACTAGTTCTAATGACTCCAACCTAAGTGTATGTAAACTAGTTCTAATGACTCCAACCTAAGTGTATGTAAACGAGT
>NC_034187.2:86259249-86286749 GCF_002021735.2 Oncorhynchus kisutch
GTGTTCCCTCTCTTCACCTACACTATATACACTAAATAGTTCATGTACTCTGTATCTTCCCTCTATAGAGTTGATCTACTATTTATCTTACCTCTTTATAAGTTATCCCGTTTATCTGGCTTCTGTTTATTTAATCCATTCAATTTTAATAAATGAATACCTGTATGGAGGATATGGGAACACATTTCACAGTTGGTTTTGTAACTGTCTTACTATTGCAGGAACTCTGGGAAATGATCTACTTTGATTGTTTGATCAAGGAAACTAATAGAGAAAACATGTGCATTTACTTCAACAACAACAAAACACTTTGGAGAAGAGATTCAATGGAGAGAATAATGATCAAATGAGATAATTGGGAATTGGGAAAAGATCACATTCTTAGATGGATTAGTCAAGTTAGGTAAGGGCAAAAACTCTTGTCCCAGGTCAATCTGCATATTAAAGAACATTGTGTTATCTGTGATGCCAAACATAAGAACGTGAAATAAGTCTGTACTAAGTCTGTACTAAGTAAGTCTGTACTAAGTCTGTACTAAGTAAGTCTGTACTAAGTAAGTCTGTACTAAGTTTATCGTAAGTTCTATAAGTGCAGATCAAAGCATGAGCCTACTTCTTTGTTCCGCTCGACGGGGAGGCTATCCCATAACACCTTGCAAAGCTGCGAAAAATTCCAGAAAACTTCTGAATTAATGGCGGACTGAAGTCACCGGTTGGGGGAAAATGTTCCAGATAAATAATAAATAAATAAATATAAGTATTTTGTTTCTCTGTTTTTATTAACCAAATGATGTTAAAATGATTTTTTATATTAATTTTGAATTAAAATGTTTAGTCAGCTAGTTAGTTAGCTGTTTATCAAACCCGTTAGCCAAGTTAATGTAGCTCATCGGACTTGATAGCTATGATCACCCCAATCATGAAAATGGTCTGTGATGGCAAAAACATGGTGAATTCCTGGGGAAATCATGCAGGTGTAATGTATGCCAGGCATAAATTAGTTAGCTAGCTACCTCGTCCGGCTTATCATCTATTTAGAGATTTTACATTTTAGTCACTCTTATCCAGAGTTGGTCACTCTTATCCAGAGTTGGTCACTCTCATCCAGAGTTGGTCACTCTCATCCAGAGTTGGTCACTCTCATCCAGAGTTGGTCACTCTCATCCAGAGTTGGTCACTCTCATCCAGAGTTAGTCACTCTTATCCAGAGTTAGTCACTCTTATCCAGAGTTAGTCACTCTTATCCATACAGTACATGTTTCATACTTTTTACAAACTGGCGAAAACTGAACCCACCATGTCCAACTGAGTCACATGGGACAAAAGAAACAAGCAAATTAACTAACTAAAGTAAGAAATGTGTGAATTGTGAAACAGGACATTTTTTTCCCTCTTGCATTGGTGAACTAGCCAGCTAATGACAAACGTAGCAAATATATATTTTTTTCTATTTGTTTTCAGGGACAGATGGGAACTGATAAGCATTGGCTTGGCATGACAGTTGTGTTTGACTGGTTTGGAGGTAACACATGTGAACAACATCTGATTAAAAACATAGGAAAAGCAGCCAGTTGTGTTCTGCTTAATCTAGGCTTTCTAGCCTAGTTCTTTATTGCATCTTGCCGATGCCGCTCTGTCATCACTCATCCATATATTTATATGTATATATTCTTATTTCGTTCCTTTACTTAGATGTGTGTATATAAGGTAGTTGTTGTGGAATTGCTAGATTACTCGTTAGATATTGCTGCACTGTCAGAACTAGAAGCACAAGCATTTCGCTACACTCGCACTAACATCTGCTAACCATGTGTATGTGACCAATAACATCTGCTAACCATGTGTATGTGACCAATAACATCTGCTAACCATGTGTATGTGACCAATAACATCTGCTAACCATGTGTATGTGACCAATAACATCTGCTAACCATGTGTATGTGACCAATAACATCTGCTAACCATGTGTATGTGACCAATAACATCTGCTAACCATGTGTATGTGACCAATAACATCTGCTAACCATGTGTATGTGACCAATAACATCTGCTAACCATGTGTATGTGACCAATAACATCTACTAACCATGTGTACGTGACCAATAGCATCTACTAACCATGTGTATGTGACCAATAACATCTGCTAACCATGTGCATGTGACCAATAACATCTGCTAACCATGTGTATGTGACCAATAACATCTGCTAACCATGTGTATGTGACCAATAACATCTACTAACCATGTGACCAATAACATCTGCTAACCATGTGACCAATAACATCTGCTAACCATGTGTATGTGACCAATAACATCTGCTAACCACATGTATGTGACCAATAACATCTGCTAACCATGTGCATGTGACCAATAACATCTGCTAACCATGTGACCAATAACATCTGCTAACCATGTGTATGTGACCAATAAAATCTGCTAACCACATGTATCTGACCAATAACATTTGTTAACCATGTGTATGTGACCAATACAATTTGATTTGATGCAGTGTTTAGTTACGTAACGTTAGCTAACTTTCTCCTTGTCACTTTCCCATCACAAATTTTATTTCACCATATGAAGAAAATGTTTGGAATTCTGAAATGATCAGTTAAAAGTAAAACTTGATGAAGCCTATGAATATACAAAACTGTTTATGAAACCATTGCACATTAATCAAATCAAAATAAAATGTCTTTTTTACATTCACGTGTTTGCCAGATTTTATTGCGGCTGTAGTGAAATGTTTGTGCTTGTAGCTCCGACAATGTCTAACAAGTCATATCTAACGGTTTAACCCTAAAATAAATAAATAAATAAATCTAAGGAAGGGATGGAATTAACGATTCATATACATATATGTAAGAGTGGCTAAGATAAAGTATAGAATACAGTGGTTCCTCTTTTTTAAAGTTTAGAGATTATGCTGCGGGACATAGAGTTAAATTGTGGTACCCTGCATCACTGCTTGATTGCACCAGACCACCACTAGGGGGAGTTAGAGCGCTGATTATGCTTTTGGGTCCTGCTGTGTCTTACTGACAATGAATGGGGGACATAAACCTCAATAGGAACTGATAATTGTGCACGACTTCAGTATCACTTACTAAAACTGTTGTTTACACTAAAGTTTTTGTTATTTTATTTGGGATTATTTTGCTCTTACTGTAGTACTGTGGACCACTCACGACCAGTCGTGTACAGCGCCTGAGTTGTGCAAAGGTCTAAGACACTGCTTAGCAATGCATGCCATGCTGCTACAGATTCTGGTTCAATAACTGTGCCGTCATTGACTGGGAAACCCATCGTTTCTCTTCCTCTAATAACCGAAATAAATCATTCTATATAACCAGTTGGCTTAATTTACAAATTACAAATTAATAACAATGTTTCACCCCATGTTCAAGAATCGCCTTTTTCTCGCTCATTTTACATTATTGGAAAACTAAATAATCTCCAAAATATTTAATATATTTAACTTCTTGACGCTACCCATCCCTGTAGCGGGATCATTTTCGTCAGCAACCGCTGAATAGCATAGCGCAACAGTCAAATAATATTACTAACAAATATTCATATTCATGAAATCACAAGTGCAATATTGTGAAACACAGCTTAGTCTTTTGTTTATCACCCTGTCGTCTCAGATTCTGAAATTATGCTTTACAGCGAAAGCAATCCAAGAATTTGTGCAAGTTTATCGAAACCCTAGCATAGCATTATGTACACTTAGCATCAGGAAGCTTGGTCACGAAAATCAGAAAAGCAATCAAATTAACTGTTTACTTTTGTTGATCTTCGGATGTTTTCACTCACGAGACTCCCAGTTACACAGCAAATGTTCCTTTTGTTCCATAAAGATTCATTTTATACCCAAAATACTGACGTTTGTTTGTCGCGTTATGTTCAGAAATCCACAGGAAAGAGATGTCACCACAACGCAGACGTATATTCCAAATAATATCTATAATGTCCACAGAAACATGTCAAACATTTTTTTATAATCAATCTTCAGATAGTTTTTAAAATATAAATTCGATAATATATCAACCGAGTGTGTAGCTTTTTCCATAACAGCGGGAGGAACAATGGCGGCTTTACTCAATTGCGTAACAAACTCACTCTGAGAGCCCCCACCTCTCCACTTACGCAATGTGATCCTTCACGCTAATTTTTCAAAATAAAAGCCTGAAACTGTCTAGACTAAATACTCTTTCAAGCTACCGTAAAAAATACTCTTTCAAAATGCCGATGTTTATTTAGTTATGGATCCAAAACGAATTACTATGTGAATAAATATAACTGAATTACAGAAATATCCTCCAATCCTCTATATGTAATTAATGGCAGAGAGTCACGTCATATTTTCTGTAGGCCTTATTTGTAACATTGTCGTTCCAATAAAGAAAACAAGATTTAAGCAACATGCTGTGTTTTTACTTAAAGTAGTGATGGACAGCTGGTGGCATTTTGAAAACAGGTTTTCAAAATCTCGTAGCCCGATTAGCAGGACTCTTTATATCGACTGTAGGTGTGAGCAACCCCCTACCTGCAATGTATTAAATGCTTAAGTAGTCTAAAGTGTTATATTTCTAACTCAAAACAGCAGTACATAATTGTTTCAGTTATGCATATTATCATTAATAAAAGTCTTTCAAAATGCTAATGTTTATTTAGTTATGGATCCATATGTAACGGCGTTCTTCTGTCGAAGGAGAGTCGGACCGAAATGCAGCGTGGTGGTTACTCATGTCTTTTAATGAAGAATAGCGATACATGAAATAACTATATATATACAAAACAACAAACGGAACGCGAAAACCTATTACATCCTATCTGGTGAAACTACACAGAGACAGGAACAATCACCCACAAAATACACAGTGAAACCCCCGGCTACCTAAATATGGTTCCCAATCAGAGACCACGAGAATCACCTGACTCTGATTGAGAACCGCCTCAGGCAGCCAAGCCTACACTAGACACACCCCTAATCAACCACAATCCCAATGCCTACAAAAACCCCAATAAGACAACACAATAACCCCATGTCACACCCTGGCCTGAACAAATAATTAAAGAAAACACTAAATACTAAGACCAAGGCGTGACATCATAAGGAATTACCATGGGAATAAATATCAGTTAACCTTCATTAGACAACTTTGTTCCAATATTTCTGTACTTAAATTTATTATTTTATCACTTCATGTTCCTATTCTTATCTTGTATTATCTCTTATTGTTGTTGCATTGTCCAGAAGGAAGTTGGAAGTTGTGGATTTCGTTGGGACGTTGTATAACATGTGTATCCTGTACAAACAGTAACAGTGGAGTTTGTTTTTTAATCATTCATGCAGAAACAGGAAAACCTATACAAGTTGTTAATTATTATTTAAATGACATGTTGATATCTTCCCAGCGTTCTGGTATTGAGGCTGGGGCATCTGGGGGTTGTAGTTCATATGTCTTATCCACTGCAAGGAGAGAAAAAGTCATTAACAACATTACAATATAAATGTATTATGTTTTGCTCCTATTTATTCTATTACACCTTAATGGATACTTTTTAATTTTAATTTTAATTATAATTATGTGAGATAAATATACATATACCAAATTAAAAGAATATATAGAAACATTTACCTTTAAAGTAGAATTTATTGAATGTCCGAATGTTACTGGCTCCACGACAACTACATAAACATAATTAAATACATGTAATTTTGTCCTAAAAACATTTAATTATGAAAACTGTATATTTCCTTTCATTCTTATTTCAGCTTTTATTTTTTACGTTTTATTTGACCTTTATCTTGACAGGGAAGGCACTCCGAGACCAATTCATATTTTACAGGTGAGCCCTATAGAAGCAAAAATGTGCATATCTATACAATAAAAGAAAGTGCCAATATGGCCGACAAATGTGTCTTCAAAGCGACTCATTGGCCAATACATCAGGAAACCAGGGTTTATACACATCAATGGCATTGACTGGTCTGGAAAGACGTTTACACAGAGGACCTGGAAACAGGGGAGTTTGACCTCTTTCTGGGGTCATTTCTGTAATTTTAGTCTCTTAAAGCGACAGTTCACTCGGAATTCAAATTGACATGATTATTCACTGTTTTGTCTCTTTTCCTTTAATGTGTCTGTGTGATGTACTGTAGGTATGGGCTCCTCCTGTGTCTGTGTGATGTACTGTAGGTATGGGCTCCTCCTGTGTCTGTGTGATGTACTGTAGGTATGGGCTCCTCCTGTGTCTGTGTGATGTACTGTAGGTATGGGCTCCTCCTGTGTCTGTGTGATGTACTGTAGGTATGGGCTCCTCCTGTGTCTGTGTGATGTACTGTAGGTATGGGCTCCTCCTGTGTCTGTGTGATGTACTGTAGGTATGGGCTCCTCCTGTGTCTGTGTGATGTACTGTAGGTATGGGCTCCTCCTGTGTCGGTGTGATGTACTGTAGGTATGGGCTCCTCCTGTGTCTGTGTGATGTAGGTATGGGCTCCTCCTGTGTTTTATGTGTTTCCCACCTTTAGACTTTTGTAAAAGGATCTGAGACATTTTTTGAAATTATTCCACACAAACACTTCTGGATTGGAGTTAGCTTCACTGTTGCTGAACTAAATGGAACTGTGTCTAGGGGGTTTCAAGTCGTCTGGGTTCATTTGCAGGTGTAAAGTATGCACTCTAGGTCCTCGAAAAGCTAAAAGTGGGTCTTATTTCTGCCAGACAGAATCTCTCTGAGGAGTCAACAATGCCTGATGGAAACCTGCCCACTGGATTGGGTTTTTATCCTCCTAAAAAATAGAAGATGACACTTTTCCCTCTCCTCTCCTCTCCTCTCCTCTCCTCTCCTCTCCTCTCCTCTCCTCTCCTCTCCTCTCCTCTCCTCTCCTCTCCTCTCCTCTCCTCTCCTCTCCTCTCCTCTCCTCTCCTCTCCTCTCCTCTCCTCTCCTCTCCTCTCCTCTCCTCTCCTCTCCTCTCCTAATCAGAAATGGCAGAAATGCTAAACGCCCTGACTCCATTATCTGTGTGGAATATGTGCAGCATCCCTCTCCAGCCGTACTGAGGTTATCCCTGGGTGTTCCATAGGCAGCTATCTTCCTTACCTATTTTTATACTGTACTAGGGTAGGTGGGGAAAGATTTTCAGATTGAAATCTGCCTCAATGTTCTTAAAAACAAGAATTAATTCTGTGCTTTAACTTCCTGTTGGATAACTGATGGACTGGGCTAGGTGCAGCTAGAGCTGACCGCACTCCGATCAATTTCCTCGTAGTAATCGTGGTAAATTTTACCTCCCAGAGGGCCCCCATTGATGTTGTTAGTCAGTCTCACTCAGATATAATATTAAAAACTGCAAAGATTTCTCTCCAGCTTATGGAAAGAATGTGTAAAATAGCACGAACATAGGTGACAAACAGCTCTTGTTACTCTCTTCCCTGTGGCAAAATGAGAAGAATTGCTTTAAAATTAGGGGCAAGTACGGCCCCTCATGATGATTTCAGATTTTATTGTGGCCCCCACCTCCATCCCTGAGCTGAAGGGAGGCACACAGGCACATGTAGAAAGTACCTTGGAAGATTGAAATGAATGTATATTCCCAGAGTTTTCTTCAGTCCTTCCCTTTAACTAATCAACAACATGATGATTAGCTGATTAGGGAAATGAGGTATGTTTGTGCAGCGCTGAAACAAATAATTTGTATTGAAGAACATCACATTGGAAAGAAAGCTGTTTCCCGAGTTTCCAAGGATGTATTGTGTTTGTATAAGACAAAATTCCTTTGGTAGAATCCATATTTCCAGAGCCCTCGGAAAAGTATTCAGACCACTTGACTTTTTCCACAATTTGTTACGTGACAGACTTATTCTAAAATGGATTCAATAGTCCCCCCCATTAATCTACACACGTACCTCATAATGACAAAGCAAAACAGTTTTTTTTTTACTTTTTGCAGATTGACATAGAACAAATATGGAAATATCACATTTACATAAGTATTCAGGCCCATTAAGCAGTACTTTGTTGAAACATCTCTGGCAGCGATTACAGCATTGATTCTTCTTGGGTATGATGTTACAAGCTGGGCACACCTGTATTTGGGGAGTTTCTCCCATTCTTCTTTGCAGATCCTATCAAGCTCTGTCAGGTTGGATGGGGAGCTTCGCTGCACAGCTTTTTTCAGGTCTCTCCAGAGATGTTTGATCGGGACCGGGCTCTGGCAGTGCCACTCAAGGATATTCAGAGACTTGTCCTGAAGCAACTCCTGCGTTGTCTTGGCTGTGTGCTTAGAGCCGTTGTCCTGTTGGAAGGTGAACCTTCGCCCCAGTGTGAGGTCCTGAGCGCTCTGGAGCAGGTTTTCATCAAGGATCTCTCTGTACTTTGCTCCATTCATCTTTCCCTCGATCCGGACTCTTCTCCCAGTTCCAGCCGCCACCATAAAAAAACATCCCCACAGCATGATGCTGCCACCACCATGCTTCACCGTAGGGATGGTGCTAGGTTTTCTCCAGACGTGATGCTGCCACCAACATGCTTCACCATAGTGATGGTGCCAGGTTTCCTCCAGACGTGATGCTGCCACCACCATGCTTCACCGTAGGGATGGTGCCAGGTTTCCTCCAGAAGTGACGCTTGGCATTCAGGCCAAATAATCTTGTTTCTCATGGTCTGAGAGCCCTTTAGGTGCCATTTGGCAAACTCCAATCTGACTGTTGTGCCTTTTGCTGAGGAGTGGTTTCAGTCTGGCCACTCCACCATAAATGCCTGTTTGGTTGAGTGCTGCAGAGATGGTTGTACTTCTGGAAGGTTCTCCCATCTCCACAGTAGAACTGGAGCTCTGTCAGCATGATCATCAGGTTCTTGGTCACCTCCCTAGCCCTTCACCCCTAATTGCTCAGTTAGGTCGGGCGGCCAGCTCTAGGAAGAGTCTTTGTGGTTCCAAACTTCTTCCATTTAAGAATGATGTAGGCCACTGTGTTCTTAGGGACCTTCAATGCTGCAGAATTTTGTTGTAACCCTACCCCAGATCTGTTCCTTGACCACATTGCTTGGTTTTTGCTCTGACATGCACTGTCAACAGGTGTGTGCCTTTCCAAATCATGTCCAATCAATTGAATTTACCACAGGTGGACTCCAATCAAGTTGTAGAAACATCTCAAGGATGATTAATGATAGCAGGATGCAGCTGAGCTCAATTTCATGTTTCATAGCAAAGGGTCTGAATAGTTATGTAAATGAGGAATTTTTGTTTTTTATTCATAATACATTTGCAAACATTTATAAAAGCCTGTTTTTACTTCGTCATTATCGGATATTGTGTGTAGATTGATGTGGAAAAAAACATGAATTTAATCCCTTTTAGAATAAGGCTGTAAAGTAACAACATGTGGAACACGTCATGTGGTCTGAATACTTTCATAATTCACTGTACATTCTACAGTACCAATAAAGCTTTCATATCTCATTAGTCTCCAACAATGGCATATTTGGAGTTGCTCCCCAACTGGCACCCTGTATCCTTTGTAGTGCACTTCTTTCTACAAGGGCCAATAGGGAATACATGGAATAAGGGGCCATTTGTGACACAGTCTTTGTCATGCTATGGATGAGCAAACATGCTAAAATGGTCTTTTCCTTGCTGTTTCATTTGCTTATTTAATTGTTTTTTTTAATGAATAATATGGGCTATTCACATGACAGATGTCCTCCGATTTGGCTTTCCGAAATGCATTTTAATCATCCGCCATTGAAATTCACATCCGTGTCTGAGCGGAAACAAAGGAAGGAAGAACAACAGCTTGTAATGCCTTCCAAATGGACCTATTTTTACTTTCATAGTGCACTACTTTCCACCAACAGGGTGCCATTTGGAAAGCATAAAATTGCATAAATAGGATTATGTAGTTCTCTCTCTCTCTCTGTTCTTATTCCCTCCCTTGCTCTGCTCTACTTTGTATTGTTAAAAGGGGAATATATTTTGGGGACTAAGTCAATACTGTATGCATATATTATAGTGTAGCCTAATATTCCAGTTCTACCATTACCTGTTTACCCTGGGGATGAGTTTACCCTGGGGATGAGTTTACTCTGTTCTCTATGTAGTGTATATGAGGAGCCAGCTGGCTCATAGCCTGGGGATGAGTTTACCCTGGGGATGAGTTTACTCTGTTCTCTATGTAGTGTATATGAGGAGCCAGCCGGCTCATAGCCTGGGGATGAGTTTACCCCGGGGATGAGTTTACTCTGTTCTCTATGTAGTGTATATGAGGAGCCAGCCGGCTCATAGCCTGGGGATGAGTTTACCCTGCGGATGAGTTTACCCTGGGGATGAGTTTATCCTGGGGATGAGTTTATCCTGGGGATGAGTTTATTCTGGGGATGAGTTCACCCTGGGGATGAGTTTACCCTGTTCTCAATGTAGTGTACATGAGGAGCCAGCCGGCTCATAGCCTGGGGATGAGTTTACCCTGCGGATGAGTTTACCCTGGGGATGAGTTTATCCCGGGGATGAGTTTATCCTGGGGATGAGTTTATTCTGGGGATGAGTTCACCCTGGGGATGAGTTTACCCTGTTCTCTATGTAGTGTATATGAGGAGCCAGCCGGCTCATAGCCTGGGGATGAGTTTACCCTGTTCATGTGCCCTTAGATTCCACCCCTCCTTAGATTCCACCCCTCCTTAGATTCCACCCCTCCTTAGATTCCACCTCCTTAGACTCCACACCTCCTTAGATTTTACCCCTCCTTGGATTCCACCCCTTAGATTCCACAACTCCTTAGATTCCACCCCCTTAGATTCCACCCCTCCTTAGATTGCACCCCTCCTTAGATTCCACCCCTCCTTAAATTCCTCCCCTCCTTAGATTCCATCCCCTTAGATTCCACCCCTCCTTAGATTCCATCCCCTTAGATTCCACCCCTCCTTAGATTCCACCCCTTAGATTCCACCCCTCCTTAGAGTCCACCCCTTAGATTCCACCCCTCCTTAAATTCCATCCCCTTAGAGTCCACCCCTTAGATTCCACCCCTCCTTAAATTCCACCCCCTTAAATTCCACCCCTCCTTAGATTCCACCCCTCCTTAGATTCCACCCCTCCTTAGATTCATTCCCCTTAGATTCCACCCCTCCTTAGATTCCACCCCTTAGATTCCACCCCTCCTTAGATGCCACCCCTCCTTAGATTCCACCCCTCCATAGATTCCATCCCCTTAGGTTCCACCCCTCCTTAGATTCCACCCCTTAGATTCCACCCCTCCTTAGATTCCATCCCCTTAGATTCCACCCCTCCTTAGATTCCACCCCTCCTTAGATTCCATCCCCTTAGATTCCATCCCCTTAGATTCCACCCCTCCTTAGATTCCACCCCTCCTTAGATTCCATCCCCTTAGATTCCATCCCCTTAGATTCCACCCCTCCTTAGATTCCACCCCTCCTTAGATTCCATCCCCTTAGATTCCACCCCTCCTTAGATTCCACCCCTCCTTAGATTCCACCCCTTAGATTCCACCCCTCCTTAGATTCCACCCCTCGTTAGATTCCATCCCCTTAGATTCCACCCCTTCTTAGATTCCACCCCTCCTTAGATTCCACCCCTCCTTAGATTCCATCCCCTTAGATTCCACCCCTCCTTAGATTCCACCCCTTAGATTCCACCCCTCCTTAGATTCCACCCCTCCTTATATTCCACCCCTCCTTAGATTCCATCCCCTTAGATTCCACCCCTCCTTAGATTCCTTTTTTACATCCCAAACAGCACCTTATTCCCTATGTACCAGGGTTGTACCAGGTTTGCCTGAAGTAGTATACCCCATAGGGAATATGGGGACATTTGGGAGTCAGCCCCTGTCTCCTTTCCTTTCGTCGTCTGTTGCTTGGTCACCGTGACGACCGTTGGCTGACAGTTCCCGCGGCCCACAGGTGTGGCTGCGTGGGAATTGACTATTCTCAGTGCAAATGAACTTTGACATTATTAACCTTGGTGAGTATCTCTTTCCGACGCCAAGGAGAGATCACAATCCCCTCAACCATTGCCTGAGGGACTGGATAATCACATCATGACAGTTGATGGAAAAAGTGTGTCCATGGAGGTTTATAAATAGATGGAGTGTGTAAAGTGGTGGGAGGGCTAGCGATTAGAACTCCAATGCTAATAGCCTGCTGCTAGATACATGGTGATTATGGTACTGTATGTTATAGCATTCCAATGCTAATAGCCTGCTGCTGGATACAAGGTGATAATGGCATGTTATAGCATTCCAATGCTAATAGCCTGCTGCTGGATACATGGTGATAATGGCATGTTATAGCATTCCAATGCTAATTGCCTGCTGCTAGATACAAGGTGATAATGGCATGTTATAGCAATCCAATGCTAATGGCCTGCCAATAGATACATAGTGATTGTGGTATGTCAAATCAAATCAAATCAAATTTTATTTGTCACATACACATGGTTAGCAGATGTTAATGCGAGAGTAGCGAAATGCTTGTGCTTCTAGTTCGACAAGGCAGTAATAACCAACAAGTAATCTAGCTAACAATTCCAAAACTACTACCTTATAGACACAAGTGTAAGGGGATAAAGAATATGTACATAAAGATATATGAATGAGTGATGGTACAGAGCGGCATAGGCAAGATACAGTAGATCGTATTGAGTGCAGTATATACATATGAGATGAGTATGTAAACAAAGTGGCTAGTGATACATGTATTACATAAAGATGCAGTAGATGATATAGAGTACAGTATATACATATACATATGAGATGAATAATGTAGGGTATGTAAACATTATATTAGGTAGCATTGTTTAAAGTGGCTGGAGTTGAGTCAGTGTGTTGGAGTGTTATAGCACTCCAATGCTAATAGCCTGCTGCTAGATACATAGTGATAATGGTACATCTCATTGGTCACCCCCAAAGCCAATTATTCATTTGGCCACCTTTCCTTCCAGTTCTCTGCTGCCAATGACTGGAACGAACTGCAAAAATCTCTGAAGCACATTCAACCTCTGCACAACCTCTTATCTCCCTCACTAGCTTTAAGCACCAACTGTCAGAGCAGCTCAGAGCAGCTCACTGCACCTGTACATAAGTCATCTGTAAATAGCCTATCCAATCTACCTCATCCCCATACTGTATTTATTTATTTATTTATCTTGCTCCGTTGCACCCCAGTATCTCAACTTGCACATTCAACCTCTGCACATCCTACCATTCCAGTGTTTAATTGCTATATTGTAAATCCTTTGCCACTATGGCCTATTTATTGCCTTACCTCCCTTATCTTACCTCATTTGCACATTCTGTATATATAATATTCTACTGTATTATTGATGTATGGTCTATGTTTGTTTACTCCATGTGTAACTCTGTGTCGTTGTATGTGTCGAACTGCTTTGCTTTATCTTGGCCAGGTCGCAGTTGCAAATGAGAACTTGTTCTCAACTAGCCTACCTGGTTAAATAAAGGTGTTCTCAACTAGCCTACCTGGTTAAATAAAGGTGTTCTCAACTAGCCTACATGGTTAAATAAAGGTGTTCTCAACTAGCCTACCTGGTTAAATAAAGGTGTTCTCAACTAGCCTACCTGGTTAAATAAAGGTGTTCTCAACTAGTCTACCTGGTTAAATAAAGGTGAAATAAAAATAAAATGTTATGTTATGTTATAGCACTCCAATGCTAATTGCCTGCTGCTAGATACAAGGTGATAATGGCATGTTATAGACATCCAATGCTAATGGCCTGCCAATAGATACATAGTGATAATGGCATGTTATAGCAATCCAATGCTAATGGCCTGCCAATAGATACATAGTGATAATGGCATGTTATAGCACTCCAATGCTAATAGCCTGCTGCTGGATACATGGTGATAATGGCATGTTATAGCATTCCAATGCTAATTGCCTGCTGCTAGATACAAGGTGATAATGGCATGTTATAGCAATCCAATGCTAATGGCCTGCCAATAGATACATAGTGATTGTGGTATGTTACAGCACTCCAAAATGAATTGCCTGCTGCTAGATAAATGGTGATATGTTGTGGTGGGGGTTGTCAAGGGGGTTGTCAAGGGGGTTGTCAAGGGGGTTGTCAAGGGGTTGTCAAGGGGCATGTGAAGGGGCTTGTCAAGGGGCTTGTCAAGGGGCTTGTGAAGGGACTTGTCAAGGGGCTTGTCAAGGGGCTTGTCAAGGGGCTTGTCAAGGGGGTTGTCAAGGGGGTTGTCAGGGCTTGTCAAGGGGCTTGTCAAGGGGCTTGTCAAGGGGGTTGTCAAGGGGGTTGTCAAGGGGGTTGTCAGGGCTTGTCAAGGGGCTTGTCAAGAAGCTTGTCAAGGGGCTTGTCAAGGGGCTTGTCAAGAAGCTTGTCAAGGGGCTTGTCAAGGGGCTTGTCAAGGGGCTTGTCAAGGGTAGCCTCAAGGGGCTTGTCAAGGGGAGTCTCAAGGGGCTTGTCACGGGGCTTGTCAAGGGGCTTGTCAAGGGGCTTGTCAAGGGGCTTGTGAATGGGCTTGTCACGGGGCTGGTCCAAGAGTTGTCAAGAGGATTGTCAAGGAGATTGTCAAGTGGATTGTCAAAGGGCTTGTCAATGGTCTTGTCAAGGGGCTTGTCAAGTGGATTGTCAAGGGGATTGTCAAGAGGCTTGTCAAGGGGCTTGTCAAGTAGCTTGTCAAGAGGATTATCAAGTGGATTGTCAAGGAGCTTGTCAATGGGCTTCTCAATGGGCTTGTCAAGGAGCTTGTCAATGGGCTTCTCAAGGGGCTTCTCAATGGGCTTCTCAATGGGCTTGTCAAGGGGCTTGTCAAAGGGCTTGTAATGGGGCTTGTCAAGGGTTCTCAAGGGGAATGTTAAGGGGATTATCAAGGTTCTTGTCAATGGGATTGTCAAGCGGTTTGTGAAGGGGATTGTCAAGAGGCTTGTCAAGGGGCTTTTCAAGTAGCTTGTCAAGAGGATTGTCAAGTTTTTTGTCAAGGGGCTTGTCAAGGGGCATCTCAAGGGGATTGTCAAAGGTCTTGTCAAGGGGCTTGTAAAAAGGTTTTCAAGGGGCTTTTCAATGAGATTGTCAAGAGGATTGTCAAGGGGCTTGTCATGGGGATTGTCAAGGGGATTGTCAAGGGGCTTGTCATGGGGATTATCAAGTGGATTGCCAAGTGTTTTATCAAGGGGTTTGTCAAGGGAATTATCTAGGGGCTTGTCAAGGGGATTGTCAAGTAGCTTGTCAAGTGGATTTTCAAGTGGTTTGTCAAGGAGCTTGTCAATTGGCTTGTCACTGCGCTTGTCAAAGGGTTGTCAAGAGGATTGTCTATGGGATTGTTAAGGAGCTTGTCTAGGTGGTTTTCAAGATGCTTGTCAAGTGTCTTGTCAATGTTCTGGTCAAGAGGCTTGTCAAGGGGAATGTCAAGGGTCTTGTTTTGGTCATATGTTGTCATGTTTTATTTATTATTTATTTAACCAGGTAGGCTAGTTGAGAACACCTTTATTTAACCAGGTAGGCCAGTTGAGAACACCTTTATTTAACCAGGTAGGCTAGTTGAGAACACCTTTATTTAACCAGGTAGGCTAGTTGAGAACACCTTTATTTAACCAGGTAGGCTAGTTGAGAACACCTTTATTTAACCAGGTAGGCCAGTTGAGAACACCTTTATTTAACCAGGTAGGCTAGTTGAGAACACCTTTATTTAACCAGGTAGGCCAGTTGAGAACACCTTTATTTAACCAGGTAGGCTAGTTGAGAACACCTTTATTTAACCAGGTAGGCTAGTTGAGAACACCTTTATTTCACCAGGTAGGCTAGTTGAGAACACCTTTATTTAACCAGGTAGGCTAGTTGAGAACACCTTTATTTAACCAGGTAGGCTAGTTGAGAACACCTTTATTTAACCAGGTAGGCTAGTTGAGAACACCTTTATTTAACCAGGTAGGCCAGTTGAGAAC
Organism: Oncorhynchus kisutch; assembly: GCF_002021735.2. Lineage (NCBI taxonomy): Eukaryota > Metazoa > Chordata > Actinopteri > Salmoniformes > Salmonidae > Oncorhynchus > Oncorhynchus kisutch. The sequence continues at coordinate 86,275,186 of NC_034187.2, forward strand.
ACCTTTATTTAACCAGGTAGGCTAGTTGAGAACACCTTTATTTAACCAGGTAGGCTAGTTGAGAACACCTTTATTTAACCAGGTAGGCTAGTTGAGAACACCTTTATTTAACCAGGTAGGCTAGTTGAGAACACCTTTATTTAACCAGGTAGGCTAGTTGAGAACACCTTTATTTAACCAGGTAGGCTAGTTGAGAACACCTTTATTTAACCAGGTAGGCTAGTTTTTTAAGTTTTTTTATCCTTTATTTAACCAGGCAAGTCAGTTAAGAACACATTCTTATTTTCAATGACGGCCTAGGAACAGTGGGTGGAACGACAGATTTGTACCTTGTCAGCTCGGGGGTTTGAACTCGCAACCTTCCGGTTACTAGTCCAACGCACTAACCACTAGGCTACGCTGCCGCCCCAAGTTGAGAACAAGTTCTCATTTACAATTGCGACCTGGCCAAGATAAAGCAAAGCAGTTCGACAGATACAACGACACAGAGTTACACATGGAGTAAAACAAACATACAGTCAATAATACAGTATAAACAAGTCTATATACAATGTGAGCAAATGAGGTGAGAAGGGAGGTAAAGGCAAAAAAGGCCATGGTGGCAAAGTAAATACAATATAGCAAGTAAAACACTGGAATGGTAGTTTTGCAATGGAAGAATGTGCAAAGTAGAAATAAAAATAATGGGGTGCAAAGGAGCAAAATAAATAAATTAATTAAATACAGTAGGGAAAGAGGTAGTTGTTTGGGCTAAATTATAGGTGGGCTATGTACGGGTGCAGTAATCTGTGAGCTGCTCTGACAGTTGGTGCTTAAAGCTAGTGAGGGAGATAAGTGTTTCCAGTTTCAGAGATTTTTGTAGTTCGTTCCAGTCATTGGCAGCAGAGAACTGGAAGGAGAGGCGGCCAAAGAAAGAATTGGTTTTGGGGGTGACTAGAGAGATATACCTGCTGGAGCGTGTGCTACAGGTGGGAGATGCTATGGTGACCAGTGAGCTGAGATAAGGGCGGACTTTACCTAGCAGGGTCTTGTAGATGACATGGAGCCAGTGGGTTTGGCGACGAGTATGAAGCGAGGGCCAGCCAACGAGAGCGTACAGGTCGCAATGGTGGGTAGTATATGGGGCTTTGGTGACAAAACGGATTGCACTGTGATAGACTGCATCCAATTTGTTGAGTAGGCTATTGGAGGCTATATTGTAAATGACATCGCCAAAGTCGAGGATTGGTAGGATGGTCAGTTTTACATGGGTATGTTTGGCAGCATGAGTGAAGGATGCTTTGTTGCGAAATAGGAAGCCAATTCTAGATTTAACTTTGGATTGGAGATGTTTGATATGGGTCTGGAAGGAGAGTTTACAGTCTAACCAGACACCTAAGTATTTGTAGTTGTCCACGTATTCTAAGTCAGAGCCGTCCAGAGTAGTGATGTTGGACAGGCGGGTAGGTGCAGGTAGCGATCGGTTGAAGAGCATGCATTTAGTTTTACTTGTATTTAAGAGCAATTGGAGGCCATGGAAGGAGAGTTGTATGGCATTGAAGCTTGCCTGGAGGGTTGTTAACACGTGTGTAATCATCTACACTACCATTCAACGTTTTGGGGTCACTTAGAAATGTCCTTGTTTTTGAAAGATAAGCAAATTTTTGGTCCATTAAAAAAACATAAATTTGATCAGAAATACAGTTTAGACATTGTTAATGTTGTAAATTACTATTGTAGCTGGAAACAGCAGATTGTTAATATCTACATAGACGTACAGAGGCCCATTATCAGCAACCGTCACTCCTGTGTTCCAATGGCACGTTTTTAGCCAATCCACATTTATCATTTTAAAAGTCGAATTGATCATTAGAAAACCCTTTCTGCAATTATGTTAGCACAGCTAAAAACTGTTGCTCTAATTACAGAAGCAATTAAACTGTCTTTAGACTGAGTATCTGGAGCATCAGCATTTGTGGGTTCGATTACATGCTCCAAATGGCCAGAAACAAATAATTTTCTTCTGAAACTCATCAGCCTATTCTTGTTATGAGAAATGAAGGCTATTCCATGCAAGAAATTGCCAAGAAACTGAAGAGCTTGTACAAAACTGGGTACTACTCCCTTCACAGATGTCACATATACTCCTTCTACGGCCTCTAGGTCATCAGCCTGCTGATTATCCCGCACACCTGTCACCTTCGACTTGCTCACCTGCACCTCATGACAATCACCTGGACTCACGTCACTTCCATCCATCTGTCACTCCCCTTTTTTCTTTCCTCAGGTGTTATTGACTCGGTGTCGGTGCCTTGTTTGTGGTTATTTTTCATTGTTTCTTTTATTTATTAAAAACACTCACTCCCTGAACTTGCTTCCCGAATCTCAGCGCACATCGTTACAGAATAACACCTCACCTAAGGGAAGCATCAGGGTGTTTTTTAAAAGTTTTTTTTGTGTCAGAGTAATGACTTTGGGTCCGGGAACTGCTTCAGGTTCTCATGCCTCAGCCGGCTCGTCAGGTTCTCATGCCTCAGCCGGCTCGTCAGGCTCTCATGCCTCAGCCGGCTCGTCAGGCTCTCATGCCTCAGCCGGCTCGTCAGGCTCTCATGCCTCAGCCGGCTCGTCAGGCTCTCATGCCTCAGCCGGCTCGTCAGGCTCTCATGCCTCAGCCGGCTCGTCAGGCTCTCATGCCTCAGCCAGATCGCCAGGCTCCCCTGCCTCAGCTAGCTCATCAGGTTCTCATGCCTCAGCCAGATCGCCAAGCTCCCCTGCCTCAGCTAGCTCATCAGGTTCTCATGCCTCAGCCAGATCGCCAGGCTCCCCTTCCCCAGCTAGCTCATCAGGTTCTCATGCCTCAGCCAGTTCGCCAGGCTCCCTTGCCTCAGCCAGTTCGCCAGGCTCCCCTGCCTCAGCTAGCTCATCAGGTTCTCATGCCTCAGCCAGATCGCCAAGCTCCCCTGCCTCAGCTAGCTCATCAGGTTCTCATGCCTCAGCCAGATCGCCAGGCTCCCCTTCCCCAGCTAGCTCATCAGGTTCTCATGCCTCAGCCAGTTCGCCAGGCTCCCCTGCCTCAGCTAGCTCATCAGGTTCTCATGCCTCAGCCAGATCGCCAGGCTCCCCTTCCCCAGCTAGCTCATCAGGTTCTCATGCCTCAGCCAGTTCGCCAGGCTCCCCTGCCTCAGCTAGCTCATCAGGTTCTCATGCCTCAGCCAGATCGCCAGGCTCCCCTGCCTCAGCTAGCTCATCAGGTTCTCATGCCTCAGCCAGATCGCCAGGCTCCCCTGCCTCAGCCGGCTCGCCAGGATCCCCTGCCTCAGCTAGCTCATCAGGTTCTCATGCCTCAGCCAGATCGCCAGGCTCCCCTGCCTCAGCTAGCTCATCAGGTTCTCATGCCTCAGCCGGCTCGCCAGGCTCCCCTGCCTCAGCCGGCTCGTCAGGCTCCGCTGCCTCTACATATCTGTTAGGTTCCCGCACCCCAGCTGGCGTGACAGGTTCTCGCACATCAGCAGGGGTGACTGGTCCGCTCCTGATCCCCGGGTTCATCCCCTTTGACGGCATCTTGCAACATCTGTCAAGCATGGTGGAGGCAATGTGATGGATCTGGGTGTGCTCTGGTGGTGGTAAAGTGGGATATTTGTATAACGTAAAAGGGATCTTGAAGAAGGAACGCTATCACTTCATTTTGCAACACCATGCCATATCCTGTGAATGGCCAATTTCCTCCTACAACAGGACAATGATCCAAAGCACAACTCCAAACTATGCAGTAACTATTTAGGGAAGAAGCGGTCAGCTGGTTTTCTGTCTATAAAGGAGTGGTCAGCACAGTCACCAGATCTCAACCCTAATGAGCTGTTGTGTGAGCAGCTTGACCGTATGGTACGTAAAAAGTCCCCCATCAAGCCAATCCAACTTGTGGGTGGTGCTTCAGGAAGCATGGGGTGAAATCTCTTCACATTACCTCAACAAATTGACAACTAGAATGCTAAAGGTCTGCAAGGCTGTAATTGCAGCAAATGGAAGATTATTTTACGAAAGCAAAATTTGAAGGACACAATTATTATTTCAATTAAAAATCATTATTTATAACCTTGTCAACATCTTGACTAAAATTCCTATTCATTTTGCAACTAATTTCATGTATGTTTTCATGGAAAACGCGGTTATTTCTAAGTGACCCAAGTGATACCTTTCTAAGTGATACCTGTGTTTGTGCACATGCCTGTTCCTATGCTTGTAATGTAACTAGGCATACTCAAGAAGCACCACTTATACTCAGTCAGGAATGCAGAAATAGCTTGGCTTTCTGCAGCACTAATAGAGAGATCAAAGGCATTTCTGCACCACTGACTGATAAAGACAAGGCATTTCTGCATCACTGACAGAGACAGCCACAGCATTTCTGCATCACTGACAGAGACAGCCACAGCATTTCTGCATCACTGAAAGAGACAGCCACAGCATTTCTGCATCACTGAAAGAGACAGCCACAGCATTTCTGCATCACTGACAGAGACAGCCACAGCATTTCTGCATCACTGACAGAGATAGCCACAGCATTTCTGCACCACTGACAGAGACAGCCACAGCATTTCTGCATCACTGACAGAGACAGCCACAGCATTTCTGCATCACTGACAGAGACAGCCACAGCATTTCTGCATCACTGACAGAGACAGCCACAGCATTTCTGCATCACTGACAGAGACAGCCACAGCATTTCTGCATCACTGACAGAGACAGCCACAGCATTTCTGCATCACTGACAGAGACAGCCACAGCATTTCTGCATCACTGACAGAGACAGCCACAGCATTTCTGCATCACTGACAGAGACAGCCACAGCATTTCTGCACCACTGACAGAGACAGCCACAGCATTTCTGCATCACTGACAGAGACAGCCACAGCATTTCTGCATCACTGACAGAGACAGCCACAGCATTTCTGCATCACTGACAGAGACAGCCACAGCATTTCTGCATCACTGACAGAGACAGCCACAGCATTTCTGCATCACTGACAGAGACAGCCACAGCATTTCTGCATCACTGACAGAGACAGCCACAGCATTTCTGCATCACTGACAGAGACAGCCACAGCATTTCTGCACCACTAACAGAGACAGCCACAGCATTTCTGCATCACTGACAGAGACAGCCACAGCATTTCTGCATCACTGACAGAGACAGCCACAGCATTTCTGCATCACTGACAGAGACAGCCACAGCATTTCTGCATCACTGACAGAGACAGACACAGCATTTCTGCACCACTGACTGATAAAGACAAGGCATTTCTGCACCACTGACAGAGACAGCCACAGCATTTCTGCATCACTGACAGAGACAGCCACAGCATTTCTGCACCACTGACAGAGACAGCCACAGCATTTCTGCACCACTGACAGAGACAGCCACAGCATTTCTGCACCACTGACAGAGACAGCCACAGCATTTCTGCATCACTGACAGAGACAGCCACAGCATTTCTGCATCACTGACAGAGACAGCCACAGCATTTCTGCATCACTGACAGAGACAGCCACAGCATTTCTGCATCACTGACAGAGACAGCCACAGCATTTCTGCATCACTGACAGAGACAGCCACAGCATTTCTGCATCACTGACAGAGACAGACACAGCATTTCTGCACCACTGACTGATAAAGACAAGGCATTTCTGCACCACTGACAGAGACAGCCACAGCATTTCTGCATCACTGACAGAGACAGCCACAGCATTTCTGCACCACTGACAGAGACAGCCACAGCATTTCTGCACCACTGACAGAGACAGCCACAGCATTTCTGCACCACTGACAGAGACAGCCACAGCATTTCTGCATCACTGACAGAGACAGCCACAGCATTTCTGCATCACTGACAGAGACAGCCACAGCATTTCTGCACCACTGACAGAGACAGCCACAGCATTTCTGCATCACTGACAGAGACAGCCACAGCATTTCTGCATCACTGACAGAGACAGCCACAGCATTTCTGCTTCTAGTACTAGGTCTCAGGAAGGCACTAGTGATGTACTAGCCATCTGTTAGCTGCTGTGTGTGAATTTGAATGGTTACATTTCTCCAGCTGCATCCCACATCTGTTTACCAAAACAGGAGTGGGGTGTCCACTTTGTTGGTGTTTGAACTTGCAAATATCCCCTTTAATGTTACTTGTTGCTCAGTCTACTTTGCTAACCACATGTTCTCCCTCTCTCCATTCATCCTCCCCCCCTTCTCCCTTCCCCTCCAACAGCTCAGAACTGCAGTTATTCTCTCCAGAGCCCCAACGGTACGATAGAGAGCCCTGGCTACCCGTACGGTTACCCCAACTATGCCAACTGTACGTGGGTGATCCTGGCAGCAGAACACAACAGGATACAGCTGGTGTTCCAAGGTTTCGCCCTAGAGGAAGACTTTGACCTGCTGTCTATCTACGACGGTCCGCCTAGCCCGGGGAACCTTAGGACCAGGTCAGTATTATGAACTTGGATGATTTGCGATAATAAGATGGTTGGGCTTAATTGGGACATGACTTTTCCTTGGCAAGGTGACAGGATCAGGAAAAACTCTGATGCATTGAGTTGACACTAGTCTCTGCAATGTGAGCTGATTCAACATATCTCCCAGTGGGATCAGTGTGCAGAATAGGGCCCTGGAGATTAGACCTCTGCAGTAACACTAACAGGTCTGTAGTGGACAGTAACACTAACAGGTCTGTAGTGGACAGTAACACTAACAGGTCTGTAGTGGACAGTAACACTAACAGGTCTGTAGTGGACAGTAACACTAACAGGTCTGTAGTGGACAGTAACACTAACAGGTCTGTAGTGGACAGTAACACTAACAGGTCTGTAGTGGACAGTAACACTAACAGGTCTGTAGTGGACAGTAACACTAACAGGTCTGTAGTGGAACAGTAACACTAACAGGTCTGTAGTGGACAGTAACACTAACAGGTCTGTAGTGGACAGTAACACTAACAGGTCTGTAGTGGACAGTAACACTAACAGGTCTGTAGTGGACAGTAACACTAACAGGTCTGTAGTGGACAGTAACACTAACAGGTCTGTAGTGACAGTAACACTAACAGGTCTGTAGTGGACAGTAACACTAACAGGTCTGTAGTGGACAGTAACACTAACAGGTCTGTAGTGGACAGTAACACTAACAGGTCTGTAGTGGACAGTAACACTAACAGGTCTGTAGTGGACAGTAACACTAACAGGTCTGTAGTGGACAGTAACACTAACAGGTCTGTAGTGGACAGTAACACTAACAGGTCTGTAGTGGACAGTAACACTAACAGGTCTGTAGTGGACAGTAACACTAACAGGTCTGTAGTGGACAGTAACACTAACAGGTCTGTAGTGGACAGTAACACTAACAGGTCTGTAGTGGACAGTAACACTAACAGGTCTGTAGTGGACAGTAACACTAACAGGTCTGTAGTGGACAGTAACACTAACAGGTCTGTAGTGGACAGTAACACTAACAGGTCTGTAGTGGACAGTAACACTAACAGGTCTGTTGTGGACAGTAACACTAACAGGTCTGTTGTGGACAGTAACACTAACAGGTCTGTAGTGGACAGTAACACTAACAGGTCTGTAGTGGACAGTAACACTAACAGAGGTCTGTAGTGGACAGTAACACTAACAGGGTCTGTAGTGGACAGTAACACTAACAGAGGTCTGTAGTGGACAGTAACACTAACAGGTCTGTAGTGGACAGTAACACTAACAGGTCTGTAGTGGACAGTAACACTAACAGAGGTCTGTAGTGGACAGTAACACTAACAGAGGTCTGTAGTGGACAGTAACATAACAGGTCTGTAGTAGACAGTAACACTAACAGGTCTGTAGTGGACAGTAACACTAACAGGTCTGTAGTGGACAGTAACACTAACAGGTCTGTAGTGGACAGTAACACTAACAGGTCTGTAGTGGACAGTAACACTAACAGGTCTGTAGTGGACAGTAACACTAACAGGTCTGTAGTGGACAGTAACACTAACAGGTCTGTAGTGGACAGTAACACTAACAGGTCTGTAGTGGACAGTAACACTAACAGGTCTGTAGTGAACAGTAACACTAACAGGTCTGTAGTGGACAGTAACACCAACAGGTCTGTAGTGAACAGTAACACTAACAGGTCTGTAGTGGACAGTAACACTAACAGGTCTGTAGTGGACAGTAACACTAACAGGTCTGTAGTGGACAGTAACACTAACAGGTCTGTAGTGGACAGTAACACTAACAGGTCTGTAGTGGACAGTAACACTAACAGGTCTGTAGTGGACAGTAACACTAACAGGTCTGTAGTGGACAGTAACACTAACAGGTCTGTTGTGGACAGTAACACTAACAGGTCTGTTGTGGACAGTAACACTAACAGGTCTGTAGTGGACAGTAACACTAACAGGTCTGTAGTGGACAGTAACACTAACAGAGGTCTGTAGTGGACAGTAACACTAACAGGTCTGTAGTGGACAGTAACACTAACAGAGGTCTGTAGTGGACAGTAACACTAACAGGTCTGTAGTGGACAGTAACACTAACAGGTCTGTAGTGGACAGTAACACTAACAGAGGTCTGTAGTGGACAGTAACACTAACAGAGGTCTGTAGTGGACAGTAACACTAACAGAGGTCTGTAGTAGACAGTAACACTAACAGGTCTGTAGTGGACAGTAACACTAACAGGTCTGTAGTGGACAGTAACACTAACAGGTCTGTAGTGGACAGTAACACTAACAGAGGTCTGTAGTGGACAGTAACACTAACAGAGGTCTGTAGTGGACAGTAACACTAACAGGTCTGTTGTGGACAGTAACACCAACAGGTCTGTAGTGAACAGTAACACTAACAGGTCTGTAGTGGACAGTAACACTAACAGGTCTGTAGTGGACAGTAACACTAACAGGTCTGTAGTGGACAGTAACACTAACAGAGGTCTGTAGTGGACAGTAACACTAACAGAGGTCTGTAGTGGACAATAACACTAACAGAGGTCTGTAGTGGACAGTAACACTAACAGAGGTCTGTAGTGGACAGTAACACTAACAGGTCTGTAGTGGACAGTAACACTAACAGGTCTGTAGTGGACAGTAACACTAACAGGTCTGTAGTGGACAGTAACACTAACAGGTCTGTAGTGGACAGTAACACTAACAGGTCTGTAGTGGACAGTAACACTAACAGGTCTGTAGTGGACAGTAACACTAACAGGTCTGTAGTGGACAGTAACACTAACAGGTCTGTAGTGGACAGTAACACTAACAGGTCTGTAGTGGACAGTAACACCAACAGGTCTGTAGTGAACAGTAACACTAACAGGTCTGTAGTGGACAGTAACACTAACAGGTCTGTAGTGGACAGTAACACTAACAGGTCTGTAGTGGACAGTAACACTAACAGGTCTGTAGTGGACAGTAACACTAACAGAGGTCTGTAGTGGACAGTAACACTAACAGAGGTCTGTAGTGGACAGTAACACTAACAGGTCTGTAGTGGACAGTAACACTAACAGGTCTGTTGTGGACAGTAACACTAACAGGTCTGTAGTGGACAGTAACACTAACAGGTCTGTAGTGGACAGTAACACTAACAGGTCTGTTGTGGACAGTAACACTAACAGGTCTGTAGTGAACAGTAACACTAACAGGTCTGTAGTGGACAGTAACACTAACAGAGGTCTGTAGTGGACAGTAACACTAACAGAGGTCTGTAGTGGACAGTAACACTAACTGGTCTGTAGTGGACAGTAACACTAACAGAGGTCTGTAGTGGACAGTAACACTAACAGGTCTGTAGTGAACAGTAACACTAACAGGTCTGTAGTGGACAGTAACACTAACAGGTCTGTAGTGGACAGTAACACTAACAGGTCTGTAGTGGACAGTAACACTAACAGGTCTGTAGTGGACAGTAACACTAACAGGTCTGTAGTGAACAGTAACACTAACAGGTCTGTAGTGGACAGTAACACTAACAGAGGTCTGTAGTGGACAGTAACACTAACAGAGGTCTGTAGTGGACAGTAACACTAACTGGTCTGTAGTGGACAGTAACACTAACAGGTCTGTAGTGGACAGTAACACTAACAGGTCTGTAGTGGACAGTAACACTAACAGGTCTGTAGTGGACAGTAACACTAACAGAGGTCTGTAGTGGACAGTAACACTAACAGAGGTCTGTAGTGGACAGTAACACTAACAGGTCTGTTGTGGACAGTAACACCAACAGGTCTGTAGTGAACAGTAACACTAACAGGTCTGTAGTGGACAGTAACACTAACAGGTCTGTAGTGGACAGTAACACTAACAGGTCTGTAGTGGACAGTAACACTAACAGAGGTCTGTAGTGGACAGTAACACTAACAGGTCTGTTGTGGACAGTAACACTAACAGGTCTGTAGTGGACAGTAACACTAACAGGTCTGTAGTGGACAGTAACACTAACAGAGGTCTGTAGTGGACAGTAACACTAACAGAGGTCTGTAGTGGACAGTAACACTAACTGGTCTGTAGTGGACAGTAACACTAACAGAGGTCTGTAGTGGACAGTAACACTAACAGGTCTGTAGTGAACAGTAACACTAACAGGTCTGTAGTGGACAGTAACACTAACAGGTCTGTAGTGGACAGTAACACTAACAGGTCTGTAGTGGACAGTAACACTAACAGGTCTGTAGTGGACAGTAACACTAACAGGTCTGTAGTGAACAGTAACACTAACAGGTCTGTAGTGGACAGTAACACTAACAGAGGTCTGTAGTGGACAGTAACACTAACAGAGGTCTGTAGTGGACAGTAACACTAACTGGTCTGTAGTGGACAGTAACACTAACAGGTCTGTAGTGGACAGTAACACTAACAGGTCTGTAGTGGACAGTAACACTAACAGGTCTGTAGTGGACAGTAACACTAACAGGTCTGTAGTGGACAGTAACACTAACAGGTCTGTAGTGGACAGTAACACTAAGTGCTATACAGTAGTGTGTCAGTCCAGGGTCCATTCTGGGTCAGGTATGTTTGAAAGCTATTGGAAATCTGTATTTTGGGCTACACCAGTTCATTTAGCAGACAAGATTTGCTTAGAATTCCGTGGAATTATTTCATATTATTTTATAGCATGTAGAATACAAATGGAAAAAAGCTGATTAAATAGAATGGATATTTTTCTCCAACCGATTTGAGGCAGTGCGCACAAGCGGCGATTCTGTGTTGAGCGGGTTAACAAAGATTAATTTAGAGTTATTAATGTAACTTTAGTAGTTCTACAAACGTTGGGTTATATTTTTTCATTTTTAATACATTGTAAGGCTGCATGATTCGACTCTAATGATGATTTGAAAGAAAAGTGGCGTGAAAAGACTGTACAGACTTTATCAGTCTCTCTTTAACAATTGAGAAGCTCTTGATAATACCTAGAATTTCCAGTCTGCATGTATGTCCGTAATGCCCCCTAAAAAAAAAATCACATGCAATATCTTTGCAGCCAGTGGCCGTTGTGCCCTTGTGCTGAATATAATCATTATAATTCCCGGCTGCTTGCCGAAGCACCTCTCACTCA
>NC_034187.2:86291749-86301749 GCF_002021735.2 Oncorhynchus kisutch
CTCTTTCTCTCTTTCTCTTTCTCTGTCTCTCTCTCTCTTTGATGAACTGCTCTGTCTCCCTCCGTCACAGCAGAACACATATTTAACTGTGTCTTCTGTCTTGTTATTCACCTCAAGCTGTGTCTTCTGTCTCGTTATTCACCTCCAGCTGTGTCATCTGTCTTATTATTCACCTCCAGCTGTGTCATCTATTTCATTATTCACCTCCAGCTGTGTCATCTGTCTCATTATTCACCTCCAGCTGTATAATCTTATTATTCACCTCCAGCTGTGTCATCTGTCTTGTTATTCACCTCCAGCTGTGTCATCTGTCTTATTATTCACCTCCAGCTGGATCACCTGTCTTGTTATTCATCTGCAGCTGTGTCATCTGTCTTGTTATTCACCTCCAGCTGTGTCATCTGTCTTATTATTCACCTCCAGCTGTGTCATCTATTTATTATTCACCTCCAGCTGTATCATCTGTCTTATTATTCACCTCCAGCTGTATCATCTCTTATTATTCACCTCCAGCTGTGTCATCTATTTCATTATTCACCTCCAGCTGTGTCATCTGTCTTATTATTCACCTCCAGCTGTGTCATCTGTCTCATTATTCACCTCCAGCTGTGTCATCTGTCTCATTATTCACCTCCAGCTGTGTCATCTGTCTTGTTATTCACCTCCAGCTGTGTCATCTGTCTTGTTATTCACCTCCAGCTGTGTCATCTGTCTTATTATTCACCTCCAGCTGGATCACCTGTCTTGTTATTCACCTCCAGCTGTGTCATCTGTCTTGTTATTCACCTCCAGCTCTGTCATCTGTCTTATTATTCACCTCCAGCTGTGTCATCTATTTCATTATTCACCTCCAGCTGTGTCATCTGTCTCATTATTCACCTCCAGCTGTATAATCTTATTATTCACCTCCAGCTGTGTCATCTGTCTTGTTATTCACCTCCAGCTGTGTCATCTGTCTTATTAATCACCTCCAGCTGGATCACCTGTCTAGTTATTCACCTGCAGCTGTGTCATCTGTCTTGTTATTCACCTCCAGCTGTGTAATCTGTCTTATTATTCACCTCCAGCTATGTCATCTATTTATTATTCACCTCCAGCTGTATCATCTGTCTTATTATTCACCTCCAGCTGTATCATCTGTCTTATTATTCACCTCCAGCTGTGTCATCTATTTCATTATTCACCTCCAGCTGTGTCATCTGTCTTATTATTCACCTCCAGCTGTGTCATCTGTCTCATTATTCACCTCCAGCTGTGTCATCTGTCTCATTATTCACCTCCAGCTGTGTCTTCTGTCTTGTTATTTACCTCCAGCTGTATCGCTCTGTCTTATTATTCACCCCCAGCTGGATCATCTATTTCATTATTCACCTCCAGCTGTGTCATCTGTCTTATTATTCCCCTCCAGCTGTGTCATCTATTTCATTATTCACCTCCAGCTCTGTCATCTGTCTCATTATTCACCTCCAGCTGTGTCATCTATTTCATTATTCACCTCCAGCTGTGCCATCTGTCTTGTTATTCAACTCCAGCTGTGTCATCTGTCTTATTAATCACCTCCAGCTGTGTCATCTGTCTTATTATTCACCTCCAGCTGTGTCATCTGTCTTATTATTCACCTCCAGCTGTGTCATCTGTCTCGTTATTCACCTCCAGCTGTGTCATCTGTCTTATTATTTGCCTCCAGCTGTGTCATCTGTCTTATTATTCACCTCCAGCTGTGTCATCTGTCTTATTATTCACCTCCAGCTGTGTCATCTGTCTTGTTATTCACCTCCAGCTGTGTCATCTGTCTTATCATTCACCTCCAGCTGTGTCATCTATTTCATTAATCACCTCCAGCTGTGTCATCTGTCTTATTATTCACCTCCAGCTGTGTCTTCTGTCTCGTTATTCACCTCCAGCTGTGTCATCTGTCTTATTATTCACCTCCAGCTGTGTCATCTGTCTCATTATTCACCTCCAGCTGTGTCATCTGTCTCATTATTCACCTCCAGCTGTGTAATCTTATTATTCACCTCCAGCTGTGTCATCTGTCTCTAACTATTCCTCTTTTCTTTCTCTCTCTCTTTCTCTCTCTCTATTTCTTTCTCTCTCTCTCTTCTTCTCCCCTGCTCCTTTGGTGCCAGGGGCACCCTTGCCTCCTCTCTCCCTCCAAACGGAAATGAAAGAGGGATAACAACCTTGGTTAAGGAAAAATTGGAAGAAAATGAAAATGCGAGAGGGCACAGAGGGCACAGAGGGCACAGAGGGCACAGAGGGCGAGAGAGAGAAAGGGAGCAATTTGTGTAGAGGAAGTAGGACGAAGTAGGGCGAAGTAGGAGGAAGAAGGAGGAAGAAGGAGGAAGTAGGAGAGGAGAGAGAAAAAATATAAAAAGACAGACGCAGAGAGGCAGAGAGGCAGAGAGGCAGAGAGAGGCAGAGAGAGGCAGAGAGAGGCAGAGAGAGGCAGAGAGAGGTAGAGAGAGGCAGAGAGGCAGAGAGAGGCAGAGAGAGGCAGAGAGGCAGAGAGAGGCAGAGAGAGGCAGAGAGAGGCAGAGAGAGGCAGAGAGAGGTAGAGAGAGAGACAGAGAGAGGCAGAGAGAGGTAGAGAGAGGTAGAGAGAGGCAGAGAGGCAGAGAGAGGCAGAGAGGTAGAGAGAGGCAGAGAGAGGCAGAGAGAGGCAGAGAGAGGTAGAGAGAGAGACAGAGAGAGAGACAGAGAGAGGTAGAGAGAGGTAGAGAGAGAGACAGAGAGAGAGCCAGAGAGAGACAGAGAGAGAGGTAGAGGTAGAGAGAGGTAGAGAGAGAGACAGAGAGAGAGGTAGAGAGAGACAGAGAGAGACAGAGAGAGAGACAGAGAGAGACAGAGAGAGAGATGTAAAGAGACTGAAAGGTTCCATGAGGGGGAGAAGGGGTGAGGGGAGGAGAGGGAGGAGAGGAGAGACGAGGGGAGACGAGGATGTCAAGTAGTTGTGATTGTTGAACACAAAGCTCCCGTTGAGTGGTGTGTCTGTGTCATATTGTTGTGTGTGTCATATTTGGCCTCTCTGTGCCTTTCAAAGGAGACATTTTGTAAAGTGAGCAGAGAGCTCATGTTTATCAGTCAGTCAGTCAGTGCGTGGTGTGCTGCGTGCAGAGAACGTATAAGCAGGCCTCTGTCTCTCTCTCTCTCTCTCTCTCTCTCTCTCTCTCTCTCTCTCTCTCTCTCTCTGTCTCTCTCTACCTCTCTCTCTGTCTCTCTCTCTACCTCTCTCTACCTCTCTCTCTGTCTCTCTCTCTGTCTCTCTCTCTCTCTCTCTCTCTCTGGATCTTCTCTGTAAAACCATTATATTAGTATTTTGTGGTTTACTGTCTGGCAGTACTGCTCTAGCAGGGCCAGTGCCCAGGTCTGGCAGTACTGCTCTAGCAGGGCCAGGACCCAGGTCTGGCAGTACTGCTCTGGCAGGGCCAGGGCCCAGGTCTGGCAGTACTGCTCTAGCAGGGCCAGGGCCCAGGTCTAGCAGGACTGCTCTAGCAGGGCCAGGGCCCAGGTCTGGCAGGACTGCTCTAGCTGGTCCAGGGCCCAGGTCTGGCAGGACTGCTCTAGCAGGTTCAGGGTCCATGTCTGGCTGGACTGTTCTAGCACGTCCAGGTCCCAGGTCTGGCAGGACTGCTCTAGCAGGGCCAGACTCTGCTGTAGGCCATGTGCTGTGGATGACAGCAGGCACAGGTCATCTGTGAAGAGAAGGCATTTAACCTCTGAATTGTGGAGACTAACTAGATTTTTCTAGAAGAGTGGCCAATTCGTTGATGTAATTATTGAAGAGTGCAGGGTTCAGATTTCAACCCTGGTGAAGGCCCCGGCCGTGGTAAGATAATTATGTTATTTTCTTGCCAATTTTGATGCTGCAAGTATTGCCAGTATTGATTTAATTATGTCATATGCTTTACATCCACCACTTTCAATAACTGTGTAAAACAGTCCCGTATCAAATGCTATTTGGAAGTCGATAAGGCTTTAACATATACTCAGGTTTTACTTCTTATGGGCAGGTGGGAAGGTAGCGTCCCAATTGGCCAACATCCGGTGAAATTGCGGAGCGCAAAATTCAAACTACAGAATTATAAATATTCAACTTTCATAAACTCACAGGTGTAATACATCAAAATGAAGCTTAACGTCTTGTTAATCCAGCCACTGTGTCAGATTTCAAAAAGGCTTTACGGCGAAAGCAAACCATGCGATTATCTGAGGAAAGCGCCCCTCAAACAAAAGCATGAAAAACATATTTCAACAAGGCAGGTGCACCACGAAAGTCAGAAATAGCAATATAATAAATGCCTTACCTTTGATCTTCTTCTGTTGGCACTCCAAAAGGTCCCAGTTACATCACAAATGGTCCTTTTGTTCGATAATGTCCTTCTTTATATCCAAAAACACTCAGTTTAGCTGGCGCGCTTCAGTCAATAATCCACCCAGTTTCCCTACATAAAAATGAATCCCAAACGTTACTAATAAACTTTTCCAAACAAGTCAAATAACGTTTACAATCAAACCTTAGGTGCTCTAATACGTAAATAAATGCTAACATTTAAGACGGAGAATCGTTATTGTCTTTACCTGAGAAAAATACCAAAGACCTCGTTCTCTTCTACGCGCTTCAAAACACTACATCCAAAATGGGAGCCACCTGGAAAAACTACAATGTCTGTCTCATTTCTCCAAAAACCAGCCTGAAACTCTTTATAAAGACTGTTGACATCTAGTGGAAGCCCTAGGTACTGCAATCTGAGAGGATTTGGCCTTACAATAAAAGTGATTGCCATTGGAAACAGTGGTACGCTGAACATTTTTTTGGGGGGGATGA
Source organism: Oncorhynchus kisutch (assembly GCF_002021735.2). Classification (NCBI taxonomy): domain Eukaryota; kingdom Metazoa; phylum Chordata; class Actinopteri; order Salmoniformes; family Salmonidae; genus Oncorhynchus; species Oncorhynchus kisutch. Next base: position 86,296,578 of record NC_034187.2, read on the forward strand.
TTTGTCCTCGGGGTTTCGCCTGCCATATCAGTTCTCCTATACTCACAGACATTATTTTAACAGTTTTAGAAAGTGTATAGAGTGTATTCTATCCAAATCGACCAATTATATGCATATCCTAGTCTCTATGCCTGAGTGACAGGCAGTTTATCTTGGGCAAGGTTTTCATCCAGACGTGAAAATACTGCCCCCTACCCAAGAGAGGTTAATGAAATAGTTTTAATATAACAATTTACATTTTGTGAAATTGGGCATCTCATTTAGGATGCTTTTTAAAAATATATATATATTTGAGGCTCTGAAGTTTCTTATAGAGCTCCTGGTCAGTAATAGTTTAGTGTCTTATAGAGCTCCTGGTCAGTAATAGTTTAGTTCCTTATAGAGCTCCTGGTCAGTAATAGTTTAGTTTCTTATAGAGCTCCTGGTCAGTAATAGTTTAGTTTCCTATAGAGCTCCTGGTCTGTAATAGTTTAGTTTCTTATAGAGCTCCTGGTCAGTAATAGTTTAGTGTCTTATAGAGCTCCTGGTCTGTAATAGTTTAGTTTCTTATAGAGCTCCTGGTCAGTAATAGTTTAGTGTCTTATAGAGCTCCTGGTCAGTAATAGTTTAGTTTCTTATAGAGCTCCTGGTCTGTAATAGTTTAGTTTCTTAAAGAGCTCCTGGTCAGTAATAGTTTAGTTTCTTATAGAGCTCCTGGTCAGTAATAGTTTAGTTTCTTATAGAGCTCCTGGTCAGTAATAGTTTAGTTTCTTATAGAGCTCCTGGTCAGTAATAGTTTAGTTTCTTATAGAGCTCCTGGTCAGTAATAGTTTAGTTTCTTATAGAGCTCCTGGTCAGTAATAGTTTAGTGTCTTATAGAGCTCCTGGTCAGTAATAGTTTAGTTCCTTATAGAGCTCCTGGTCAGTAATAGTTTAGTTTCTTATAGAGCTCCTGGTCAGTAATAGTTTAGTTTCCTATAGAGCTCCTGGTCTGTAATAGTTTAGTTTCTTATAGAGCTCCTGGTCAGTAATAGTTTAGTTTCTTATAGAGCTCCTGGTCAGTAATAGTTTAGTTTCTTATAGAGCTCCTGGTCAGTAATAGTTTAGTTTCTTATAGAGCTCCTGGTCAGTAATAGTTTAGTTTCTTATAGAGCTCCTGGTCAGTAATAGTTTAGTGTCTTATAGAGCTCCTGGTCTGTAATAGTTTAGTGTCTTATAGAGCTCCTGGTCAGTAATAGTTTAGTGTCTTATAGAGCTCCTGGTCAGTAATAGTTTAGTGTCTTATAGAGCTCCTGGTCAGTAATAGTTTAGTTTCTTATAGAGCTCCTGGTCAGTAATAGTTTAGTTTCTTATAGAGCTCCTGGTCAGTAATAGTTTAGTTTCTTATAGAGCTCCTGGTCAGTAATAGTTTAGTTTCTTATAGAGCTCCTGGTCAGTAATAGTTTAGTGTCTTATAGAGCTCCTGGTCAGTAATAGTTTAGTTCCTTATAGAGCTCCTGGTCAGTAATAGTTTAGTTTCTTATAGAGCTCCTGGTCAGTAATAGTTTAGTTTCCTATAGAGCTCCTGGTCTGTAATAGTTTAGTTTCTTATAGAGCTCCTGGTCAGTAATAGTTTAGTTTCTTATAGAGCTCCTGGTCAGTAATAGTTTAGTTTCTTATAGAGCTCCTGGTCAGTAATAGTTTAGTTTCTTATAGAGCTCCTGGTCAGTAATAGTTTAGTTTCTTATAGAGCTCCTGGTCAGTAATAGTTTAGTGTCTTATAGAGCTCCTGGTCTGTAATAGTTTAGTGTCTTATAGAGCTCCTGGTCAGTAATAGTTTAGTGTCTTATAGAGCTCCTGGTCAGTAATAGTTTAGTGTCTTATAGAGCTCCTGGTCAGTAATAGTTTAGTTTCTTATAGAGCTCCTGGTCAGTAATAGTTTAGTGTCTTATAGAGCTCCTGGTCAGTAATAGTTTAGTGTCTTATAGAGCTCCTGGTCAGTAATAGTTTAGTGTCTTATAGAGCTCCTGGTCAGTAATAGTTTAGTGTCTTATAGAGCTCCTGGTCAGTAATAGTTTAGTGTCTTATAGAGCTCCTGGTCAGTAATAGTTTAGTTTCTTATAGAGCTCCTGGTCAGTAATAGTTTAGTTTCTTATAGAGCTCCTGGTCAGTAATAGTTTAGTTTCTTATAGAGCTCCTGGTCAGTAATAGTTTAGTTTCTTATAGAGCTCCTGGTCAGTAATAGTTTAGTGTCTTATAGAGCTCCTGGTCTGTAATAGTTTAGTGTCTTATAGAGCTCCTGGTCAGTAATAGTTTAGTGTCTTATAGAGCTCCTGGTCAGTAATAGTTTAGTGTCTTATAGAGCTCCTGGTCAGTAATAGTTTAGTTTCTTATAGAGCTCCTGGTCAGTAATAGTTTAGTTTCTTATAGAGCTCCTGGTCAGTAATAGTTTAGTTTCTTATAGAGCTCCTGGTCAGTAATAGTTTAGTTTCTTATAGAGCTCCTGGTCAGTAATAGTTTAGTGTCTTATAGAGCTCCTGGTCAGTAATAGTTTAGTTCCTTATAGAGCTCCTGGTCAGTAATAGTTTAGTTTCTTATAGAGCTCCTGGTCAGTAATAGTTTAGTTTCCTATAGAGCTCCTGGTCTGTAATAGTTTAGTTTCTTATAGAGCTACTGGTCAGTAATAGTTTAGTTTCTTATAGAGCTCCTGGTCAGTAATAGTTTAGTTTCTTATAGAGCTCCTGGTCAGTAATAGTTTAGTTTCTTATAGAGCTCCTGGTCAGTAATAGTTTAGTTCTTATAGAGCTCCTGGTCAGTAATAGTTTAGTGTCTTATAGAGCTCCTGGTCTGTAATAGTTTAGTGTCTTATAGAGCTCCTGGTCAGTAATAGTTTAGTGTCTTATAGAGCTCCTGGTCAGTAATAGTTTAGTGTCTTATAGAGCTCCTGGTCAGTAATAGTTTAGTTTCTTATAGAGCTCCTGGTCAGTAATAGTTTAGTGTCTTATAGAGCTCCTGGTCAGTAATAGTTTAGTGTCTTATAGAGCTCCTGGTCAGTAATAGTTTAGTGTCTTATAGAGCTCCTGGTCAGTAATAGTTTAGTGTCTTATAGAGCTCCTGGTCAGTAATAGTTTAGTGTCTTATAGAGCTCCTGGTCAGTAATAGTTTAGTGTCTTATAGAGCTCCTGGTCAGTAATAGTTTAGTGTCTTATAGAGCTCCTGGTCAGTAATTGGGGAGTCCAATGGATTTTGATTTTCCTTTATAGCTTTTTGTAATCCAATCAACTTCTCATGAATTTGTCGTTGTTCTGCGTTTGTCAATTTGAATGGTGTTGTAGAGTGTTTTTAAATGGGTTGTCCATATGTCACCATTTTGTATCACTAATTCCTCTTGTTTAGAATATATATATATATTTTTTTTTCAGAAGTTGTTTGCATTTATGGACTCCTCAATTAGTGTCAGCTGCTTGCTGTTGTACTGTGCTTTTTTGGTGCTGAGTGAATTTTTATAGAATTTTAAAGCCTCACAGTTATTAAGGTGTAATTCACCATTATTTGGGTCTCTGCTTTTGGTTTTGCCTTCGTGTTCTACGATTTTACGTTATAATTTTACAATCTGCAATCTTTAAAAAAATATATTTTTTTATCAATTTCAGTTGTGTTAATTTGCAGTTTGCCTGAATATTAAGTTGATGTGTTTTACTGCTAGATTGATGCCTTCTTTACAATGAGTGGATGTGCTATCTGGAAGATGATCCAGGGGTGGTTGGATTTCTTGGTTAGTGGTTGCTTCCTGGTATTCTTCTGTGCTGTGTTGGGCCCATCTGTTTACGTTTCTGATGTCCCCTCGTGTGGTCTGTCACTGTTGTTTCTATGGGGAGATGAAGACAGTTAGAGACACTATGGCCTGTAATGGAGCTGTCCTCTCGTGTGGTCTGTCACTGTTGTTTCTATGGGGGAGATGAAGACAGTTAGAGACACTATGGCCTGTAATAAAGCTGTCCTCTCGTGTGGTCTGTCACTGTTGTTTCTACGGGGAGATGAAGACAGTTAGAGACACTATGGCCTGTAATGGAGCTGTCCTCTCGTGTGGTCTGTCACTGTTGTTTCTATGGGGGAGATGAAGACAGTTAGAGACACTATGGCCTGTAATGGAGCTGTCCCCTCGTGTGGTCTGTCACTGTTGTTTCTATGGGGAGATGAAGACAGTTAGAGACACTATGCCCTGTAATGGAGCTGTCCTCTCGTGTGGTCTGTCACTGTTGTTTCTATGGGGGAGATGAAGACAGTTAGAGACACTATGGCCTGTAATGGAGCTGTCCCCTCGTGTGGTCTGTCACTGTTGTTTCTATGGGGGAGATGAAGACAGTTAGAGACACTATGGCCTGTAATGGAGCTGTCCCCTCGTGTGGTCTGTCACTGTTGTTTCTATGGGGGAGATGAAGACAGTGACACTATGGCCTGTAATAAAGCTGTCCTCTCGTGTGGTCTGTCACTGTTGTTTCTATGGGGGAGATGAAGACAGTTAGAGACACTATGGCCTATAATGGAGCTGTCCCCTCGTGTGGTCTGTCACTGTTGTTTCTATGGGGGAGATGAAGACAGTGACACTATGGCCTGTAATAAAGCTGTCCTCTCGTGTCGTCGTTACATCAGGTAATGTTCCTGTGCGCGCATCAGTGTCCCCACAGATGAGCACATTTCCTTGGGCACATCGCTTCCTCAAGGGAAGGGAAGTTCTCCTCTGAGTATTATGGGGGGGATTCTTAACCAAATTTGATATTTACCAGTTTTGAGGGGATCAATTAGATTTTGTAGTTGGGAGTGGTACCAAATGATCAATCCTCCAGAGTCTTTCTGCCTGTATTGACAGAGCTGTGTTTCTGTGACGGCACAGTGACCTCTCTGTAGCCTGTGGGATATTGAGTGACGTCAGCCTTACACCTGCAGAATAATGAAGTCAACATCTTCACCATTTTTTATTTTCCTCTGGTGCTAAACTCTTCGATCCAAAGGTTGAATGTTCCACATGGTAACTGATAGTGATTTAATGTTGCAAAAAAGAAAATATAGCACAGTCAGCAATACGGTAACTACTAACTATTAAACTTTTAGTGCAATTGCTGTGTGTGCGTGTGTGTGTGTAGTGCAGATGTATTGGAGGAGCTGTTAAATCTCACTCAATAGTAAACAGTTCTCCTGTCCTCTGCGTAGCTG
>NC_034187.2:86306749-86309249 GCF_002021735.2 Oncorhynchus kisutch
GTTAACCCACTGTTCCTAGACCGGTTAACCCACTGTTCCTAGGCCAGTTAACCCACTGTTCCTAGACCAGCTAACCCACTGTTCCTAGACCAGTTAACCCACTGTTCCTAGGCCAGTTAACCCACTGTTCCTAGACCAGCTAACCCACTGTTCCTAGGCCAGTTAACCCACTGTTCCTAGACCAGTTAACCCACTGTTCCTAGACCAGTTAACCCACTGTTCCTAGGCCAGTTAACCCACTGTTCCCCTGTAGGCTGTCATTGCAAATAATAATTAGTTCTTAACTGTTTTCTCTAGTTAAATAAAGTTTAAATAAAATGTAAAATTCAAAAAATGTGTTTATATTTTTTCAGGAGGATCTATTTTCCTCCAATCAATGTTCCGGTGGGATGATCAATGTCTACAAAGTTATTGATTATAGAAGTTATTTTGAGCCACCTAGCTAACTGTTGTTATTCTGCTTAGGCTATGTGTCCTTTTCAAGATCGACTTTGGTTTTAATGGCTCTAGGACATTTTCATAAATCCATAACCACATAACTACAATGTAAAAATCAACAGTCAGAAAACATTACATAGATTAGAAGGGGGAATGTTGAAAGGTACAATACTATTATACTTTTATTACTGATACTATTATAGCTGGTAGCATAAATTACCAGATATAATATGACTCTCGAGCACTGCTGTGTGTGTGTGTGTGTGTCTGACTTTCTCTCTTTTTTCCCCCCTGGGAATCACTGAGAGCAGAATAAAACACTGATTAATTAGGAGAACTATGATAGAGGTTCGGGGAGAACACACACACACACACACACACACACACACACACACACACACACACACACACACACGCACACACACACACACTCACATGCGTGCACACACACACACACACACACACACACACACACTCACACACACACACTCACATGCGTGCACACACACACACACACACACACACACACACACACACACACACACACACACACACACGCACATACTGTAGATACACACACACAGAGACATAAAACACGCTCACACACAGAGACATAAAAACACACACACACACACACACTGTAGATACACACTGTAGATACACACACAGACTGTAGATACACACACACACACACACAGACATTATAGTATTCAGACCCCTTAACTCTTTACACATTTTATTACGCTACAGCCTCGTTCTAAAATCGATTGGGAGGAAAAAATCATCAATCCACACAAAACCCCGTAATGACAAAGAGAAAACAGATTTTGTTTTACAAATATATAAAAATGAAAATAAAAACTGAAATACATTATTTACAGAAGTATTCAGACCGTGTGCTAAAAATTGAGCTCAGGTTCATCCTGTTTCCATTGATCATCCTTGAGATGTTTCTACAACTTGATTGGAGTTCACCTGTGTTAAATTCAATTAATTGGACATGATTTGGAAAGGCACACACCTGTCTATATGAGGTCCCACAGTTGACAGAGCATGTCAGAGCAAAAACAGAGCCATGTGGGAACAGTAGAGAGCTGGCTAGCTATAGATATAGCTGTAATGTGACAGTAGAGAGCTGGCTAGCTATAGATATAGCTGTAATGTGACAGTAGAGAGCTGGCTAGCTATAGATATAGCTGTACTGTGACAGTAGAGAGCTGGCTAGCTATAGATTTACACGATCGGTCAAAACATTTAGAACACCTACTCATTCAAAGGTTTCATTTATTTTTACTATTTTCTACAATATAGAATATTTCTGAAGACATCAAAATAACACAGATGGAAACATGTAGTGACCAAAGAAGTGTTAAACAAATAAAATCTATTTTATATTTGAGATACTTCAATGTGCCACCCTTTGCCTTAATGACAGCTTGCTGGCTCTGAGCTCAGAGAAGCTGAATGTTGCTGGCTCTGAGCTCAGAGAAGCTGAATGTTGCTGGCTCTGAGCTCAGAGAAGCTGAAGGCTACTGACTCTGAGCTCAGAGAAGCTGAATGTTGCTGGCTCTGAGCTCAGAGAAGCTGTTCAGTCTGCTGGCTCTGAGCTACGAGAAGCTGAATGTCTTTGAAAGAGCCGCCGAGAGTAGAAGTCAAAACCCTGCGGTGCCCAGTGTACGAGCAAGAACAAAAAAAAACAACGAAGGGACACATTCACACACTCCAACAAAGAGACACACATAGGCGCCTGGGACTCACACACACAGAGGAAGGGACTCAGACACTTCCCTGCTATGAAGTCAACATTCAATAATTAATTACAGATGGTCTTGATGACCTCACAGTAAAAAACACAAGCCTGAGAGAGAGAGAGAAAGAGAGAGGGAGACCGTTGGGAGACACAGAGAGAGAGAGATGGGGAGAAAAAGAAAAAAGAGTGAGAGAGTGAGAGAATGAGAGAGTGAGAGAGCGAGAGAGTGAGAGAGAGAGAAAGAGAGAGAGAGAGAGAGAGAGAGAGAGAGTGAGAGAGCGAGAGAGTGAGAGAGCGAGAGAGGGAGAGAGA
>NC_034187.2:86314249-86329249 GCF_002021735.2 Oncorhynchus kisutch
TTTTGTAATAAAATGTACAAAATAAAAGTAGTTTATTTTTATTTTTTATGATTGCCTAAGAGGGTGATACCTAGAATTTCCCAGCGGTATTTATGGCCTTTGAGTGGCCACCCCCCCCCCCCCAAAATAATTCATACCTTGCAGCCATTTTGTCTAATGTTGTAATTATGGAGTTTATATTATTATTTAGACCAGATGTAATTTCATGATGTAGTTTATTTATCACATGTACAAACAACCCTAGTTTTATCTGAAACCTGTCTGGCAGTGAGAGCAACTCCTCCAACAGCTGGTTGATGCGTGGAGATTTGTACAGACATGTGTCCTGATCTGGTCTTTTTCAAACTATTCTAAATGAACAAGAAAAAACACACAGCTTTTGATGGCAACCATCACTCTCCATCCATCCTTCTATTAACCTTAATTCCATCCTTCTATCACTCTCCATCCATCCTTCTATTAACCTTAATTCCATCCTTCTATCACTCTCCATCCATCCTTCTATTAACCTTAATTCCATCCTTCTATCACTCTCCATCCATCCTTCTATTAACCTTAATTCCATCCTTCTATCACTCTACATCCATCCTATCACCCCCATCCATCCTTCTATCAACCTCCATCCACCCTATCAATCTCCATCTATCCTTCTATTAAACTTAATCCATCCTTCTATCACCCTCCATCCATCATTCTATCACCCTCCAGCCATCCTATTAACCTTAATTCCATCCTATCACCCCCATCCATCCTTCTATCAACCTCCATCCACCCTATCAATCTCCATCTATCCTTCTATTAAACTTAATCCATCCTTCTATCAACCTCCATCCATCCTTCTATCAACCTCCATCCATCCTTCTATCAACCTCCATCCACCCTATCAACCTCCATCCATCCTTCTATCAACCTCCATCCATCCTTCTATCAACCTCCATCTATCCTTCTATCAACCTCCATCCATCCTTCTATCAACCTCCATCCACCCTATCAACCTCCATCCATCCTTCTATCAACCTCCATCCATCCTTCTATCAACCTCCATCTATCCTTCTATCAACCTCCATCCATCCTTCTATCAACCTCCATCTATCCTTCTATCAACCTCCATCTATCCTTCTATCAACCTCCATCTATCCTTCTATCAACCTCCATCCATCCTTCTATCAACCTCCATCCACCCTATCAACCTCCATCCATCCTTCTATCACCCACCATCCATCCTTCTATCAACCTCCATCCATCCTTCTATCACCCACCATCCATCCTTCTATCACCCACCATCCATCCTTCTATCACCCACCATCCATCCTTCTATCACCCACCATCCATCCTTCTATCACCCACCATCCATCCTTCTATCACCCACCATCCATCCTTCTATCACCCACCATCCATCCTTCTATCACCCACCATCCATCCTTCTATCAACCTCCATCCATCCTTCTATCACCCACCATCCATCCTTCTATCACCCACCATCCATCCTTCTATCACCCACCATCCATCCTTCTATCACCCACCATCCATCCTTCTATCACCCACCATCCATCCTTCTATCACCCACCATCCATCCTTCTATCACCCACCATCCATCCTTCTATCACCCACCATCCATCCTTCTATCACCCACCATCCATCCTTCTATCACCCACCATCCATCCTTCTATCACCCACCATCCATCCTTCTATCACCCACCATCCATCCTTCTATCACCCACCATCCATCCTTCTATCACCCACCATCCATCCTTCTATCACCCACCATCCATCCTTCTATCACCCACCATGGGAAAAAGTATTCCAACCTTTATTTATTTATTTATTTTTTTGGGGGGGGGGTGATTATATGGTGATTATATGTTTTTAAAATTGAGGAAACGTTTTGTAGTCAGAGTATGATTTCGTTAAAAGGGTGGGGAGTTCTTCATCATCATCATCATCATCATCACTATTCGGTTTTTCCTCTGTATTAATTTTGACCAAAAAATATGAAACATGAAAACATATAGATGTTCAGGAAGATTAATTGAATTAAATGTTAATTTAAGTAGCCTGTGCCTACCTGGCAGAATGATGTCATGATATTTCCACCAATCCATCGATTGACAGCAGAGTGTCAATTAGTGTCAATCCCTGACCTTAGAGAGTCTTTTAATGCCTCTATTTGGTTTGGTCAGGGTGTGATGTGGGGTGGGCATTCTACGTTTTGTTTTTCTATGATTTTGTATTTCTATGTTTTGGCCGGGTATGGTTCTCAATCAGGGACAGCTGTCTATCGTTGTATCTGATTGGGAACCCTTTTCCCTACTGTCTTTGTGGGAAGTTGACTTTGTTTAGGGCACACAGCCTTTAGCGTCACGGTTTGTTTTGTAGTGTTTATTGTTTTGTTCGGCATCTTTTCAAATAAAAATAAAAATGTACGCTCACAACGATGCGCCTTGGTCCAGTTCTTTCAACAACCGTGACAATTCGTTTTGTGAACTCCATCAAATGTACGCTACAGAAATGCTGCTAACCAATCAAACTAACTAACTAACTAACTAACTAACTAACCAAACAGTGTAAGTTGCGAGCTAGAAATGAAGGGTAAAAACAACAACAACAAAAAAAATCACAATTTCTTAGATGTTTCACAGACCTCCAAAGTGGTCTCCTGGTGTGGTTTTAGCATTGTTGTTTCATTCCATTGTTGTTTCATTCCATTGTTGTTTCATTCCATTGTTGTTTCATTCCATTGTGTTCATCCATGTTGTTTCATTCCATTGTTGTTTCATTCCATTGTTGTTTCATTCCATTGTTGTTTCATTCCATTGTTGTTTCATTCCATTGTTGTTTCATTCCATTGTTGTTTCATTCCATTGTTGTTTCATTCCATTGTTGTTTCATTCCATTGTTGTTTCATTCCATTGTTGTTTCATTCCATTGTTGTTTCATTCCATTGTTGTTTCATTCCATTGTTGTTTACATCAAACACCGTATAATTTTTATATTAATAAAATGACATTTGTAGAGCAAACACCCTTCCCCAGAAATAGTTGAAATCCTCAACCCGAACACCCCCAGCCTTAATGCCTAGTGGCTTTGCCCCTAAAAATCACAAAATCCTAAGCTTGATAAGCATACAAAACATTTGGAACACCTGCTCTTTCCATGACCAGGTGAATCCAGGTGAAAACGATGATCCCATATTGATGTCACTTGTTAAATCCACTTCAATCAGTGTAGATGAAGGGGAGGAGACAGGTTAAAGAAGGATCTCCAAGCCTTGAGACAATTGAGACATTTTTTTCACCTTCATTTAACGTTTATTTAACCAGGTCAGCAAGTTGAGAACAAGTTCTCATTTACAACTGCGACCTGGCCAAGATAAAGCATAGAAGTTCGACAAAGAGTTAAGGAATAAACAAACATACAAACATACAGCCAATAATACAGTAGAAAAAGAAAAGTCTATATACAGTGAGTGCTAATGAAGTAAAATAAGGGAGGCAAGGCAATAATTAGGCCATGGAGGCGAAGTAATTCAAATATAGCAATTAAACACTGGAATGGTAGCTGTGCAGAAGATGAATGGGCAAGTAGAGATACTGGGGTGCAAAGAAGCAAGATAAATAAATACAGTATGGGGATGAGGTAGACAGATGGGCTATTTACAGGTGGGCTATGTACAGGTGAAGTGGTCTGTGAGCTGCTCTGACATCCGGTGCTTAAAGCTAGTGAGGGAGGTAAGAGTCTCCAGCTTCAGTGAATTTTGCATTTCGTTCGAGTCATTGGCACCAGAGAACTGGAAGGAAATGCGGCCAAAGGAGGAATTGGCTTTTGGGGTGACCAGAGAGATATACCTGCTGGAGTGCATGCTACAGGTGGGTGCTGCTATGGTGACCAGTGAGCTGAGATAAGGTGGGGCTTTACCTAGCAGAGACTTGTAGATGACCTGGAGCCAGTGGGTTTGGCGACGAGTATGAATCGAGGGCCAGCCAACAAGAGCATACAGGTCAAAGAGGTGGGTAGTATATGGGGCTTTGGTGACAAAACGGATGGCACTGTGATAAACTGCATCCAATTTGTTGAGTAGAGTGTAGGAGGCTATTTTATAAATGACAACGCCGAAGTCGAGGATCGGTGGGATGGTCAGTTTTAAGAGGGTATGTTTGGCAGCATGAGTGACGGATGCTTTGTTGCGAAATAGATAGCCGGTTCTAGATTTAATTTTGGATTGGAGATGCTTAATGTGAGTCTGGAAGGAGAGTTTACAGTCTAACCAGCTACCTAGGTATTTGTAGTGTATGTGGATTATGTATGTCTAAAGGGTCTGATCTTGGGGTGGGGGTCTGGGAGAGAGTGTGTCCCGCAGGTCTGGGAGAGTGTCCCGCAGGTCTGCCACATCTGGGAGAGTGTCCCGCTTGTCTGGGAGAGTGTCCCGCTGGTCTGGGAGAGTGTCCCGCTGGTCTGGGAGAGTGTCCCTCAGGTCTGGGAGAGTGTCCCGCTGGTCTGGGAGAGTGTCCCTCAGGTCTGGGAGAGTGTCCCGCTGGTCTGGGAGTGTGTCCCGCTGGTCTGGGAGAGTGTCCCGCTGGTCTGGGAGAGTGTCCCTCAGGTCTGGGAGAGTGTCCCGCTGGTCTGGGACATCTGTGAAAGTGTCCCGCTGGTCTGGGAGAGTGTTCCGCTGGTCTGGTACATCTGGGAGAGTGTCCCGCTGGTCTGGGAGAGTGTCCCGCTGGTCTGGGAGAGTGTCCCGCTGGTCTGGGAGAGTGTCTCGCTGGTCTGGGAGAGTGTCCCGCTGGTCTGGGAGAGTGTCCCGCTGGTCTGGGAGAGTGTCCCTCAGGTCTGGGAGAGGCCAGGGTGGAGTGGTGGGCCAGGTACATAGTAGGAGTTGAGGCACAGCCACCGGAAATGCTTGTGTTTACTCAATCTGTGGTAGCAGGGTGGAAGTATTTTTGTGGAAGTGTTTCTCTCTTTCTCTCTCACTCGCTCTCTTGCTACAAATAGGAACTAATCACTCTTGCTTTTCCTCCCGCGTTGCTTTTTATGGAGCTAAAGGAACATGCTTGTTGACTTGGTGTGTGTTCCAAACTACACACTATTCCCTATATGGTCCATCGGGCTCTGGTCTAAAGTAGTGCACTATATAGGGCATGTAGTGCCATTTGGGCCAAACCCTTACACATTCTATCACTGCTCCAACGCACTGCATTATTCAACTATGAACAGACAGTTATTCTTCTTTTTCCTTTTCTTTCTGTCTTTTATTTCCTGACTTCCTCTTCCTGTTCTCCACTTTTTACTGTGTCTGTCAGTTTCTACATTTATTTTTTTTACACCTCTTTTGTAATTCTTTATTTCATTATTTTTCTTTTTCTTCATCTATCTTTGCTGTCTCCTATCTTTCCTCTTATCTAACTTACCGTCTCTCCCCATTGGTCACTGTCACAGCAACAGTAACCTTCTTGACTTCTCTATGACTGGTGCAGCACATTAAGCTTTTTCTAGGTCTGGCATGAATGGGGCTGTACAGATAGGTGGTCTTTTTAGATGTATAATGTATCATCACCAGTGTAGAGTGTTGTAGGTTTGGCAGGACACTGTTACTACAGTATATAACAGGCACCGGATTGATCAGACACTACATTGCAGTTATTCAGCCAATAGCAGAAAAGGAAGAAATTGATATCATCTGTGAGAATATATCCCTTGGCTGTTCAACTCCTAAGTGTGGATATCAAATTCGTGTCATATTAGGACATTCTCGGATGTATCCTATAGACACGGCTGATTAAAACTTGTTATGGTTTTGGGGACACTTGCGTCCCACTTGGGAACCAGGGTAAATGCAACGCGGCAAATTAAAATAAATGATATACAAATCAAACTTTCATTAAATCACACGTGTAAGATACTCAATTAAAACTACACTCGTTGTGAATCCAGCCAACATGTAAGATACTCAATTAAAACTACACTCGTTGTGAATCCAGCCAACGTGTAAGATACTCAATTAAAACTACACTCGTTGTGAATCCAGCCAACATGTAAGATACTCAATTAAAACTACACTCGTTGTGAATCCAGGCAACGTGTAAGATACTCAATTAAAACTACACTCGTTGTGAATCCAGCCAACGTGTAAGATACTCAATTAAAGCTACACTCGTTGTGAATCCAGCCAACGTGTAAGATACTCAATTAAAACTACACTCGTTGTGAATCCAGCCAACATGTCAGATACTCAATTAAAACTACACTCGTTGTGAATCCAGCCAACATGTCAGATACTCAATTAAAACTACACTCGTTGTGAATCCAGCCAACATGTAAGATACTCAATTAAAGCTACACTCGTTGTGAATCCAGCCAACATGTCAGATACTCAATTAAAACTACACTCGTTGTGAATCCAACCAACATGTAAGATACTCAATTAAAACTACACTCGTTGTGAATCCAGCCAACATGTCAGATACTCAATTAAAACTACACTCGTTGTGAATCCAACCAACATGTAAGATACTCAATTAAAACTACACTCGTTGTGAATCCAGCCAACATGTCAGATACTCAATTAAAACTACACTCGTTGTGAATCCAGCCAACATGTCAGATACTCAATTAAAACTACACTCGTTGTGAATCCAGCCAACGTGTAAGATACTCAATTAAAACTACACTCGTTGTGAATCCAGCCAACATGTAAGATACTCAATTAAAACTACACTCGTTGTGAATCCAGCCAACATGTCAGATACTCAATTAAAACTACACTCGTTGTGAATCCAGCCAACATGTCAGATACTCAATTAAAACTACACTCGTTGTGAATCCAGCCAACATGTCAGATACTCAATTAAAACTACACTCGTTGTGAATCCAGCCAACATGTAAGATACTCAATTAAAGCTACACTCGTTGTGAATCCAGCCAACATGTCAGATACTCAATTAAAACTACACTCGTTGTGAATCCAGCCAACATGTCAGATACTCAATTAAAACTACACTCGTTGTGAATCCAGCCAACATGTAAGATACTCAATTAAAACTACACTCGTTGTGAATCCAGCCAACATGTCAGATACTCAATTAAAGCTACACTCGTTGTGAATCCAGCCAACGTGTAAGATACTCAATTAAAGCTACACTCGTTGTGAATCCAGCCAACATGTCAGATACTCAATTAAAACTACACTCGTTGTGAATCCAGCCAACGTGTAAGATACTCAATTAAAACTACACTCGTTGTGAATCCAGCCAACATGTCAGATACTCAATTAAAACTACACTCGTTGTGAATCCAGCCAACATGTCAGATACTCAATTAAAACTACACTCGTTGTGAATCCAGCCAACATGTCAGATACTCAATTAAAACTACACTCGTTGTGAATCCAGCCAACATGTCAGATACTCAATTAAAACTACACTCGTTGTGAATCCAGCCAACATGTCAGATACTCAATTAAAACTACACTCGTTGTGAATCCAGCCAACATGTCAGATACTCAATTAAAACTACACTCGTTGTGAATCCAGCCAACATGTCAGATACTCAATTAAAACTACACTCGTTGTGAATCCAGCCAACATGTCAGATACTCAATTAAAACTACACTCGTTGTGAATCCAGCCAACATGTCAGATACTCAATTAAAACTACACTCGTTGTGAATCCAGCCAACATGTAAGATACTCAATTAAAACTACACTCGTTGTGAATCCAGCCAACATGTCAAATTTTAAAAAGGCTTTTCGGCGAAAGCATAAGAAGCTCATATCTGATGATAGCACAACAGTAAACAAAGAGGGTAGCATATTTCAACCCTGCAGGCGCTACACAAATCGCAGAAATAAAATATTAAACATTCCTTACCTTTGACGAGCTTCTTTTGTTGACACTCCAATATGTCCCATAAACATCACAATTGGTCCTTTTGTTCAATTAATTCCGTCCATATATATCCAAAATGTCAATTTATTTGGAGCGTTTGAACCAGACAAAAACAGCTTCCAAAATGCGCAACGTCACTACAAAATATTTCTAATGTTGCCTATAAACTTTGCCAAAATATTTCAAACTACTTTTGTAATACAACTTTAGGCATTTTTAAACGTTAATAATCGATCAAATTGTAGACGGGTCTATCTGTGTTCAATACAGGAAGACAACAAACCAACGCTACTTTTCAAGTCTTGCGCAACTCTCAACAGTGTTACGCAGTTCCTAGTTGGCCCTACTTCTTCATTGCACAAATGAATAACCTCAACCAAATTCCAAAGACTGGTGACAGCAAGTGGAAGCGGTAGGAACTGAAAACGAGTTCCTAAGAAATATCGTTTGCCAATGAGATGTCAGTGAACAGACAGAGACCTAAAAAAAAAAAGATCTGAACAGTTAGTCCTCGGTGTTTTGCCTGCTACATAAGCATTGTTATACTCAAAGACATGATTCAAACAGTTTTAGAAACTTCAGGAAGAATAATATAACTAGTATTAATAGGGTATAGGGTGAGTAATAGAACTAGTATTAATAGGGTATATGGTGAATAATATTGTTAGTATTAATAAGGTATAGGGTGAATAATAGAACTAGTATTAATAGGGTATACAGTGAATAATATAGTTAGTATTAATAGGGTATAGGGTGAATAATATAGCTAGTATTAATAGGGTGAATAATATAGTGACTATTAATATGGTGAATAATATAACAACTATTAATAGGGTGAATAATATAGCTGGTACTAATAGGGTATACGGTGAATAAAATAGCTAGTTTTAACAGGGAAAATATAGTGAGTATTAATAGGGTATAGGGTGAATAATATTGTTAGTATTAATAGGGTATACGGTGAATAATATAGTGACTATTAACATGGTATACGGTGAGTAATATAACTAGTATTAATAGGGTATATGGTGAATAATATTGTTAGTATTAATAAGGTATAGGGTGAATAATAGAACTAGTATTAATAGGGTATACGGTGAATAATATAGTGACTATTGACAGGGTATACGGTGAGTAATATAACTAGTATTAATAGGGTATACAGTGAATAATATAGTTAGTATTAATAGGGTATAGGGTGAATAATATAGCTAGTATTAATAGGGTGAATAATATAGTGACTATTAATATGGTGAATAATATAACGACTATTAATAGGGTGAATAATATAGCTGGTACTAATAGGGTATACGGTGAATAAAATAGCTAGTTTTAACAGGGAAAATATAGTGAGTATTAATAGGGTATAGGGTGAATAATATTGTTAGTATTAATAGGGTATACGGTGAATAATATAGTGACTATTAACAGGGTATACGGTGAGTAATATAACTAGTATTAATAGTGTATAGGGTGCGTAATATAGCTACTATTAATAGGGTGAATAATTTCTCTAGTATTAATAGGGTGTAGCGTGAATAATATAGTTAGTATTAATAGGGTATACGGTGAATAATATAGTGACTATTAACAGGGTATACGGTGAGTAATATAACTACTATTAATAGGGTGAATAATATAGATACTATTAATAGGGTGAATAATATAGCTAGTATTAATAGGGTGAATAATATAGCTAATACTAATAGTGTGAATAATATAGCTAGTACTAATAGGGTATACGGTGAATAATATAGCTAGTTTTAACAGTGAAAATATAGTGAGTATTAATAGGGTATACGGTGAGTAGTATAGCAAATATTAATTAGGTCTGAATAATATATCTACTGTTAATAGGGTGAACAATATCGCTAATATTAAAATGGTAGAGGGTGAATAATATAGCTGTTGTTATTAGGGCACAGGGTGAATAATATAGCTGTTGTTAATAGGTTATATAGCGAGTATCAATAGGGTGAATAATATAGCTAGTATTAATAGGGTGAATAATATAGTTAGTATTAATAGGGTGAATAATATAGCTAGTATCAATAGGGTGGATAATTTATTCACCCTATACCCTATTAATACTGGCTATATTATTCACCCTATTAATACCAGCTATATTATTCACCCTATTAATACTAGCTATATTATTCACCCTATTAATACCAGCTATATTATTCACCCTATTGATACTAGCTATATTATTCACCCTATTAATACTAGCTATATTATTCACCCTATTGATACTAGCTATATTATTCACCCTATTAATACTAGCTATATTATTCACCCTATTAATACCAGCTATATTATTCACCCTATTGATACTAGCTATATTATTCACCCTATTAATACCAGCTATATTATTCACCCTATTGATACTAGCTATATTATTCACCCTATTAATACTAGCTATATTATTCACCCTATTGATACTAGCTATATTATTCACCCTATTAATACTAGCTATATTATTCACCCTATTAATTCCAGCTATTTTATTCACCCTATTAGTACCAGCTATATTATTCACCCCATACCCTATTGATAGTAGATATATTAATCACTTAATTAATACTGGCTTTATTATTTACCCTATTAATACCAGCTATATTATTCATCATATTATTACTAGCTATGATATTCACACAATTAATACTAGCTATATTAATCACCCTTTTTACTCTGGCTATATTATTCACCCTATTAATACCAGCTATATTATTCACCCTATTAATACCAGCTATATTATTCACCTTATTAATACTAACTATATTATTCACCTTATTAATACTAGCTATATTATTCACCCTATTAATACCAGCTATATTATTCACCCTATTAATACTAGCTATATTATTCACCCTATTAATACTAGCTATATTATTCACCCTAGTAATATTAGCTATATTATTCACCCTATTAATACTAACTATATTATTCACCCTATTAATACTAAATATATTATCCACCCTATTAATACTAGATATATTATTCACCCTATACCTTATAAATACTGGCTATATTATTCACCCTATTAATACTAACTATATTATTCACCCTATTAATTCTAACTGTTTTTCACCATGTACCCTATTAATTGTAGCGATAAATTTCACACATTAACAAGTCCAATACAGCAAATGAATGATAAACATCTTGTTAATCTACCCATCGTGCCATCGTGTCCGATTATTTAAAACGTTTTACAACGAAAACACAACAAATTAATACTAGCTATATTATTCACCCTATTAATACTAGCTATATTATTCACCCTATTAATATTAGCCATATTATTCACCCTATTAATACTAAATATATTATTCACCCTATTAATACTAGCTATATTATTCACCCTATACCCTAATAATACTAGCTATATTATTCACCCTATTAATATTAGCCATATTATTCACCCTATTAATTCCAGCTATATTATTCACCCTATTAATTCCAGCTATATTATTCACCATATTAATACTAACTATATTATTCACCCTATTAATTCCAGCTATATTATTCACCCTATTAATACTAAATATATTATTCACCCTATTAATACTAAATATATTATTCACCCTATTGATACTAGCTATATTATTCACCCTATTAATACTAAATATATTATTCACCCTATTAATACTAGCTATATTATTCACCCTATTAATACTAGCTATATTATTCACCCTATTAATACTAAATATATTATTCACCCTATTAATACTAGCTATATTATTCACCCTATTAATACCAGCTATATTATTCACCCTATTAATACTAAATATATTATTCACCCTATTAATACTAGCTATATTATTCACCCTATTAATACTAGCTATATTATTCACCCTATTAATATTAGCCATATTATTCACCCTATTAATACTAGCTATATTATTCACCCTATTAATACCAGCTATATTATTCACCCTATTAATACTAAATATATTATTCACCCTATTAATACCAGCTATATTATTCACCCTATTAATACTAAATATATTATTCACCCTATTAATACTAGCTATATTATTCACCCTATACCCTAATAATACTAGCTATATTATTCACCCTATTAATATTAGCCATATTATTCACCCTATTAATACTAGCTATATTATTCACCCTATTAATACCAGCTATATTATTCACCCTATTAATACTAAATATATTATTCACCATATTAATACTAACTATATTATTCACCCTATTAATTCCAGCTATATTATTCACCCTATTAATACTTGCTATATTATTCACCCTATTAATACTAGCTATATTATTCACCCTATACCCTATTAATTCCAGCTATTTTATTCACCCTATTAGTACCAGCTATATTATTCACCCCATACCCTATTGATAGTAGATATTAATCACTTAATTAATACTGGCTTTATTATTTACCCTATTAATACCAGCTATATTATTCATCATATTATTACTAGCTATGATATTCACACAATTAATACTAGCTATATTAATCACCCTTTTTACTCTGGCTATATTATTCACCCTATTAATACTAGCTATATTATTCACCCTATTAATAGTAGCTATATTATTCACCCTATTAATACTAGCTATATTATTCACCCTATAAATATCAGCTATATTATTCACCCTATAAATATCAGCTATATTATTCACCCTATAAATACTGGCTATATTATTCACCCTATTAATATTAGCTATATTATCCACCCTATTAATACTAAATATATTATCCACCCTATTGATACTAGCTATATTATCCACCCTATTGATACTAGCTATATTATCCACCCTATTGATACTAGCTATATTATTCACCCTATTGATACTAGCTATATTATTCACCCTATACCTTATAAATACTGGCTATATTATTCACCCTATTAATACTAACTATATTATTCACCCTATTAATACTAACTATATTATTCACCCTATTAATTCTAACTGTTTTTCACCATGTACCCTATTAATTGTAGCGATAAATTTCACACATTAACAAGTCCAATACAGCAAATGAATGATAAACATCTTGTTAATCTACCCATCGTGCCATCATGTCCGATTTTTTTTACGTTTTACAACGAAAACACAACATATATTTATGTTAGATCCCCACCAAATCCCCCAAAACTCACAGCCATTTTTCCCTGCCAGAAATAGTCACAAAAGCAGAATTAGAGATAAAATGAATCACTAACCTTTGATAATCTTCATCATATGACATGTTACACAATACATTTACGTTACAAAAAAGCATACCATGCAATAATCCGAGACGGCGCTCAGAAGTAAATATATTTCTCCGCCATGTTGGAGTCAACAGAAATACGAAACATAGGAGAAGTTTATGAGTTAAAAAAACACATATAAATCAAACCACTGGAAAGGTCTGAGCTGGCAAGAGTAATGATAGTTACAATCTAATCCCTTCATCTTGTTTTGATATAGCATCTTTGGTCTGAGAGATGTTTACGTGACAATCAGAATGCCTTTTTTGTAACCAGTACTTGAAAATAACTTTGGACATCAATAAAACAGTAAGTACGGTACTGTGTTGCAGTAGAAATGACAACACCATATACATAAACTATAATGTCTAATGATAACATGATTATTATTTTTTTTATGAATGCACATGTCCAAAGTTATTATTTGTGAGGAAAACAACAATGAAGGCAATGTGCAAGCCAGCCGGAAAAATGTGCCTTGGGGAAAAAGTTTGTTCTGACTGGAAATGTGCAAATGTCTGCATACTTGATCTGGGGAAACACTGGGGAAGTACTTGGGCTCTAGTCAAAGAGAGAAGTTTATCCGGCTTAGTAAAGCCTCAAACATACATTTTCCCCAACAGTGAAAGGGCAACTTCTATGTGAATTAATGAACACACCTCAATTCAAACTGTTTTTCAATTAATCTCTATTTTTTTTAATAATTTGAAATTGAAAATTGAAACACAGCCTACACATAATTAGCAGGCAGCGTGCCTTGGTTTGAGGGTAGCGTGGGTTAACTGTCTTGTTGCGTTACATTTAGGAAAAGTGAGTGTATTCTGACATCACGCACATAAAAAAAACTCCCGCTGGGGCGACTGTTAAAGATATTTGTAACTTTTGAGATTTTTTAAAACTCAAACGTGAAAAGTTTAAGAGTATTGTGACGGAGTAGGACATTAGTTAAGAGTATTGTGACGGAGTAGGACATTAGTTGAGTGTTGTGATGAAGTATGACATTAGTTAAGGGTATTGTGATGGAGTGTGACTTTGGGTGAATCAAAGTTGTCAGCAATGTCTTGGAGCCTCATTAGGATACAGAATGGAGAGAAGGAGAAACGGAGAATCCTCTCTCTCATCACGGGTAGATTCAGGGTAGATGGGGTCTGGTGGGGTAATCCGACCCTGCACTCGTCGCTGTGTTAGCCAATCACTGGAGAGAGCTAAAACGTGATAGCCAATTAGAATTTTAGTGACACTATATGGAACAACACAGCACACACTCTGGCCTTGGAAAGGGGGTATAGACTGAGGGTGACCCATATAGCAACGTTCTGGGGAGGGGTTGTAGACTGTTGTGGGGAGAGGTTATAGACTGTCCTGGGGAGGGGTTATAGACTGTCCTGGGGAGGAGTTATAGACTGTCCTGGGGAGGGGTTATAGACTGTCCTGGGGAGGGGTTATAGACTGTCCTGGGGAGGGGTTATAGACTGTCATGGGGAGGAGTTATAGACAGTCCTGGGGAGGGGTTATAGACTGTCCTGGGAGGGGTTATAGACTGTCCTGGGGAGGAGTTATAGACTGTCCTGGGGAGGTGTAGTGGGGGTGTAGTGGGTGTGTAGCGGGTGTAGTGGGTGTAGTGGGTATGTAGTGGGTGTAGTGGGTGTGTAGGGTGTGTAGTGGGTATAGTGGGTGTGTAGTGGGTGTAGTGGGGGTGTAGTGGGTGTTGATGATGTAGTGGGTGTGTAGTGGGTGTGTAGTAGGTGTGTAGCAGGTGTAGTGGGTGTAGTGGGTGTAGTGGGGTTGTATTTGGTGTAGTGGGAGTGTATTTGGTGTAGTGAGTGTGTAGTGGGTGTGTAGTGGGTGTAGTGGGGGTGTATTTGGTGTAGTGAGTGTGTAGTGG
>NC_034187.2:86339249-86381749 GCF_002021735.2 Oncorhynchus kisutch
ATCCTATATAACTACTGTCTATACACAACATCCTATATAACTACTGTCTATACACACCATCCTATTGAACTACTGTCTATACACACCATCCTATATAACTACTGTCTATACTGTCTATACACACCATCCTTTATAACTACTGTCTATACACACCATCCTATATAACTACTGTCTATACACACCATCCTATATAACTACTGTCTATACACCCCACCCTATATAACTACTGTCTATACACACCATCCTATATAACTACTGTCTATACACACCTATATAACTACTGTCTATACACACCATCCTATATAACTACTGTCTATACACTCCATCCTATATAACTACTGTCCATACACACCTATATAACTACTGTCTATACTGTCTATACACACCATCCTATATAACTACTGTCTATACACCCCACCCTATATAACTACTGTCTATACACACCAACTTAAATAACTACTGTCTGTACACACCATCCTATACAACTACTGTCTATACTCTCTATACACACCATCCTAAAATAACTACTGTCTATACTGTCTATACACACCATCCTAAAATAACTACTGTCTATACTCTCTATACACACCATCCTATATTACTACTGTCTATACTCTCTATACACACCATCCTAAAATAACTACTGTCTATACACACCATCCTATATTACTACTGTCTATACTCTCTATACACACCATCCTATATAACTACTGTCTATACTGTCTATACACACCATCCTAAAATAACTACTGTCTATACTGTCTATACACACCATCCTAAAATAACTACTGTCTATACTGTCTATACACACCATCCTATATAACTACTCTCTATACACACCATCCTATATAACTACTGTCTATACTCTCTATACACACCATCCTAAAATAACTACTGTCTATACTGTCTATACACACCATCCTAAAATAACTACTGTCTATACTCTCTATACACACCATCCTATATTACTACTGTCTATACTCTCTATACACACCATCCTAAAATAACTACTGTCTAAACACACCATCCTATATTACTAATGTCTATACTCTCTATACACACCATCCTATATAACTACTATCTATACTGTCTATACACACCATCCTAAAATAACTACTGTCTATACTGTCTATACACACCATCCTAAAATAACTACTGTCTATACTGTCTATACACACCATCCTATATAACTACTGTCTATACTGTCTATACACACCATCCTATATAACTACTGTCTATACACACCATCCTATATAACTACTGTCTATACACACCATCCTATATAACTACTGTCTATACACAACATCCTATATAACTACTGTCTATACACACCATCCTATTGAACTACTGTCTATACACACCATCCTATATAACTACTGTCTATACTGTCTATACACACCATCCTTTATAACTACTGTCTATACACACCATCCTATATAACTACTGTCTATACACACCATCCTATATAACTACTGTCTATACACCCCACCCTATATAACTACTGTCTATACACACCATCCTATATAACTACTGTCTATACACACCTATATAACTACTGTCTATACACACCATCCTATATAACTACTGTCTATACACTCCATCCTATATAACTACTGTCCATACACACCTATATAACTACTGTCTATACTGTCTATACACACCATCCTATATAACTACTGTCTATACACCCCACCCTATATAACTACTGTCTATACACACCAACTTAAATAACTACTGTCTGTACACACCATCCTATACAACTACTGTCTATACTCTCTATACACACCATCCTAAAATAACTACTGTCTATACTGTCTATACACACCATCCTAAAATAACTACTGTCTATACTCTCTATACACACCATCCTATATTACTACTGTCTATACTCTCTATACACACCATCCTAAAATAACTACTGTCTATACACACCATCCTATATTACTACTGTCTATACTCTCTATACACACCATCCTATATAACTACTGTCTATACTGTCTATACACACCATCCTAAAATAACTACTGTCTATACTGTCTATACACACCATCCTAAAATAACTACTGTCTATACTGTCTATACACACCATCCTATATAACTACTCTCTATACACACCATCCTATATAACTACTGTCTATACTCTCTATACACACCATCCTAAAATAACTACTGTCTATACTGTCTATACACACCATCCTAAAATAACTACTGTCTATACTCTCTATACACACCATCCTATATTACTACTGTCTATACTCTCTATACACACCATCCTAAAATAACTACTGTCTATACACACCATCCTATATTACTAATGTCTATACTCTCTATACACACCATCCTATATAACTACTATCTATACTGTCTATACACACCATCCTAAAATAACTACTGTCTATACTGTCTATACACACCATCCTAAAATAACTACTGTCTATACTGTCTATACACACCATCCTATATAACTACTCTCTATACACACCATCCTATATAACTACTGTCTATACTCTCTATACACACCATCCTAAAATAACTACTGTCTATACTGTCTATACACACCATCCTAAAATAACTACTGTCTATACTCTCTATACACACCATCCTATATTACTACTGTCTATACTCTCTATACACACCATCCTAAAATAACTACTGTCTATACACACCATCCTATATTACTACTGTCTATACTCTCTATACACACCATCCTATATAACTACTGTCTATACTGTCTATACACACCATCCTAAAATAACTACTGTCTATACTGTCTATACACACCATCCTAAAATAACTACTGTCTATACTGTCTATACACACCATCCTATATAACTACTCTCTATACACACCATCCTATATAACTACTGTCTATACTCTCTATACACACCATCCTAAAATAACTACTGTCTATACTGTCTATACACACCATCCTAAAATAACTACTGTCTATACTCTCTATACACACCATCCTATATTACTACTGTCTATACTCTCTATACACACCATCCTAAAATAACTACTGTCTATACACACCATCCTATATTACTACTGTCTATACTCTCTATACACACCATCCTATATAACTACTGTCTATACTGTCTATACACACCATCCTAAAATAACTACTGTCTATACTGTCTATACACACCATCCTAAAATAACTACTGTCTATACTGTCTATACACACCATCCTATATAACTACTCTCTATACACACCATCCTATATAACTACTGTCTATACACACCATCCTATATAACTACTGTCTATACACACCATCCTATATAACTACTCTCTATACACACCATCCTATATAACTACTCTCTATACACACCATCCTATATAACAACTCTCTATACACACCATCCTATATAACTACTGTCTATACACACCATCCTATATAACTACTGTCTATACACACCTATATAACTACTGTCTATACACACCATCCTATATAACTACTGTCTATACACACCATCCTATATATCTACTGTCTATACTGTCTATACACACCATCCTTTATAACTACTGTCTATACACACCATCCTATATAACTACTGTCTATACACACCATCCTATATAACTACTGTATATACACACCTATATAACTACTGTTTATACACCCCACCCTATATAACTACTGTCTATACACACCATCCTATATAACTAGTGTCTATACACACCATACTATATAACTACTGTCTATACACACCATCCTATATAACTACTGTCTATACACACCTATATAACTACTGTCTATACTGTCTATACACACCATCCTATATAACTACTGTCTATACACCCCACCCTATATAACTACTGTCTATACACACCTATATAACTACTGTCTAGACACACCATCCAATATAACTACTGTCTAGACACACCATCCTAAATAACTACTGTCTATATACACCATCCTATATAACTACTGTCTATACACACCATCCTATATAACTACTGTCTATACACACCATCCTATATAACTACTGTCTATACACACCATCCTATATAACTACTGTCTAGACACACCATTCTATATAACTACTGTCTATACACACCATCCTATATAACTACTGTCTATACACACCATCCTATATAACTACTGTCTATACTGTCTATACACACCATCCTTTATAACTACTGTCTATACACACCATCCTATATAACTACTGTCTATACACACCATACTATATAACTACTGTCTATACACACCATCCTATATAACTACTGTCTATACACACCATCCTATATAACTACTGTCTATACACACCATCCTATATAACTACTGTCTATACACACCTATATAACTACTGTCTATATACCCCACCCTATATAACTACTGTCTATACACACCATCCTATATAACTACTGTCTATACACACCATACTATATAACTACTGTCTATACACACCATCCTATATAACTACTGTCTATACACACCTATATAACTACTGTCTATACTGTCTATACACACCATCCTATATAACTACTGTCTATACACCCCATCCTATATAACTACTGTCTATACACACCATCTTATATAACTACTGTCTATACACACCTATATAACTACTGTCTATACACCCCACCCTATATAACTACTGTCTATACACACCATCCTATATAACTACTGTCTATACACCCCACCCTATATAACTACTGTCTAGACACACCATCCAATATAACTACTGTCTAGACACACCATCCTAAATAACTACTGTCTATACACACCATCCTATATAACTACTGTCTATACACACCATCCTATATAACTACTGTCTATACACACCATCCTATATAACTACTGTCTATACACACCATCCTATATAACTACTGTCTATACTTTCTATACACACCATCCTATATAACTACTCTCTATACACACCATCCTATATAACTACTGTCTATACTCTCTATACACACCATCCTAAAATAACTACTGTCTATACACCCCACCCTATATAACTACTGTCTATACACACCATCCTAAAATAACTACTGTCTATACACACCATCCTAAAATATCTACTGTCTATACACACCATCCTATATAACTACTGTCTATACTCTCTATACACACCATCCTAAAATAACTACTGTCTATACTGTCTATACACACCATCCTAAAATAACTACTGTCTATACTCTCTATACACACCATCCTATATTACTACTGTCTATACTCTCTATACACACCATCCTAAAATAACTACTGTCTATACACACCATCCTATATTTCTACTGTCTATACTCTCTATACACACCATCCTATATAACTACTGTCTATACTGTCCATACACACCATCCTAAAATAACTACTGTCTATACTGTCTATACACACCATCCTAAAATAACTACTGTCTATACTGTCTATACACACCATCCTATATAACTACTCTCTATACACACCATCCTATATAACTACTGTCTATACACACCATCCTATATAACTACTGTCTATACACACCATCCTATATAACTACTCTCTATACACAACATCCTATATAACTACTGTCTATACTCTCTATACACACCATCCTAAAATAACTACTGTCTATACTGTCTATACACACCATCCTAAAATAACTACTGTCTATACTCTCTATACACACCATCCTATATTACTACTGTCTATACTCTCTATACACACCATCCTAAAATAACTACTGTCTATACACCCCACCCTATATAACTACTGTCTATACACACCATCCTAAAATAACTACTGTCTATACACACCATCCTAAAATATCTACTGTCTATACACACCATCCTATATAACTACTGTCTATACTCTCTATACACACCATCCTAAAATAACTACTGTCTATACTGTCTATACACACCATCCTAAAATAACTACTGTCTATACTCTCTATACACACCATCCTATATTACTACTGTCTATACTCTCTATACACACCATCCTAAAATAACTACTGTCTATACACACCATCCTATATTACTACTGTCTATACTCTCTATACACACCATCCTATATAACTACTGTCAATACTGTCTATACACACCATCCTAAAATAACTACTGTCTATACTGTCTATACACACCATCCTAAAATAACTACTGTCTATACTGTCTATACACACCATCCTATATAACTACTCTCTATACACAACATCCTATATAACTACTGTCTATACTCTCTATACACACCATCCTAAAATAACTACTGTCTATACTGTCTATACACACCATCCTAAAATAACTACTGTCTATACTCTCTATACACACCATCCTATATTACTACTGTCTATACTCTCTATACACACCATCCTAAAATAACTACTGTCTATACACACCATCCTATATTACTACTGTCTATATTCTCTATACACACCATCCTATATAATTACTGTCTATACTGTCTATACACACCATCCTAAAATAACTACTGTCTATACTGTCTATACACACCATCCTATATAACTACTCTCTATACACACCATCCTATATAACTACTGTCTATACACACCATCCTATAAAACTACTGTCTATACACACCATCCTAAAATAACTACTGTCTATACACACCATCCTAAAATAACTACTGTCTATACTGTCTATACACACCATCCTATATAACTACTCTCTATACACACCATCCTATATAACTACTGTCTATACACACCATCCTATATAACTACTGTCTATACACACCATCCTATATAACTACTCTCTATACACAACATCCTATATAACTACTGTCTATACTCTCTATACACACCATCCTAAAATAACTACTGTCTATACTGTCTATACACACCATCCTAAAATAACTACTGTCTATACTCTCTATACACACCATCCTATATTACTACTGTCTATACTCTCTATACACACCATCCTAAAATAACTACTGTCTATACACCCTACCCTATATAACTACTGTCTATACACACCATCCTAAAATAACTACTGTCTATACACACCATCCTAAAATATCTACTGTCTATACACACCATCCTATATAACTACTGTCTATACTCTCTATACACACCATCCTAAAATAACTACTGTCTATACTGTCTATACACACCATCCTAAAATAACTACTGTCTATACTCTCTATACACACCATCCTATATTACTACTGTCTATACTCTCTATACACACCATCCTAAAATAACTACTGTCTATACACACCATCCTATATTACTACTGTCTATACTCTCTATACACACCATCCTATATAACTACTGTCAATACTGTCTATACACACCATCCTAAAATAACTACTGTCTATACTGTCTATACACACCATCCTAAAATAACTACTGTCTATACTGTCTATACACACCATCCTATATAACTACTCTCTATACACAACATCCTATATAACTACTGTCTATACTCTCTATACACACCATCCTAAAATAACTACTGTCTATACTGTCTATACACACCATCCTAAAATAACTACTGTCTATACTCTCTATACACACCATCCTATATTACTACTGTCTATACTCTCTATACACACCATCCTAAAATAACTACTGTCTATACACACCATCCTATATTACTACTGTCTATATTCTCTATACACACCATCCTATATAATTACTGTCTATACTGTCTATACACACCATCCTAAAATAACTACTGTCTATACTGTCTATACACACCATCCTATATAACTACTCTCTATACACACCATCCTATATAACTACTGTCTATACACACCATCCTATAAAACTACTGTCTATACACACCATCCTAAAATAACTACTGTCTATACACACCATCCTATATAACTACTCTCTATACACACCATCCTATATAACTACTCTCTATACACACCATCCTATATAACTACTGTCTATACACACCATCCTATATAACTACTGTCTATACACACCATCCTATATAACTACTCTCTATACACACCATCCTATATAACTACTGTCTATACTTTCTATACACACCATCCTAAATAACTACTGTCTATACACACCATCCTATATAACTACTGTCTATACACACCATCCTATATAACTACTGTCTATACACACCATCCTATATAACTACTGTCTATACACACCATCCTATATAACTACTGTCTAGACACACCATTCTATATAACTACTGTCTATACACACCATCCTATATAACTACTGTCTATACACACCATCCTATATAACTACTGTCTATACACACCATCCTATATACCTACTGTCTATACACACCATCCTATATAACTACTGTCTATACACACCATACTATATAACTACTGTCTATACACACCATACTATATAACTACTGTCTATACACACCATCCTATATAACTACTGTCTATACACACCATCCTATATAACTACTGTCTATACACACCATCCTATATAACTACTGTCTATACACACCTATATAACTACTGTCTATATACCCCACCCTATATAACTACTGTCTATACACACCATCCTATATAACTACTGTCTATACACACCATACTATATAACTACTGTCTATACACACCATCCTATATAACTACTGTCTATACACACCTATATAACTACTGTCTATACTGTCTATACACACCATCCTATATAACTACTGTCTATACACACCATCCTATATAACTACTGTCTAGACACACCATTCTATATAACTACTGTCTATACACACCATCCTATATAACTACTGTCTATACACACCATCCTATATAACTACTGTCTATACACACCATCCTATATACCTACTGTCTATACACACCATCCTATATAACTACTGTCTATACACACCATCCTATATAACTACTGTCTATACACACCATACTATATAACTACTGTCTATACACACCATCCTATATAACTACTGTCTATACACACCATCCTATATAACTACTGTCTATACACACCATCCTATATAACTACTGTCTATACACACCTATATAACTACTGTCTATATACCCCACCCTATATAACTACTGTCTATACACACCATCCTATATAACTTCTGTCTATACACACCATACTATATAACTACTGTCTATACACACCATCCTATATAACTACTGTCTATACACACCTATATAACTACTGTCTATACTGTCTATACACACCATCCTATATAACTACTGTCTATACACCCCATCCTATATAACTACTGTCTATACACACCATCTTATATAACTACTGTCTATACACACCTATATAACTACTGTCTATACACCCCACCCTATATAACTACTGTCTATACACACCATCCTATATAACTACTGTCTATACACACCTATATAACTACTGTCTATACACCCCACCCTATATAACTACTGTCTAGACACACCATCCAATATAACTACTGTCTAGACACACCATCCTAAATAACTACTGTCTATACACACCATCCTATATAACTACTGTCTATACACACCATCCTATATAACTACTGTCTATACACACCATCCTATATAACTACTGTCTATACACACCATCCTATATAACTACTGTCTATACTTTCTATACACACCATCCTATATAACTACTCTCTATACACACCATCCTATATAACTACTGTCTATACTCTCTATACACACCATCCTAAAATAACTACTGTCTATACACCCCACCCTATATAACTACTGTCTATACACACCATCCTAAAATAACTACTGTCTATACACACCATCCTAAAATAACTACTGTCTATACACACCATCCTATATAACTACTGTCTATACTCTCTATACACACCATCCTACAATAACTACTGTCTATACTGTCTATACACACCATCCTAAAATAACTACTGTCTATACTCTCTATACACACAATCCTATATTACTACTGTCTATACTCTCTATACACACCATCCTAAAATAACTACTGTCTATACACACCATCCTATATTACTACTGTCTATACTCTCTATACACACCATCCTATATAACTACTGTGTATACTGTCCATACACACCATCCTAAAATAACTACTGTCTATACTGTCTATACACACCATCCTAAAATAACTACTGTCTATACTGTCTATACACACCATCCTATATAACTACTCTCTATACACACCATCCTATATAACTACTGTCTATACACACCATCCTATATAACTACTGTCTATACACACCATCCTATATAACTACTCTCTATACACAACATCCTATATAACTACTGTCTATACTCTCTATACACACCATCCTAAAATAACTACTGTCTATACTGTCTATACACACCATCCTAAAATAACTACTGTCTATACTCTCTATACACACCATCCTATATTACTACTGTCTATACTCTCTATACACACCATCCTAAAATAACTACTGTCTATACACCCCACCCTATATAACTACTGTCTATACACACCATCCTAAAATAACTACTGTCTATACACACCATCCTAAAATAACTACTGTCTATACACACCATCCTATATAACTACTGTCTATACTCTCTATACACACCATCCTACAATAACTACTGTCTATACTGTCTATACACACCATCCTAAAATAACTACTGTCTATACTCTCTATACACACCATCCTATATTACTACTGTCTATACTCTCTATACACACCATCCTAAAATAACTACTGTCTATACACACCATCCTATATTACTACTGTCTATACTCTCTATACACACCATCCTATATAACTACTGTCTATACTGTCTATACACACCATCCTAAAATAACTACTGTCTATACTGTCTATACACACCATCCTAAAATAACTACTGTCTATACTGTCTATACACACCATCCTATATAACTACTCTCTATACACAACATCCTATATAACTACTGTCTATACACACCATTCTAAAATAACTACTGTCTATACTGTCTATACACACCATCCTAAAATAACTACTGTCTATACTCTCTATACACACCATCCTATATTACTACTGTCTATACTCTCTATACACACCATCCTAAAATAACTACTGTCTATACACACCATCCTATATTACTACTGTCTATATTCTCTATACACACCATCCTATATAACTACTGTCTATACTGTCTATACACACCATCCTAAAATAACTACTGTCTATACTGTCTATACACACCATCCTATATAACTACTCTCTATACACACCATCCTATATAACTACTGTCTATACACACCATCCTATATAACTACTGTCTATACACACCATCCTAAAATAACTACTGTCTATACACACCATCCTATATAACTACTCTCTATACACACCATCCTATATAACTACTCTCTATACACACCATCCTATATAACTACTGTCTATACACACCATCCTATATAACTACTGTCTATACACACCATCCTATATAACTACTCTCTATACACACCATCCTATATAACTACTCTCTATACACACCATCCTATATAACTACTCTCTATACACACCATCCTATATAACTACTGTCTATACACACCATCCTATATAACTACTGTCTATACACACCATCCTAAAATAACTACTGTCTATACACACCATCCTATATAACTACTGTCTATACTGTCTATACACACCATCCTATATAACTACTCTCTATACACACCATCCTATATAACTACTCTCTATACACACCATCCTATATAACTACTGTCTATACACACCATCCTAAAATAACTACTGCTGTACACAGCTTTTCTATTCATATTCTGTCCGTGATGTGTAGATGTACATTACCAGTCAAACGTTTGGACAGACTTACTCATCCAAGGGTTTGGGTGAGTATGTGACTATCTCATGAAGCTGGTTGAGAGATTTCCAAGACTGTGGGAAGCTGTCATCAAGGCCAAGGGTGTGTGATAAAGTGTGTCTCGGTGAGAGGTGTAGGAGTCAGGCGCAGGAGAGCCGGTATTTTCTTTGAGAAGCGTGTTTAATGTAGAGATCTGTACACATAGTCCACCAATACAAAATTGGCCCAGATGATTGTCCAAACAACGCGCTCGAAGGAAAACAAACACGGAGGACCAACCACAGTTCCGACACTACATACACATACATCAATGTGAAAAACAATAAACCGCATTGAATACTGAACGCTAATACTCACAAGTCTAATCCTGCACGAATTACGGCAGGTAACAGGTGTCCTATATACCCACAGAAATCTAATCCTGCATGAATTACGGCAGGTAACAGGTGTCCTATATACCCACAGAAATCTAATCCTGCATGAATTACGGCAGGTAACAGGTGTCCTATATACCCACAGAAATCTAATCCTGCACGAATTACGGCAGGTAACAGGTGCCCTATATACTCACAGAAATCTAATCCTGCATGAATTACGGCAGGTAACAGATGCCCTATATACCCACAGAAATCTAATCCTGCACGAATTACGGCAGGTAACAGGTGCCCTATATACCAACAGAAATCAAAGCAATTGAAAACCAGGTGTGAAAAGGAACACAGACAAAACAACCAGAAAAAGAAAAAGGGATCAGTAGCGGCTAGTAGACCGGCGACACCGAGCGCCTAGCGCCGAGCACCGCCCAAACAGGGATCGGTAGCGGCTAGTAGACCGGCGACGCCGAGCGCCGAGCGCCGCCCGAACAGGGATCGGTAGCGGCTAGTAGACCGGCGACACCGAGCACCGCCCAAACAGGGATCGGTAGCGGCTAGTAGACCGGCGACGCTGAGCACCGGCCAAACAGGGATCGGTAGCGGCTAGTAGACCGGCGACGCCGAGCGCCGAGCGCCGCCCGAACAGGGATCGGTAGCGGCTAGTAGACCGGCGACGCCGAGCACCGAGCGCCGCCCGAACAGGGAGAGGAGTTACCTTCGGTAGAAGTCGTGACAGGGTGGCTACTTTGATGAATCCAAATACATATGTGTTGATTTTTTAACACTTGTTTGGTTACTACATGATTCCGTATGTGTTACTTAATCATTTTGATGTCTTTGCTATTATTCTACATTCTAGAAAATTTGAAAAATTTGAAGTAAAACCCTGGAATGAGTAGGTGTGTCAACTTTTGACTGATACAGTATATATACACTGAGTGTACAAAAACATTAGGGACAAGTTCCTAATATTGAGTTGCATCCCCCTTTTGCCCTCAGAACAGCCTCAAATCGTCAGGTCACGGACAACAAGGTGGCAAAGCGTTCCACAGCGATGCTGGCCCATGTTGACGCCAATGCTGCTCATAGTTGTCAACTTTGGGTGGTGGACCGTTCTTGATAAACACAGGAAACTGTTGATTGTGATAAACCCAGCAGCGTTGCAGCGTTGCAGTTCTTGACAAACTCAAACCGATGTGCCTGGCACCTACTACCATACCCCGTTCAAAGGCACTTAAATATTTTGTCTTCCCCTTTCGCCCTCTGAATGGCATAAATACACAATCCATGTTTCAATTGTCTCAAGGCTTGACAATCCTTATTTAACCTGTCTCATCCCCTTCATCTACACTGATTGAAGTGGATTTAACAAGTGACATCAATAAGGGATCATAGCTTTCACCTGGATTCACCTGGTCAGTCTAGGTCCTGTCTGTGTACATATTTATATTCTGGACTCCGACATGTTGTTCTGATTTTTCTTAATTTCTTAATTTTTATTTGAGATATTTGTGTGTATTGATATTACTGCACTGTTAGTGCTAGAAACATTACCATACCTGGGCTAACATATACAAAATATGTATATATTAATTATTTATATTTATATATACAATACACAACCAATAAAATGTTGTTTGCATTTTGATTTGACTTCTTTGCTACATGTGTTTGCCAACTGTCTAGCCAAGCTGGTTCATTGAACTCTGCCTTTGTGTTGTATGATGGGTAATCTGACCTGAGAACAGACGCACTTGCTGCTGCTAGTACGAGCTACAGTTGTTTTTGTTTGTTAACCTGTTAGTTGAGCGCTTACTGTCTGGGCCCATTACACATCTCACAGCAGGAGATACAGACATCTTATCTATTTCTAGACAAACACTTACAGACTGCTGATCTAGGACTAGACAAACACTTACAGACTGCTGATCTATTTCTAGACAAACACTTAGAGACTGCTGATCTAGGACTAGACAAACACTTACAGACTGCTGATCTGTTTCTAGACAAACACTTAGAGACTGCTGATCTATTTCTAGACAAACACTTACAGACTGCTGATCTAGGACTAGACAAACACTTAGAGACTGCTGATCTATTTCTAGACAAACACTTAGAGACTGCTGATCTGTTTCTAGACAAACACTTACAGACTGCTGATCTATTTCTAGACAAACACTTAGAGACTGCTGATCTGTTTCTAGACAAACACTTACAGACTGCTGATCTATTTCTAGACAAACACTTAGAGACTGCTGATCTAGGACTAGACAAACACTTACAGACTGCTGATCTAGGACTAGACAAACACTTACAGACTGCTGATTTATTTCTAGACAAACACTTACAGACTGCTGATCTAGGACTAGACAAACACTTACAGACTGCTGATCTAGGACTAGACAAACACTTACAGACTGCTGATCTATTTCTAGACAAACACTTAGAGACTGCTGATCTAGGACTAGACAAACACTTACAGACTGCTGATCTATTTCTAGACAAACACTTACAGACTGCTGATCTATTTCTAGACAAACACTTACAGACTGCTGATTTAGGACTAGACAAACACTTACAGACTGCTGATCTAGGACTAGACAAACACTTACAGACTTCTGATCTAGGATCAGTTAAGATCATCATGAATTAGCTTAAATGGACATTTATTCATTATGATCTATATTGATCCTAGATCAGCACTCCTACACTTTGTGACAACTGTCCCTGGACTGGTTGATAGACTGATAGCTCTGTAAGTGTTCTCTGTATTGTTATTCCCTGAATATACCTCTCTCTCTGGTTCCATAGGTTGACGGGGTTCCAGCTGCCGTCTCCCATAGTGAGCACAGGACCCAGCCTCACACTGTGGCTGCTGACAGACTACGCTGTCAGTGGACAAGGCTTCAAGGCCGTCTATGAAGGTACGATACTGTACATGACATAAATAGAGTCTTACAAATCTATGATGGTAACATACTGCCTGTATGTCTCTCTCTCTCTCTCTCTCTCTCTCTCTCTCTCTCTCTCTCTCCCTCTCTCCCTCTCTCTCTCTCTCTCTCTCTCTCTCTCTGTCTCTCTCTTTCTCCCTCTCTCCCTCTCTCTCTCTCTCTCTCTCTCTCTCTCTCTCTCTCTCTCCCTCTCTCTCTCTCTCTCTGTCTCTCTCTCTCTCTCTCTCTCTCGCTCTCTCTCTCTCTTTCTCTCTCTCTCCCTCTCTCTCTCTCTCTCTGTCTCTCTCCCTCTCTCTCTCTCTCTCTCTCTCTCTCTCTCTCACTGACTTTAATGTTCTCACTATATATCTCTGCCGTTAATCTTCCTCCTTCTCCCCCTGTATCTGTCTGTGAGTAGTCCATTACTGAATCCTTTGACTTCTCATTCCCCTCTGAACACTTCCCATCATACAGAGAATATACTGTAGCCTGAGGTACTCTCCACCTCGATTAGCATACTCGCTACAGCACGGTATATTATCAGTGTGCATTAGGCTAATTGTATTTATATGCATGGTTTGACTTCCCCAGCATGGATGGTAGCCTGGATGGTTAACTGTTGCGGTAGCTAGCTGGCACGATGGGATGGTTCACCTCACTAGGCTACGTGTGTGCATTTGTGTGTGTGTGCCTGCGTGTGCGTGTGTGCCTGCGAATGTGTGCGTGTGTGTGTGTGCCTGCGTGTGTGTGTGTGTGTGTGTGTGTGTGTGTGTGTGTGTGTGTGTGTGTGTGTGTGTGTGTGTGTGTGTGTGTGTGTGAGTGTGTGTGTGTGTGTGTGTGTGTATGGTTCACCGTGCTAGTCTAGGGGTCCTTGTGGAACATGATCCTGGGTTTCTATTCTAGGCGAGTCATTCAATCATTGACATGGAATAACGGGGATAATTTTCATTCTTCACCACCTGTGGAGCTGATTCAGGTATCCTGATGTGCATATCATGGTGTGTTGTTCAGTGGTTCCAGGGTTCTGTTGTTTCAGGGTTCCACGGTCCTGTGGTCCCAGGGTTCCTTGGATCCAGGGTTCTATGGTCCCAGGGTTCCTTGGTTCCAGGGTTCTATGGTCCCAGGGTTCCTTGGTTCCAGGGTTCTATGGTCCCAGGGTTCATTGGTTCCAGGGTTCTATGGTCCCAGGGTTCCTTGGTTCCAGGGTTCTATGGTCCCAGGGTTCCTTGGTTCCAGGGTTCTATGGTCCCAGGGTTCTGTTGTTTCAGGGTTCCACGGTTCTGTGGTCCCAGGGTTCCTTGGATCCAGGGTTCTATGGTCCCAGGGTTCCTTGGTTCCAGGGTTCTATGGTCCCAGGGTTCCTTGGTTCCAGGGTTCTATGGTCCCAGGGTTCATTGGTTCCAGGGTTCTATGGTCCCAGGGTTCCTTGGTTCCAGGGTTCTATGGTCCCAGGGTTCCTTGGTTCCAGGGTTCTATGGTCCCAGGGTTCCTTGGTTCCAGGGTTCTAAGGTGAATTCGGACATCTAACTATGTGATGTTATCCAGATATTTCACGATGGGACAATGGGGGAATGTTCTTCATTCTTCATCTCTTACGGGGTTCATTCAGTCCAAGTATCACGTCTTTTCTTGTTCCTGGTTGGATGTACTGTACCTGTTCACCGATATTCTTGTCCGTATATGGTTCTTGACCTTTGTGTGAAACTTCAAAGGTCATGTCATGACTATTGTAGACTTGTTTCCCACGTCCTCTTCCTTAATTAATGCTATTAGAGATGGACAAGGCAATGGAAGATATGATCGTTGAATAGGTTTTATTGGCATGGGAAACATATGTTAACCTGTTGCGACGAGCAATCCCGTATCCGGGAGCGTAATTATAGCCTCAAGCTCATTACCATAATGCAACGTTAACTATTCATGAAAATCGCAAATGAAATGAAATAAATATATTGGCTCACAAGCTTAGCCTTTTTGTTAACAACACTGTCATCTCAGATTTGCAAAAAATTCTTTTCAACCATAGCTACACAAGCATTTGTGTAAGAGTATTGATAGAGTATTGATAGCTAGCATAGCATTAAGCCTAGCATTCAAATCATTTACCTTTTGAAGAACTTTGGATGTTTTTAAAGAGGAGACTCTCAGTTAGATAGCAAATGTTCAGTTTTTCCAAAAATATTATTTGTCTAGGAGAAATCGCTCCGTTTTGTTCATCACGTTTGGCTAAGAAAAAGAACTGAAAATTCAGTCATTACAACGCAAACTTTTTTCCAAATTAACTCCATAATATCGACAGAAACATGGCATTATTCTTTATTCGTTGTTTAGAATCAAATCCTCAAGGTGTTTTTCACATATCTGTTTGATGATAAGTCACTCGTGGCAGTTTGGTTTCTCCTCTGTTCAAAATGGAAAAATGCACGCACCTGGAGATTACGCAATAGTTTTGACGGAGGACACCGAGCGGACACCTGGTAAATGTAGTCTCTTATGATAAATTTTCCAATGATATGCCTACAAATACGTCGCAATGCTGCAAACACCTTGGGGAAACGACAGAAAGTGTAGGCTCTCTCCTTGCGCATTCACAGCCATATAAGGAGACATTGGAACACAGCTCCTCAAAAATCTGGCTCACTTCCTGTATGAAATTTAATCTTGGTTTCGCCTGTAGCATTAGTTCTGTGGCACTCACAGACAATATCTTTGCAGTTTTGGAAACGTCAGAGTGTTTTCTTTCCAAAGCTGTCAATTATATGCATAGTCGAGCATCTTTTCGTGACAAAATATCTTGTTTAAAACGGGAATGTTTTTCATCCAAAAATGAAATACTGCCCCCAGAGGTTCAAGAGGTTAACAATTTTACCTTTTTTTTAATTTAACAATGCCAAGTGAAGTAGATAATTAACAAAAGTGAAATAAACAATACAAATTAACAGTGAACACTACATTTAAAATGTCATACTATGTACATATGCAGTGTCGAAACGATGTGAAAATGGTTAAAGTACGAATCGGAAAATAAATAAACATAAATATGGGTTGTATTTACAATGGTGTTTGTTCTTCACTGGTTGCCCTTTTCTCGTGGCAACAGGTCACAAATCTTGCTGCTGTGATGGCACACTGTGGGATTTCACCCAGTAGATATGGGAGTTTATCAATATTGTGTTTTTTTCAAATTCTTTGTGGATCTGTGTAATCTGAGGGAAATATGTCTCTCTAATATGGTCATACATTTCGCAGGAGGTTAGGAAGTGCAGCTCAGTTTCCACCTCATTTTGTGGGCAGTGTGCACATAGCCTGTCTTCTCTTGCAAGCCATTTCTGCCTACGGCGGCCTTTCTCAATAGCAAGGCTATGCTCACTGAGTCTGTACTTAGTCAAAGCTTTCCTTCATTTTGGGTCAGTCACAGTGGTCAGGTATTCTGCCACGGTGTACTCTCTGTGTAGGGCCAAGTAGCATTCTAGTTGGCTCCGTTTTAATTATTTCTAATGTGTCAAGTAATTATCTTTTTTGTTTTCTCACGATTTGGTTGGGTCTAATTGTGTTGCTGTCCTGGGGCTCTGTGGGGTCTGTTTGTGTTTGTGAACAGAGCTCCAGGACCAGCTTGCTTAGGGGACTCTTCTCCAGGTTCATCTCTCTGTAGGTGATGGCTTTGTTCTGGAAGGTTTAGGTGGTTGTAGAATTTAACCTCTTTTTTGGGGGATTTTGATAATTAGTGGGTATCGGCCTAATTCTGATCTGCATGCATTATTTGGTGTTCTACGTTGTACATGGAGGATATTTTTGCAGAATTCTGCATGCAGAGTTTCAATTTGGTGTTTGTCCCATTTTGTGATGTCTTGGTTGGTGAGCGGACCCCAGACCTCACAACCATAAAGGGCAATGGGTTCTATAACTGATTCCAGTATTTTTAGTCAGATCCTAATTGACATGTTGAATTTTATGTTCCTTTTGATGGCATAGAAGGCCCTTCTTGCCTTGTATCTCAGATAGTTCACAGCTTTGTGGAAGTTACCTGTGGCCCTGATGTTTAGGTATGTATAGTTTTTTGTGTGTGTTGTATGACAATAGTGTCTAGATGGATTTGTGGTCCTGGGAACTGGACCTTTTTTGGAACACCATTATATTTCTCTCTCTCTACTTTCTCTCTACTCTCTCTCTACTATCTCTCTACTATCTCTCTACTCTCTCTCTCTGTCTCTCTCTACTCTCTCTCTCTACTATCTCTCTACTCTCTCTCTCTGTCTCTCTACTCTCTCTCTCTACTCTCTCTCTCTCGACACTCTGGTTCTACTCTCTGTCTCTCTCTCTGTCTCCCCTCTCTCTACTCTCTCTGTCTCTCTCTCCCCTCTCTCTCTACTCTCTCTCTACTCTCTCTCTTCTCTCTCTCTACTCTCTCTCTACTCTCTCCCTCTACTCTCACCTCTACTCTCTCTCTCTACTCTCTCTCTACTCTCTCTCTTCTCTCTCTCTCTCTCTACTCTACTCTCTTTCTCCCCTCTCTCTACTGTCTCTCTCTCCCCTCTCTCTCCAAATCTCCATCTTGTCTTCCTGTAAAGGAGGAAAGAGAAGGAGGGTAATGTTAATAAATGATCTCTTCTCTTCCAGAAGACTGTAGAATAGTAATGGTGAAACATTAGCATGATTATGAGTCGTTTCAACTAACACCAAGATCAGATGCTCCTGCAGCCGTCAACACAACCATTACACACACACACACACACACACACACACACACACACACACACACACACACACACACACACACACACACACACACACACACACACACACACACACACACACACACACACACAGACACACACACAGACAAATACACACACAGACAAACACACACACACACACAGACAAACACACACACACACACACAGACAAACACACACACACACGCACACACACACACAAACACACACACACACACACACACACAGACAAACAAACACTTATGCATACTAATGCAAATGCTCATGCTTGAACATACAAATTAGAAACACACACACAAACCCATCATAAAATACACTCTGAATGCTGAATACATTTAGTTCATCTTATGCTCACACGGTCAGGCTCAATATTCCTCTGTGATTCTCCAATAAACTAACACACAGTATTACTATAATAATATAATAATAATAATAATAATATTACTATAATATATAAATGTATAAATATAAACTATTCCACAGCTGGTGGAATTATTGCAGCTGGTCGGCTTTTTGTCCGAGTCATGCATCTAAATGAACTCTCCCTCTCTCTCACTTCCTCTCACTTTCTCACTCTCCACCCAACCTTTTCTCCCACACACACACACGCACACACACATGCACACACACACACACACACACACACTTACATTCAGCAGATGGAAAACAGATTCCAACCATATTTGTCCTTTCAGGTTCCCGTTATGGGTCTTAATGAAAGCTTTGTGACTCTGAGCACATGGATCAGCTGAATTAACAACACAGCCCCTCTTCAGAAGACTGCATATTGTCCAGAGTCATCTCTCTCTCTCTCTCTCTCTCTCTCTCTCTCTCTCTCTCTCAAAACTATTTAAATACAATCCTGTTTCTGTTTGGATTTGTCTTGCTAATAATTAATCTTACTTAAACAGTTTGTTCTTCTTCACTTAAAGGGGACGATAACTAAATTACTTCACATAACAACACTGGGGCGACGGTTTGGCCCCACCGTCGCCCCAGTGGTACGCCGTTATTGTAAATAGAAATGTGTTCTTCATAACTGACTTGCCTCGTTAAATTAAAGTTAAATAAAAACGTCACCTCTCACCTCAGTAATTACTCTGTAATTACATTACAGTAATTCAAAATGTGGTTGAGCAATACCTCCGCAAAGTATCATACATGACACTCCTCTTCAGAGAAAACAAAATGTTCGCTGCGTGGTATGTAGTTGATCTAAAGCACCATGTCAAATGTTTAACATGAAGTACAACCAGTCAGCCTCAGTCCTAAATGGCCCCGTAGGGACCCCGAGCAGGGTGAAATGAAGTGGGAGTGCCTTGCTACTTTTTGCCGGTACAACCAGTCAGCCTCAGTCCTAAATGGCCCCGTAGGGACCCTGAGCATGGTGAAATGAAATGGGAGTGCCTTGCTACTTGGTCCCAGTACAACCAGTCAGCCTCAGTCCTAAATGGCCCCGTAGGGACCCCGAGCAGGGTGAAATGAAGTGGGAGTGCCTTGCTACTTTTTGCCGGTACAACCA
This sequence comes from Oncorhynchus kisutch, assembly GCF_002021735.2. NCBI lineage: Eukaryota > Metazoa > Chordata > Actinopteri > Salmoniformes > Salmonidae > Oncorhynchus > Oncorhynchus kisutch. The sequence continues at coordinate 86,360,485 of NC_034187.2, forward strand.
GTCAGCCTCAGTCCTAAATGGCCCCGTAGGGACCCCGAGCAGGGTGAAATGAAATGGGAGTGCCTTGATACTTGTTCCCGGTACAACCAGTCAGCCTCAGTCCTAAATGGCCCCGTAGGGACCCCAAGCAGGGTGAAATGAAATGGGAGTGCCTTGCTACTAGGTCCCGGTACAACCAGTCAGCCTCAGTCCTAAATGGCCCCGTAGGGACCCAGAGCAGGGTGAAATGAAGTGGGAGTGCCTTGCTACTTTTTGCCGGTACAACCAGTCAGCCTCAGTCCTAAATGGCCCCGTAGGGACCCTGAGCATGGTGAAATGAAATGGGAGTGCCTTGCTACTTGGTCCCAGTACAACCAGTCAGCCTCAGTCCTAAATGGCCCCGTAGGGACCCCGAGCAGGGTGAAATGAAGTGGGAGTGCCTTGCTACTTGTTGCCGGTACAACCAGTCAGCCTCAGTCCTAAATGGCCCCGTAGGGACCCCGAGCAGGGTGAAATGAAACGGGAGTGCCTTGCTACTAGGTCCCGATACAACCAGTCAGCCTCAGTCCTAAATGGCCCCGTAGGGACCCCGAGCAGGGTGAAATGAAATGAGAGTGCCTTGCTACTTGGTCCCGGTACAACCAGTCAGCCTCAGTCCTAAATGGCCCCGTAGGGACCCCGAGCAGGGTGAAATGAAATGGGAGTGCCTTGCTACTTGGTCCCGGTACAACCAGTCAGCCTCAGTCCTAAATGGCCCCGTAGGGACCCCGAGCAGGGTGAAATGACGTGGGAGTGCCTTGCTGCTTGTTCCCGGTACAACCAGTCAGCCTCAGTCCTAAATGGCCCCATAGGGACCCCGAGCAGGGTGAAATTAAGTGGGAGTGTCTTGCTACTTTTTGCCGGTACAACCAGTCAGCCTCAGTCCTAAATGGCCCCGTAGGGACCCCGAGCACGGTGACATGAAATGGGAGTGCCTTGCTACTTGGTCCCGGTACAACCAGTCAGCCTCAGTCCTAAATGGCCCCATAGGGACCCCGAGCAGGGTGAAATGAAATGGGAGTGCCTTGCTACTTGGTCCCGGTACAACCAGTCAGCCTCAGTCCTAAATGGCCCCGTAGGGACCCCGAACAGGGTGAAATGACGTGGGAGTGCCTTGCTACTTGTTCCCGGTACAACCAGTCAGCCTCAGTCCTAAATGGCCCCGTAGGGACCCCGAGCAGGGTGATAGGAGAGTGGCAGAGTGATGCTGGACAACAGCTACAGTGAATCTACGGTGTAATATTGGCCTCATAACAGTGTTGAAGTGGAAGGATGTCTGTCACTGGGTGGGCGGGAGAGTTAAGACAGAATTCTGTTATATAGGGAGGTATCAGTGTGGGGTAGGGAGGTATCAGTGTGGGGTAGGGAGGTAGGGAGTTATCAGTGTGGGGTAGGGAGATAGGGAGGTATCAGTGTGGGGTAGGGAGATAGGGAGACATCAGTGTGGGGTAGGGAGGTAGGGAGGTATCAGTGTGGGGTAGGGAGATAGGGAGGCATCAGTGTGGGGTAGGGAGGTAGGGAGGTATCAGTGTGGGGTAGGGAGGAAGGGAGGTATCAGTGTGGGGTAGGGAGGAAGGGAGGTATCAGTGTGGGGTAGGGAGGAAGGGAGGTATCAGTGTGGGGTAGGGAGGAAGGGAGGTATCAGTATGGGGTAGGGAGGAAGGGAGGTATCAGTGTGGGGTAGGGAGGTATCAGTGTAGGGTAGGGAGGTATCTGTGTAGGGTAGGGAGGTATCAGTGTGGGGTAGGGAAGTATCAGTGTGGGGTAGGGAGGTAGGGAGGTATCAGTGTGGGGTAGGGAGGTATCAGTGTGGGGTAGGGAGGTAGGGAGGTATCAGTGTGGGCTAGGGAGGTAGGGAGGTATCAGTGTGGGGTAGGGAGGTATCTGTGTTGGCTAGGGAGGTAGGGAGGTATCAGTGTAGGGTAGGGAGGTAGGGCGGTATCAGTGTGGGGTAGGGAGGTATCAGTGTGGGCTAGGGAGGTAGGGAGGTATCAGTGTGGGCTAGGGAGGTAGGGAGGTATCAGTGTGGGCTAGGGAGGTATCAGTGTGGGGTAGGGAGGTAGGGAGGTATCAGTGTGGGGTAGGGAGGTAGGGAGGTATCAGTGTGGGGTAGGGAGGTATCAGTGTGGGGTAGGGAGGTAGGGAGGTATCAGTGTAGGGTAGGCAGGTATCAGTGTGGGGTAGGGAGGTATCAATGTGGGGTAGGGAGGTAGGGAGGTATCAGTGTAAGGTAGGGAGGTACAGTGTGGGCTAGGGAGGTATCAGGGTGGGATAGGCAGGTAGGGAGGTATCCGTGTGGGGTAGGGAGGTATCAGTGTGGGGTAGGGAGGTAGGGAGGTATCAGTGTAGGGTAGGGAGGTATCAGTGTGGCGTAGGGAGGTATCAGTGTGGGGTAGGGAGGTATCAGTGTGGGGTAGGGAGGTGGGGAGGTATCAGTGTGGGGTTGGGAGGTGTCAGTGTGGGGTAGGGATGTACCGTTGTGGATGTAGGGAGGTAGGGAGGTATCAGTGTGGGCTAGTGAGGTATCAGTGTGGGGTAGGGAGGTATCTGTGTTGGCTAGGGAGGTAGGGAGGTATCAGTGTAGGGTAGGGAGGTAGGGCGGTATCAGTGTGGGGTAGGGACGTATCAGTGTGGGCTAGGGAGGTAGGGAGGTATCAGTGTGGGCTAGGGAGGTAGGGAGGTATCAGTGTGGGCTAGGGAGGTATCAGTGTGGGGTAGGGAGGTAGGGAGGTTTCAGTGTGGGGTAGGGAGGTAGGGAGGTATCAGTGTGGGGTAGGGAGGTATCAGTGTGGGGTAGGGAGGTAGGGAGGTATCAGTGTAGGGTAGGGAGGTATCAGTGTGGGGTAGGGAGGTATCAGTGTGGGGTAGGGAGGTAGGGAGGTATCAGTGTAGGGTAGGGAGGTATCAGTGTGGGGTAGGGAGGTATCAGTGTGGGGTAGGGAGGTAGGGAGGTATCAGTGTAAGGTAGGGAGGTACAGTGTGGGCTAGGGAGGTATCAGGGTGGGATAGGCAGGTAGGGAGGTATCCGTGTGGGGTAGGGAGGTATCAGTGTGGGGTAGGGAGGTATCAGTGTGGGGTAGGGAGGTAGGGAGGTATCAGTGTAGGGTAGGGAGGTATCAGTGTGGCGTAGGGAGGTATCAGTGTGGGGTAGGGAGGTATCAGTGTGGGGTAGGGAGGTAGGGAGGTATCAGTGTGGGGTTGGAAGGTGTCAGTGTGGGGTAGGGATGTACCGTTGTGGATGTAGGGAGGTAGGGAGGTATCAGTGTGGGGTAGGGAGGTAGGGAGGTATCAGTGTGGGCTAGGGAGGTAGGGAGGTATCAGTGTGGGCTAGGGAGGTATCAGTGTGGGCTAGGGAGGTATCAGTGTGGGGTATGGAGGTATCAGTGTGGGGTAGGGAGGTAGGGAGGTATCAGTGTGGGGTACGGAGGTAGGGAGGTATCAGTGTGGGGTAGGGAGGTATCAGTGTGGGGTATTGAGGTAGGGAGGTATCAGTGTAGGGTAGGGAGGTACCGGCGTGGTGTAGGGAGGTAGGTAGGTATCAGTGTGGAATTTTTCAATCACTCCACAAATGTCTTATTAACAAACTATAGTTTTGGCAAGTCGGTTAGGAAATCTACTAAGTCATTTTTCCAACAATTGTTTACAGACAGATTATTTCACTAAATTGACTTAGTGCATGTTCTTAAACAGCTTGGAAAATTACAGAAACTGATGTCATGGCTTTAGAAGCTTCTGATAGGCTAATCTTTGCTTGACATCATGTGAAAATCAAAAGAAATCAGCCAAGACCTCAGATAACAAATTGTAGACCTCCACAAGTCTGGTTCATCCTTCGGAGCTATTTCCAAACACCTGAAGGTACCACGTTCATCTGTACAGACAATAGAACGCAAGTTTAAACACCATGGGACCAAGCAGCCGTCATACCGCTCAGGAAGGAGACACGTTCTGTCTCCTAGAGATGAACGTACTTTTGTGTGAAAAGTGCAAATCAATCCCAGAACATCAGCAAAGGACCTTGTGAAGATGCTGGAGGAAACAGTTACAAAAGTATCTATATCCACAGTAAAAAGAGTCCTATATCGACATAACCTGAAAAGGCTGCTCAGCAAGGAAGAAGCCATTGCTCCAAAACCACCATAAATAAGCCAGATTATGGTTTGCAACTACACATGGGGACTAAGGTCGTACTTTTTTGAGAAATGTCCTCTGGTCTGATGAAACAAAAATAGAACTGTTTGGCCATCGTTATGTTTGGATGGAAAAGGGGGAGGCTTGCAAGCCGAAGAACTCCATCCCAACCGTGAAGCACGGGGGTGGCAGCATCATGTTGTAGGGGTGCTTTTCTGCAGGAGGGACTGGTGCACTTCACAAAATAGATGGCATCATGTGGTAGGAAAATTATGTGGATATATTGAAGCAACATCTCAAGACATCAGTTAAAGCTTGGTCGCAAATGATCTTCCAAATGGACAATGACCCCAAGCATACTTCCAAAGTCGTAGCAAAATGGCTTAAGGACAACAAAGGCAAGCTATTGGAGTGGCCATCACAAAGCCCTGACCTCAATCCTATAGAAAATGTGTGGGCAGAACTGAAAAAGTGTGTGTGAGCAGGGAGGCCTACAAACCTGACTCAGCTACATCAGCTCTGTCAGGTTTAATGGGCCAATATTCGCCCAACTTATTGTGGGAAGCTTGTGGAAGGCTACCAGAAACATTTGACCTTTAAGTTAAACAATTTAAAGGCAATGTTACCAAATACTAATTGAGTGTATGTAAACTTCTGACCCACTGGGAATGTGATGAAAGAAATAAAAGCTGAAATAAATCATTCTCTCTGCTATTATTCTGACATTTCACATTCTTAAAATAAAGCAGTGATCCTAACTGACCTAAAAACATTTTTTACTAAGATTAAATGTCTGGAATTGTGAAAAACAGAGTTTAAATGTATTTTGCTAAGGTGGATGTAAACTTCTGACTTCAACTGTTGACAAGCACTGCTGTTTGTTGTTGAATTCCAGTTCCCACACTGACAATACGTGTTTTCCCACTGTCCAGGCCTTCTGTAATGCAGTTTAGATTAAGTTCAGGTACAACCATGGAATCAACCAATCAAGTTGATTGGAATCTCTCTTCCTCTCCTTTGTCTTCATCATGGCTACCCGCTAGGCTTTCTGTTCATTCTGTTTTATTCTGTCTCAGTTCTTCTCCTCCTTGATTCACTTTTTATTCGTATTTCATCTCTCCTACTGGCTGAAATGGGACCAATTACAGAGCTAATCGTCATCGTCGTGGACGACAAGACGAATGGGGATTTTGCAAAGTATCTCGTCTTTACAAATTCAATTTAAGGAGCTTTCTCTCTCTTTTTCCGTCTTTCTCTGTCTTTCTCTTCTCTCTCTAAATTCAATTAAATTCAATTAAAATGTCATTGTCACCAAAAACACATTATTAACATTATCAAAGCGTAGTAGTAGATAATAAACAAAAGTAAAATAAACAATATCAAATGTACAGTCAACATTACACACACAGAAGATCCAAAAGAATAAAGACATTTCAAATGTCATATTATGTCTATATACATTATTATATATATATTGTAATGATATGCAAATGGTTACAATACAAAAAGGGAAGATAAATAAACATAAATATGGGTTGTATTTACAATGGTGTTTGTTCTTCACTGGTTGACCTTTTCTTGTGGCAACAGGTCACACATCTTGCTGCTGTGATGACACACTGTGGAATTTCAACCAGTAGATATGGGAGTTTATCAAAATTGTGTTTGTTTTCTAATTTTTTGTGGGTCTGTGTAACCTGAGGGAAATATGTGTCTTTAATATGGCAGGAGGTTAGGAAGCTGCTCAGTTTCCACCTCAATTTGTGGGCGGTGTACACATATCCTGTCTTCTCATGAGAGCCTGGTCTACCTTTGGTGGCCTTTCTAAATAGCAAGGCTATGCTCACTGAGTCTGTACATAGTCAAAGCTTAAGTTTGTGTCAGTCACAGTGTCAGGTATTTAGGGCCAAATAGCGTTCTAGTTTGCTCAGTTTTTGTCTAAAGTATTTCCACTGTGTCAAGTAATTATCTTTGGGGGATGGCTTTGTTATAGAATGTTTGGGAATCACTTCCTTTTATAATAAGTGGTTGTGGAATTTAACGTCTCCTTTCTGGAGTTTGATAAATAGCAGGTATCGGCCTAATTGTGCTCTGCATGCATTATTTGTTGTTTTACGTTGCATACTGAGGATATTTTTGCAGAATTATCAATTTGGTCTTTGTCACATTTTGTGAATTCTTGGTTGGTGAGCGGACCCCAGACCTCACAACCATGAAGGGAAGTGTTTTTAGCCAGGTCCTAATTGGTGTGTCAAATTGTTTGTTCCTTTCGATTGTGTCTCAGTTGTTAGCTTGCTTCCTTCACATTTTTCTGGGGAAAACAATTTAAATGTTTTGTCTCAATTAAATCAAATAATCTGTGTGACATTGATATTTACAAGGATACACCATATGGTGTAAGTGAAGTGGGAGATCTCTAATCAATGCAAAATGGAATAAAAGTAGGGAATTAAGTTTGCTCAATGAGGAATAGGCTACAACGAGCAGCAGCTAGTGTTTAATCTGAATGGAGTTGTTGTTGACAAGGACCTGGACAGCTAACCTATCTAACCTGCTAGTTAACACATGGCTATCTTAGCTAGTTAACACCTGGCGTTCTATGTTAGTTAACATCTGGCTATCTTAGCTAGTTAACATCTGGCTATCTTAGCTAGTTAACATCTGGCTATCTTAGCTAGTTAACATCTGGCTATCTTAGCTAGTTAACATCTGGCTATCTTAGCTAGTTAACATCTGGCTATCTTAGCTAGTTAACATCTGGCTATCTTAGCTAGTTAACATCTGGCTATCTTAGCTAGTTAACATCTGGCTATCTTAGCTAGTTAACATCTGGCTATCTTAGCTAGTTAACATCTGGCTATCTTAGCTAGTTAACATCTGGCTATATTAGCTAGTTAACATCTGGCTATCTTAGCTAGTTAACATCTGGCTATCTTAGCTAGTTAACATCTGGCTATATTAGCTAGTTAACACATGGCTATCTTAGCTAGTTAACACCTGGCGTTCTATGTTAGTTAACATCTGGCAATCTTAGCTAGTTAACATCTGGCTATCTTAGCTAGTTAACATCTGGCTATCTTAGCTAGTTAACATCTGGCTATCTTAGCTAGTTAACATCTGGCTATCTTAGCTAGTTAACATCTGGCTATCTTAGCTAGTTAACATCTGGCTATCTTAGCTAGTTAACATCTGGCTATCTTAGCTAGTTAACATCTGGCTATCTTAGCTAGTTAACATCTGGCTATCTTAGCTAGTTAACATCTGGCTATATTAGCTAGTTAACATCTGGCTATCTTAGCTAGTTAACATCTGGCTATCTTAGCTAGTTAACATCTGGCTATATTAGCTAGTTAACATCTGGCTATCTTAGCTAGTTAACATCTGGCTATCTTAGCTAGTTAATATCTGGCTATATTAGCTAGTTAACATCTGGCTATATTAGCTAGTTAACATCTGGCTATATTAGCTAGTTAACATCTGGCTATCTTAGCTAGTTAACACCTGGCTATATTAGCTAGTTAACATCTGGCTATATTAGCTAGTTAACATCTGGCTATATTAGCTAGTTAACATCTGGCTATCTTAGCTAGTTAACACCTGGCTATCTTAGCTAGTTAACATCTGGCTATCTTAGCTAGTTAACATCTGGCTATATTAGCTAGTTAACATCTGGCTATCTTAGCTAGTTAACACCTGTATTCGGACATGATTACTACAAGTTTAGACTAGACTAACTACAAATCAAAGCATTCGACATGTCATTAATTGTCAGCTAATTGAGTGACTGACATAACAACAGAAAAACTGGTGATGCACAACCACGTTTCTAAATTACACCTGATGTTGATATATATATATCAGGTTACTCTAATAGACCAGATGTTAAATGGTTAATGAACTGTCAACTGACAGAATAATTTGAAAGAATCCTATTTAGAATCCCATATTCTTCACACTTTGGCAATGGTTAGCATAGCAAATAACAATATCTTGCCTTCGTGAGATAATAATTAATTTATACATGTTTGAATTATTTATAAGGTGAATTATAAATGAATAAATGCTGATGAACGATTACAGAAAGAACATTATGCAACGCAGTAAAAAGGCAAATGAACTATTCTAAAAATGGAGCAATCGCTTTTTTAGGATGAGTTGTCTATGTCAATTAACATTCTAGAGAGGGGGAGGACGTGAGAGATAGGAGGAGAGTGAGATAGGAGGACGTGAGAGATAGGAGGTGAGTGAGATAGGAGGACGTGAGAAATAGGAGGAGAGTGAGGGAGAAGAAGAGGGAAAGTGTGCATTATGAGACACTACATTATGAGACACTACATCTATGAGACACTGCATCTATGAGACACTACATTATGAGACACTACATCTATGAGACACTACATTATGAGACACTACATCTATGAGACACTACATTATGAGACACTACATCTATGAGACACTACATCTATGAGACACTACATTATGAGACACTACATCTATGAGACACTACATCTATGAGACACTACATCTATGAGACACTACATTATGAGACACTACATCTATGAGACACTACATCTATGAAACACTACATCTATGAGACACTACATTATGAGACACTACATTATGAGACACTACATTATGAGACACTACATTATGAGACACTACATCTATGAGACACTACATTATGAGACACTACATCTATGAGACACTACATCTATGAGACACTACATTATGAGACACTACATCTATGAGACACTACATCTATGAGACACTACATTATGAGACACTACATCTATGAGACACTACATCTATGAGACACTACATTATGAGACACTACATCTACGAGACACTACATCTATGAGACACTACATTATGAGACACTACATTATGAGACACTACATTATGAGACACTACATCTATGAGACACTACATTATGAGACACTACATTATGAGACACTACATATATGAGACACTACATATATGAGACACTACATCTATGAGACACTACATTATGAGACACTACATCTATGAGACACTACATCTATGAGACACTACATTATGAGACACTACATCTATGAGACACTACATCTATGAGACACTACATTATGAGACACTACATTATGAGACACTACATTATGAGACACTACATCTATGAGACACTACATTATGAGACACTACATTATGAGACACTACATATATGAGACACTACATCTATGAGACACTACATTATGAGACACTACATCTATGAGACACTACATCTATGAGACACTACATTATGAGACACTACATCTATGAGACACTACATCTATGAGACACTACATTATGAGACACTACATTATGAGACACTACATCTATGAGACACTACATCTATGAGACACTATATTATGAGACACTACATTATGAGACACTACATCTATGAGACACTACATCTATGAGACACTACATCTATGAGAGAGTACATCTATGAGACACTACATCTATGAGACACTACATCTATGAGACACTACATCTATGAGACACTACATCTATGAGACACTACATCTATGATGCTCTACATCTATGAGACACTACATCTATGAGACAGTACATCCATTTTAATAGGTATAGCAGAGAAAGCCCTATCTCCCCCTCCATCCCCTCTTCCCAGCCCATTCAGCATCTATCCCCTCTATCTCTCCTCTCCCAGTCCATTCAGCCTCTATCCCCTCCATCTCTCCTCTCCCAATCCATTCAGCCTCTATCCTCTCTATCTCTCCTCTCCCAGTCCATTCAGCCTCTATCCCCTCCATCTCTCCTCTCCCAGTCCATTCAGCCTCTATCCCCTCTATCTCTCCTCTGCCAGTCCGTTCAGCCTCTATCCCCTCCATAACGATTGTGCTGTTAGACAACACATAGCCTACCGTATATTACACACGGCAGAAAAATATGAAACAAAAACTGATTTATAGTTGGTCTAGTCTATAACTCCAAAATGAACCAAACTAGAGTAACCACCTTGGAGTGTTGACTGTATTATTAGACATACTGGATGGACTGGTTACCTGATGCTAAAACATGTCTGTCCATGAGACTGGGAGAGAACCCTAGGCGATGTTGATGCTAAAACATGTCTGTCCATGAGTCTGGGAGAGAACCCTAGGCGATGCTGTTGGTTCATTGATTGTGCAGGGTGGCTAACAGGTAGCCTACAATTATAGTGAATTTGTATTTGATTTTGAATAGTCTAGTAATAGGGAATGTATTATAAACTGCTCAAAAAAATAAAGGGAACACTAAAATAACACATCCTAGATCTGAATGAATGAAATATTCTTATTAAATACTTTTTTCTTTACATAGTTGAATGTGCTGACAACAAAATCACACAAAAATTATCAATGGAAATCAAATGTATCAACCCATGGAGGTCTGGATTTGGAGTCACACTCAAAATTAAAGTGGAAAACCACACTACAGGCTGATCCAACTTTGATGTAATGTCCTTAACATAAGTCAAAATGAGGCTCAGTAGTGTGTTTGGCCTGTATGACCTCCCAACAATGCCTGGGCATGCTCCTGATGAGGTGGCGGATGGTCTCCTGAGGGATCTCCAACTCCTGGACAGTCTGTGGTGCAACGTGGCGTTGGTGGATGGAGCGAGACGTGATGTCCCAGATGTGCTCAATTGGATTCAGGTCCGGGGAATGGGCGGGCCAGTCCATAGCAGCAATGCCTTCCTCTTGCAGGAACTGCTGACACACTACAGCCACATGAGGTCTAGCATTGTCTTGCATTAGGAGGATCCCAGGGCCAACCGCACCAGCATATGGTCTCACAAGGGGTCTGAGGATCTCATCTCGGTACCTAATGGCAGTCAGGCTGCCTCTGGCTAGCACATGGAGGGCTGTGCGGCCCCCCCAAAGAAATGCCACCCCACACCATGACTGACCCACGCCAAACCGGTCATGCTGGAGGATGTTGCAGGCAGCAGAACGTTCTCCACGGCGTCTCCAGACTCTGTCACGTCTATCACATGTGTTCAGTGTGAACCTGCTTTCATCTGTGAAGAGCACAGGGTGCCAGTGGCGAATTTGCCAATCTTGGTGTTCTCTGGTAAATGCCAAACGTCCTGCATTGTGTTGGGCTGTAAGCTCAACCCCCACCTGTGGACGTCGGGCCCTCATACCACCCTCATGGAGTTTGTTTCTGACCATTTGAGCAGACACATGCACATTTGTGGCCTGCTGGAGGTCATTTTGCAGGGCTCTGGCAGTGCTCCTCCTGCTCCTCCTGGCACAAAGGCGGAGGTAGCGGTCCTGCTGCTGGGTTGTTGCCCTCCTACGGCCTCCTCCACGTCTCCTGATGTACTGGCCTGTCTCCTGGTAGCGCCTCCATTCTCTGGACACTACGCTGATAGACACAGCAAACCTTCTTGCCACAGCTCGCATTGATGTCCCATCCTGGATGAGCTGCACTACCTGAGCCACTTGTGTGGGTTGTAGACTCCGTCTCATGCTACCACTAGAGTGAAAGCACCGCCAGCATTCAAAAGTGACCAAAACATCAGCCAAGAAGCATAGGAACTGAGAAGTGGTCTGTGGTAACCACCTGCAGAACCACTCCTTTATTGGGGGTGTCTTGCTAATTGCCTATAATTTCCACCTGTTGTCTATTCCATTTGCACAACAGCATGTGAAATTTATTGTCAATCAGTGTTGCTTCCTAAGTGGACAGTTTGATTTCACAGAAGTGTGATTGACTTGGAGTTACATTGTGTTGTTTAAGTGTTCCCTTTATTTTTTTGAGCAGTGTATTTTCATATTGAATTACCTTTAGCTATACGGAATATCTCACCACTATGCGTTTCCATCTCCTCCTCTCTCTCCTTTATTTATCTCTCTCTCTCCTGTAGTGTGCAGAGGGGCTGTCAACAGTTTAGTGAAGTATGTTTTGTTGCAGAATTCACTTGGTTTCCCAAATGAAGCACTGGGTAGTCTGCAGGAACGTGGTTGGAAAGCCCATGGCTCACAGAGTTTAGTTTGAATGTCACCTGTTGGGCAGCGAGAGCGTGCTCCTCAAAGAGTGGTTGATGTGTGGAGTGAGATAACTGTTTCTGATATTTATTTTTCAGATGCTTACATGAGGCACAGCTCCACTATAAAACCCAAGTAGCCTGGTATTGAAAAAGGAACCATTGGGAAAAGCTATCGGCCTCCCATTCGCCACCCTAGTGTATACAGTTACATATTCTTTCCCCCCTTTGCCAATATTCCTGCCCATTTGATAATGGACCATTCTAAATCAAAACAAATTTAACATACGAGTAAAGACACGATCACATTGAGAATAGTCTGATGGGTGAAAATATGACTTGATGAGAGAACAGCATTTCAGCTTGAGCAAAGGAACAGAGAGCTGCAACTTAATTTTATTTATTTTAATTTTATTTTGGGTCATTGTCCTGTTGAAAGACAAATTATAGTTCCACTAAGCACAAACCACAGTGCTGCATCACTGCTTAATGCTGTGGTAGCCATGCTGGTTAAGTGTGCCTTGAATTCTAAATAAATCACTGACAGAGTCACCAACAAAGCACCCCCCACACCATCACACCTCCTCCTCCATGCTTCACGGTGGGAACCACACATGCGTAGATCATCCGTTCACCTACTCTGCGTCTCACAAAGACATGGCGTTTAGAACCAAAAATATCAAAATTAGACTCATCAGACCAAATGACAGATTTCCACCAGACGAATGTCCGTTATTCGTGTTTGTTGGCCCAAGCAAGTCTCTTCTTGTTATTGGTGTCCTTTAGTAGTCGTTTCCTTGCAGCTATTCAACCATGAAGGCCTGATTCACACAGTCTCCTCAGAACAGATGATGTTGAGATGTGTCTGGTACTTGAACTCTGTTAACCATTTATTTGGGCTGCAATTTCTGAGGCTGGTAACTCTAATGAACGTATCCTCTGCAGCAGAGGTAACTCTGGGTCTTCCTTTCCTATGACGGTTTCATCATAGCGCTTGCGACTGCACTTGAAGAAACTTTCAAAGTTCTTGAAATATTCAGGATTGACTGACCTTCATGTCTTAATGTTGGACTGTCATTTCTCTTTGCTTATTTGAGCTGTTCTTGCCATAATATGGACTTGGTCTTTTACCAAATAGTGCTATCTTCTGTTTACCCCCTACCTTGTCACAACACAACTGATTGGCTCAAATGCATTAAGAAGGAAAGAAATTCAAATGAACTTTTAACAAGGCACACCTGGTATTTGAAATGTATTCTAGGTGAATACCTCATGAATCTGGTTGAGAGAATGCCAAGAGTGTGCAAAGCTGTCATCAAGGCAAAGGGTGGCTACTTTGAAGAATCTCAAATATAAAATACATATTTTACACTTTTTTGGTTCCTACGTGATTCCATATGTGTTCTTTTGTAGTTGTGATGTCTTCACTATTATTCTACAATGTAGAAAATAGTAAAAAATAAAGAAAAGTCCTTGAAGATTTATGTGTGTCCAAACTTTGACTGGTCACACAAGGAGCAACATGTTTCTCCCAACTGAGTCAATCCTTTAGCAACTCTCTGTTTTCAGTCGAACGCATGCACGTTGTATACACACCCAAACAAACAAACAAACAAACACACACCTACACATACCTATCCACCTACACACCTATCCCAGAGTACACTGTAGCCTCCAGGCACAGTGCATTACCCCAGTTCACTCGCCAGAAAGAGAGAGGGAAAAAAGAGAGAAAACAGAGAAGGTATCAGATTTATCCTCTCTCTCAGGCTCTGAGGTTCCAGGTTACCTCTCTCTCAGGCTCCGTGGTCCCAGGTTACCTCTCTCTCAGGCTCTGAGGTTCCAGGTTACCTCTCTCTCAGGGTCCGTGGTCCCAGGTTACCTCTCTCTCAGGCTCTGTGGTCCCAGGACACCTCTCTCTCAGGCTCCGTGGTCCCAGGTTACCTCTCTCTCAGGCTCCGTGGTTCCAGGTTACCTCTCTCTCAGGCTCTGTGATCCCAGGATACCTCTCTCTCAGACTCCGTGGTCCCAGGTTACCCTTCTCTCAGGCTCTGAGGTCCCAGGTTACCTCTCTCTCAGGCTCTGTGGTCCCAGGATACCTCTCTCTCAGGCTCTGAGGTCCCAGGTTACCTCTCTCTCAGACTCTGTGGTCCCAGGATACTTCTCTCTCAGGCTCCGTGGTCCCAGGTTACCTCTCTCTCTGTGGCTGAAGTCGCTCTCATTCTTTTTCTGTTTTAGTGAATGTTAAACTAACATTATAATGGAGTTAGGGAGCAGTGGAAGGCTTGAAACGATAGACAGCACACCACAACACTCTGAACTCAATAGGTATCACACCACAACACTCCGAACTCAATTGGTATCACACCACAACACTCTGAACTCAATTGGTATCACACCACAACACTCTGAACTCAATTGGTATCACACCACAACACTCTGAACTCAATAAGTATCACACTACCACTCTGAACTCAATAGGTATCACACTACCACTCCTGAACTGTCATACCTCAATAGGTATCACACTACCACTCTAATACTGTCATACCTCAATAGGTATCACACTACCACTCTGATACTGTCATATCTCAATAGGTATCACACTACCACTCTGAACTCAATAGGTATCACACTACCACTCCTGAACTGTCATACCTCAATAGGTATCACACTACCACTCTGAACTCAATAGGTATCACACTACCACTCTGATACTGTCATATCTCAATAGGTATCACACTACCACTCTGAACTCAATAGGTATCACACTACCACTCCTGAACTGTCATACCTCAATAGGTATCACACTACCACTCTGAACTCAATAGGTATCACACTACCACTCTGATACTGTCATACCTCAATAGGTATCACACTACCACTCCTGAACTGTCATACCTCAATAGGTATCACACTACCACTCTGAACTCAATAGGTATCACACTACCACTCTGATACTGTCATACCTCAATAGGTATCACACTACCACTCTGAACTCAATAGGTATCACACTACCACTCTGATACTGTCATACCTCAATAGGTATCACACTACCACTCTGAACTCAATAGGTATCACACTACCACTCTGAACTCAATAGGTATCACACTACCACTCTGAACTCAATAGGTATCACACTACCACTCTGATACTGTCATACCTCAATAGGTATCACACTACCACTCTGAACTCAATAGGTGTCACACTACCACTCTGATACTGTCATACCTCAATAGGTATCACACTACCACTCTGATACTGTCATACCTCAATAGGTATCACACTACCACTCTGATACTGTCATACCTCAATAGCAACCAGACTCATAATGGTCTAAGTAGCTTTGGCGTTTTCCTGGCTCGACATGGTGTGTGTGTGTTTCTCTGTGTGTGTGTGTGTTCCTCTCTGTGTGTGTGTGTGTGTGTGTGTGTGTGTGTGTGTGTGTGTGTGTGTGTGTGTGTGTGTGTGTGTGTGTGTGTGTGTGTGTGTGTGTGTGGTTGTGTGCATGGCTATCTCTCCCCCACCGGGAGAGAACAGTGAGGTTTGTAGTTGGTAGCTGCTGGGTTTTGCATGTCAAACAGCCTCCTATGTCTCCAGCGTCTGTGCTTAGCCTTCTGCGAAGACAGAGGCACAATGGTGCGTATTACTGCCCTCTCTATACACATATTCAACCTTTACTTAACTAGGCAATTCAGGGAAGAACAAATTCATATTTACAATGACAGCCTACCCAAGCCAAACCCTAACCTGTACAATGCAATTCATATTTACAATGACCAGGGCCCATAGGGGTAGAGCACTACTTTAGACCAGGGCCCATAGGGGTAGAGCACTACTTTAGACCAGGGCCCATAGGGTAGAGCACTACTTTAGACCAGGGCCAATAGGGTAGTGTCCTACTTTAGACCAGGGCCAATAGGGTAGAGCACTACTTTAGACCAGGGCCAATAGGGGTAGTGCACTACTTTAGACCAGGGCCAATAGGGTAGAGCACTACTTTAGACCAGGGCCAATAGGGTAGGGTCCTACTTTAGACCAGGGCCAATAGGGTAGAGCACTACTTTAGACCAGGGCCAATAGGGTAGGGTCCTACTTTAGACCAGCGCCCATAGAGTAGTGCACTACTTTAGACCAGGGCCAATAGGGTAGGGTTCTACTTTAGACCAGCGCCCATAGAGTAGTGCACTACTTTAGACCAGGGCCCATAGGGGTAGTGCACTACTTTAGACCAGGGCCAATAGGGGTAGTGCACTACTTTAGACCAGGGCCAATAGGGTAGGGTCCTACTTTAGACCAGGGCCAATAGGGTAGAGCACTACTTTAGACCAGGGCCAATAGGGTAGGGTCCTACTTTAGACCAGCGCCCATAGAGTAGTGCACTACTTTAGACCAGGGCCAATAGGGTAGGGTTCTACTTTAGACCAGCGCCCATAGAGTAGTGCACTACTTTAGACCAGGGCCCATAGGGGTAGTGCACTACTTTAGACCAGGGCCAATAGGGGTAGTGCACTACTTTAGACCAGGGCCAATAGGGGTAGTGCACTACTTTAGACCAGGGCCAATAGGGTAGAGCACTACTTTATACCAGGGCCAATAGGGTAGTGTCCTACTTTAGACCAGGGCCAATAGGGTAGAGCACTACTTTAGACCAGGGCCAATAGGGTAGGGTCCTACTTTAGACCAGCGCCCATAGAGTAGTGCACTACTTTAGACCAGGGCCCATAGGGGTAGTGCACTACTTTAGACCAGGACCAATAGGGGTAGTGCACTACTTTAGACCAGGGCCAATAGGGTAGAGCACTAATTTAGACCAGGGCCAATAGGGTAGTGTCCTACTTTAGACCAGGGCCAATAGGGTAGAGCACTACTTTAGACCAGGGCCAATAGGGTAGGGTCCTACTTTAGACCAGGGCCAATAGGGTAGGGTCCTACTTTAGACCAGCGCCCATAGAGTAGTGCACTACTTTAGACCAGGGCCAATAGGGTAGTGTCCTACTTTAGACCAGGGCCAATAGGGTAGTGCACTACTTTAGACCAGGGCCAATAGGGTAGTGTCCTACTTTAGACCAGGGCCAATAGGGTAGGGTCCTACTTTAGACCAGGGCCAATAGGGTAGAGCACTACTTTAGACCAGGGCCCATAGGGGTAGTGCACTACTTTAGACCAGGGCCAATAGGGTAGTGTCCTACTTTAGACCAGGGCCAATAGGGTAGAGCACTACTTTAGACCAGGGCCCATAGGGGTAGTGCACTACTTTAGACCAGGGCCAATAGGGTAGGGTCCTACTTTAGACCAGGGCCAATAGGGTAGGGCACTACTTTAGACCAGGGCCAATAGGGTAGTGTCCTACTTTAGACCAGGGCCAATAGGGTAGAGCACTACTTTAGACCAGGGCCAATAGGGTAGTGTCCTACTTTAGACCAGGGCCCATAGGGGTAGTGCACTACTTTAGACCAGGGCCAATAGGGTAGTGTCCTACTTTAGAACAGGGCCAATAGGGTAGGGTCCTACTTTAGACCAGGGCCAATAGGGTAGAGCACTACTTTAGACCAGGGCCAATAGGGTAGTGTCCTACTTTAGACCAGGGCCAATAGGGTAGAGCACTACTTTAGACCAGGGCCAATAGGGTAGAGTCCTACTTTAGACCAGGGCCAATAGGGTAGTGTCCTACTTTAGACCAGGGCCAATAGGGTAGTGTCATATTTTAGACCAGGGCCAATAGGGTAGTGTCCTACTTTAGACCAGGGCCAATAGGGTAGGGTCCTACTTTAGACCAGGGCCAATAGGGTAGTGTCCTACTTTAGACCAGGGCCAATAGGGTAGTGTCCTACTTTCGACCAGGGCCAATAGGGTAGAGCACTACTTTAGACCAGGGCCAATAGGGTAGAGCACTACTTTAGACCAGGGCCAATAGGGTAGAGCACTACTTTAGACCAGGGCCAATAGGGTAGAGCACTACTTTAGACCAGGGCCAATAGGGTAGAGCACTACTTTAGACCAGGGCCAATAGGGTAGAGCACTACTTTAGACCAGGGCCAATAGGGTAGTGCACTACTTTAGACCAGGGCCAATAGGGTAGTGTCCTACTTTAGACCAGGGCCAATAGGGTAGTGTCCTACTTTAGACCAGGGCCAATAGGGTAGTGTCCTACTTTAGACCAGGGCCAATAGGGTAGTGTCCCACTTTAGACCAGGGCCAATAGGGTAGTGTCCTACTTTAGACCAGGGCCAATAGGGTAGTGTCCTACTTTAGACCAGGGCCAATAGGGTAGTGTCCTACTTTAGACCAGGGCCAATAGGGTAGCGTCCTACTTTAGACCAGGGCCAATAGGGTAGTGTCCTACTTTAGACCAGGGCCAATAGGGTAGTGTCCTACTTTAGACCAGGGCCAATAGGGTAGTGTCCTACTTTAGACCAGGGCCAATAGGGTAGTGTCCTACATTAGACCAGGGCCAATAGGGTAGTGTCCTACTTTAGACCAGGGCCAATAGGGTAGTATGTAGGGAATATGGTGCCATATGAGAAGCAAACACAGAGACATAACCTTATCCAGACAGGCTTCTCCTCCTCTCCTTTTAACTCATATTTGATTAGTTGTCTCAGTTACAACCTTGTCTCCTCAATCATACATCTGTTAGACATTCCTCTTTACTTTGTCACTTAACACTTAAAGGTCTAATACATATGTTTTTATCTCAGTTTCAAAGTACTTTACTTTGAATGTTTTCAATTATAAAAAATAAGAAAAAACAAAGCTTCTAAGCCATTTTCTCAAGCAGGAATTTAACCGTCTGGTTATGGTCTGAGAGAGGAAAACTGACAACTGGCTGTTATTGGCAAAGAGGTTTCTAACTCTCTTCTTTTATTGGCTCATTAGCTAACGTTACGCGACGTGTGTGATCTTACACGATGTTTACCTTGCTAGGTTCATTGTTTACCTTGCTAGGTTCATTGTTTACCTTGCTAGGTTCATTGTTTACCTTGCTAGGTTCATTGTTTACCTTGCTAGGTTCATTGTTTACCTTGCTAGGTCCATTGCTTACCCTGCTAGGTTCATTGTTTACCTTGCTAGGTTCATTGTTTACCTTGCTATGTTCATTGTTTACCTTGCTAGGTTCATTGTTTACCTTGCTAGGTCCATTGTTTAACTTTCTAGGTTCGTTGTTTAACTTGCTAGGTTCATTGTTTACCTTGCTAGGTCCATTGTTTACCCTGCTAGGTTCATTGTTTACCTTGCTAGGTTCATTGTTTACCTTGCTAGGTTCATTGTTTACCCTGCTAGGTTCATTGTTTACCTTGCTAGGTCCATTATTTAACTTTCTAGGTTAATTGTTTACCTTGCTAGGTTCATTGTTTACCTTGCTAGGTTCATTGTTTACCTTGCTAAGTTCATTGTTTACCTTGCTAGGTTCATTGTTTACCTTGCTAGGTTCATTGTTTACCTTGCTAGGTTCATTGTTTACCTTGCTAGGTCCATTGCTTACCCTGCTAGGTTCATTGTTTACCTTGCTAGGTTCATTGTTTACCTTGCTATGTTCATTGTTTACCTTGCTAGGTTCATTGTTTACCTTGCTAGGTCCATTGTTTAACTTTCTAGGTTCGTTGTTTAACTTGCTAGGTTCATTGTTTACCTTGCTAGGTCCATTGTTTACCCTGCTAGGTTCATTGTTTACCTTGCTAGGTTCATTGTTTACCTTGCTAGGTTCATTGTTTACCCTGCTAGGTTCATTGTTTACCTTGCTAGGTCCATTATTTAACTTTCTAGGTTAATTGTTTACCTTGCTAGGTTCATTGTTTACCTTGCTAGGTTCATTGTTTACCTTGCTAGGTCCATTGTTTACCCTGCTAGGTTCATTGTTTACCTTGCTAGGTCCATTGTTTAACTTTCTAGGTTCGTTGTTTAACTTGCTAGGTTCATTGTTTACCTTGCTAGGTTCATTGTTTACCTTGCTATGTTCATTGTTTACCTTGCTAGGTCCATTGTTTAACTTTCTAGGTTCGTTGTTTAACTTGCTAGGTTCATTGTTTACCTTGCTAGGTCCATTGTTTACCCTGCTAGGTTCATTGTTTACCTTGCTAGGTCCATTGTTTAACTTTCTAGGTTCATTGTTTAACTTGCTAGGTTCATTGTTTACCTTGCTAGGTTCATTGTTTACCTTGCTAGGTCCATTGTTTAACTTTCTAGGTTCATTGTTTAACTTGCTAGGTTCATTGTTTACCTTGCTAGGTTCATTGTTTACCTTGCTAGGTCCATTGTTTACCCTGCTAGGTTCATTGTTTACCTTGCTAGGTCCATTGTTTAACTTTCTAGGTTCGTTGTTTAACTTGCTAGGTTCATTGTTTACCTTGCTAGGTTCATTGTTTACCTTGCTATGTTCATTGTTTACCTTGCTAGGTTCATTGTTTACCTTGCTAGGTCCATTGTTTAACTTTCTAGGTTCATTGTTTAACTTGCTAGGTTCATTGTTTACCTTGCTAGGTTCATTGTTTACCTTGCTAGGTTCATTGTTTACCTTGCTAGGTTCATTCACCCCCAAAGCCTATTCCTCATTTGGCCACCTTTCCTTCCAGTTCTCTGCTGCCACTGACTGGAACGAATTGCAAAAATCACTGAAGCTGGAGACTCATATCTCCCTCACTAGCTTTAAATACCTGCTGTCAGAGCAGCTCACAGACCACTGCACCTGTACACAGCCAATCTGTAAATAGCACATCCAACTACCTCATCCCCATACTGTTATTTTTATGTTGTTGCTCCTTTTCACCCCAGTATCTCTACTTGCACATTTGCACATACAATTGGTCGCAATTGTAAATGAGAACTTGTTCTCACCTTGCCTACCTGGGTAAATAAAGGTGAAATTAAAATTAAAAACATTCATCGGCTGCACATCTACCACTCCAGTGTTTAATTGCTATATTGTAATTAGTTTGCCACTACGGCCTATTTATTGCCTTACCTCCCTTATCCTACCTCATTTACACACACTGTATATAGATTGTCTACTGTATTATTGACGGTACGCTTGTTTACTCCAAGCGTACAGTCACTCTGTTGTCGTTGTTTGTGTCACACTGCTTTGCTTTATCTTGGCCAGGTTGCAGT
>NC_034187.2:86389249-86434249 GCF_002021735.2 Oncorhynchus kisutch
TTAAATGTATTTTCTCTGGGAAATGCGTTAGCTGTCTGGATCTTGGATGAGGAAGCAGGATGGTGTCTTTTGTTTGGGCAGATTGTAGTTGTCTCATGGACAGAAACCGGTACCGGACAGCAGGGGTCGCGCCTTTCTTCGTTAAATGGTTCTGACACATAATTATCGTCCTCCCTCAGCCTAATGAACACTGTGTCGGCTTCCACTCACTAAGTACACACACACACACACACACACACACCACTCACTACGCCTTAAGTACACACACACACACACACACACACACACACACACACACACACACACACACACACACACACACACACACACACACACACACCACTCACTACGCCTTAAGTACACACACACACACACACACACACACACACACACACACACACACACACACACACACACACACACCACTCACTACGCCTTAAGTACACACACACACACACCACTCACTTTACACACACACACACACACACACACACACACACACACACACACACACACACACACACACACACACACACACACACACACACACACACACACCACTCACTACGCCTTAAGTACACACACACACACACACACACACATGCACGCACACACCACTCACTTTGCACACAGACACACACACACACAGACACACACACACACACACACACACACACAGACACACACACACGCACACACCACTCACTTTACACACAGACACACACACACACACACACACAAACACATTTCTTACGAACCCACAAATTTGTAAAACAAATATTTTAAAAAGCACTCTGGAGAGTTTGTGATGGGATTTGAAGGCAGCAACTCCCCAGAGTAAAGACATCTGTTTCTCTTCTGAATATAGAGTGTAATGGCATCATCATTGACATTCAATTGATAAATCAGGTGTTAATGGCTGTTGGTCCCTTCGATCATTATTT
This sequence comes from Oncorhynchus kisutch, assembly GCF_002021735.2. NCBI lineage: Eukaryota > Metazoa > Chordata > Actinopteri > Salmoniformes > Salmonidae > Oncorhynchus > Oncorhynchus kisutch. Next base: position 86,390,194 of record NC_034187.2, read on the forward strand.
AAGACTGACGGCCAATTCAGAAGAGTGGAGGCTGTTATAGCAGCAATGTTCCAACATCTAGTGGAAAGCCTTCCCAGAACAGTGGAGGCTGTTATAGCAGCAAAGGGGGGGCCAACTCCATATTAAAGTCTTCCCAGAAGAGTGGAGGCTGTTCTAGCAGCAAAGGGGGGACCAACTCCATATTAAAGTCTTCCCAGAAGAGTGGAGGCTGTTCTAGCAGCAAAGGGGGGGATCAACTCCATATTAAAGCCTTCCCAGATGAGTGGAGGCTGTTCTAGCAGCAAAGGGGGGACCAACTCCATATTAAAGTCTTCCTAGAAGAGTGGAGGCTGTAATAGCAGCAATGTTCCAACATCTAGTGGAAAGCCTTCCCAGAAGAGTGGAGGCTGTTATAGCAGCAAAGGAGGGGCCAACTCCATATTAAAGTCTTCCTAGAAGAGTGGAGGCTGTTATAGCAGCAAAGGGGGGACCAACTCCATATTAAAGCCTTCCCAGACGAGTGGAGGCTGTTCTAGCAGCAAAGGGGGGACCAACTCCATATTAAAGTCTTCCCAGAAGAGTGGAGGCTGTTCTAGCAGCAAAGGAGGGGCCAACTCCATATTAAAGTCTTCCCAGAAGAGTGGAGGCTGTTCTAGCAGCAAAGGGGGGACCAACTCCATATTAAAGTCTTCCCAGAAGAGTGGAGGCTGTTCTAGCAGCAAAGGGGGGACCAACTCCATATTAAAGTCTTCCCAGAACAGTGGAGGCTGTTCTAGCAGCAAAGGGGGGACCAACTCCATATTAAAGCCTTCCCAGACGAGTGCAGGCTGTTATAGCAGCAAAGGGGGGGATCAACTCCATATTAAAGCCTTCCCAGACGAGTGGAGGCTGTTCTAGCAGCAAAGGGGGGACCAACTCCATATTAAAGTCTTCCTAGAAGAGTGGAGGCTGTAATAGCAGCAATGTTCCAACATCTAGTGGAAAGCCTTCCCAGAAGAGTGGAGGCTGTTATAGCAGCAAAGGAGGGGCCAACTCCATATTAAAGTCTTCCTAGAAGAGTGGAGGCTGTTATAGCAGCAAAGGGGGGACCAACTCCATATTAAAGCCTTCCCAGACGAGTGGAGGCTGTTCTAGCAGCAAAGGGGGGACCAACTCCATATTAAAGCCTTCCCAGACGAGTGGAGGCTGTTCTAGCAGCAAAGGGGGGACCAACTCCATATTAAAGTCTTCCCAGAAGAGTGGAGGCTGTTCTAGCAGCAAAGGGGGGACCAACTCCATATTAAAGCCCTGGTTTTTAAATTAGATGTACGACGAGCAGGTGTCCACATACTTTTGGTCATGTAGTGTATATGTGATAGGATGTATAGACATTATGGATAGTATGTAGATGGACTATATAGTATACCTGTGGAATACGTAGCATAGAATAGTATGTAGATATACTATATATTCAATCTACATACTATTATATTGTATGTATACAATAGTATGTAGATAGAATATATATTTTATTGTATATATAGTATAGAGTCTATATAGTATTATTTAGTATATCTGTAGAATACATAGAATAGTATGTATTGATAGAGCACATCGTTGACCTGTAGAATACATACAATACAATAGTACAGTGCCTTGCGAAAGTATTCGGCCCCCTTGAACTTTGCGACCTTTTGCCACATTTCAGGCTTCAAACATAAAGATATAAAACGCTATTTTTTGTGAAGAATCAACAACAAGTGGGACACAATCATGAAGTGGAACGACATTTATTGGATATTTCAAACTTTTTTAACAAATCAAAAACTGGAAAAATTGGGCGTGCCTGTTCAGGGGCAGAACGACAGATTTGTACCTTGTCAGCTCAGGGATTTGAACTTGCAACCTTCTGCCTTATAGTATATATAGTATATATATATTATATAGTATATCTGTAGAATATATAGAACAGTATGTATTGATCGAGCACGTAGTATATCTGTAGAATGCATATGATACAATAGTATGTATATATTATATATAGTATATATGAAGAATACATAGGATACAATAGTATACAGTGGTATACTACTGTATGTACAGCAATAGTTGAATAGGATGGACTTGACTAGAATACAGTATATACATAGGAAATGTGTGAAACAGTATGCAAACATTATTCAAGTGACCAGTGTGCAGGTCAGTGTGCCTTTGTTGATGCGTTGGGCAAACCTCAGCATCCTCTGGAGAGCTCTGCGGTTGTGGACGGTGCAGTTTCCGTACCAGCCCTCTCACATGGATGCCTTCCATTGGTGCATCTGTAAAAGTTTGTCAGGGTCTTTTAATTAAGGGTCCAAGCCAAATGTATTCAGCATGCTGAGGTTTCAGCATCACCACACTGTCTGTGTGGGTGGACCATTTCAGATTGTCAGTGATTTGTACGCCTAGAAGCTTTTCCCTTTCTCAACAACTCCATTTTTTAAAACTGACATGAACAAAAGAGTGTTTCTGACAGCTCCTGGTGCCCCGCAGCCATCCCCTGAGGCAGGCGCTACACAGACAGAATCTACACTCGTCTTTTCACCCCCCCCCCGTCTATCCCTCGTTCCCTCCTCTCCTCTCTGCTTCCTTCGTTTGTTTTCAGGGTGAGTCAGGGTCCAGTCTTCAGCTGTTGTTGCTCTCTGCTGTGTTCACACGCCTGTTTGCGTGTTTGGGTTCATTCTGTGAGTGTTTTGAGTATGTTGTCTTGCGTATGCACACGCCTGTTTGCGTGTTTGGGTTCATTCTGTGAGTGTTTTGAGTATGTTGTCTTGCGTATGCACACGCCTGTGTGTGTGTGTGTGTGTGTGTTTGTCAGGGCTTTGTCTGTGTGTGCCTGCAGCACGGGGCAGTCAGGTAGAGTGAACTGGACAGGGAGGTTTCTGTCTGTCTGTTTTTCCCTCTCTTTGAAAGCCCTCTGTAAATCAGAGTAGAATGCTTGTGTGGATGTCAACACCAATACATCGTCACCAATAAACTTCTTCTAAACCTGAAAAAAAGGACAACTTCCAAGTGTTAGGCAGTGAAAACAGCCACAGAAATCGATATCCGACTTCAGTAACCAACCACATTGTGGGCCTGTTACAATACATCAATCATGACGGATTTGATGAATATCCACTTAGTTAAATCAGATTTGTTGACTGTGCGCTAATCTGTCGTTCTCCTTCTATCACCCATGGCCTGCGTTCCACTGACCTATTTACGGCATCCATAGAGCAGGCACTGGGAGTCAGGTAGAGGCGAGGCGAGGGAGGGAGGGAGGGGGGAAAATTCTGGGTGTGCTACTCTGTCAAGGTTTCCCTTAATTAGAAAAAACAGGTTATGTCCATGTAGGAGATTCAATGTCACTATGTAATACCAGTATGTAATACCAGTATGTAATACCAGTATGTAATGTCAGTATGTAATGTCAGTATGTAATGTCAGTATGTAATACCAGTATGTAATACCAGTATGTAATACCAGTATGTAATGCCAGTTACTCACAACCTAGCCTACGTTAGCTCGTCCGTCCCTTAGAGGATCATCATGTTTTGCTTTAGCTGCTCTGTAGTTTAGATTGTTAATGAAGACACTCAACATGTGTTAATGAAGACACTCAACATGTGTTAATGAAGACACTCAACATGTGTTAATGAAGACACTCAACATGTGTTAATGAAGACACTCAACATGTGTTAATGAAGACACTCAACATGTGTTAATGAAGACACTCAACATGTGTTAATGAAGACACTCAACATGTGTTAATGAAGACACTCCACATATGTTAATGAAGACACTCCACATATGTTAATGAAGACACTCAACATGTGTTAATGAAGACACTCCACATGTGTTAATGAAGACACTCAACAGAACGTAGTGTAGAGACGGTACATTATTTTATAGAAGGGACTTGTCATAGTGCCAATCATATGTTACGAACCCCATAACTAGCCTACGTACATTGTTGCACTTTGTCTAGGCGTCCTGGGTCTATTCGCCAAGTATGTTGATTGTACATGTCCCCAGGGTGACAGCGAACTCACCTCGGTCCAGAGCCAGCTCTGTCTCTCCGGGCCTCGTGGTCGGCCAGTCCAAGCTCATTAGTATCTGTTCAGATGGTGACGAAATATTATACTGTGTGTACAAAAAGGATGCCAGAGGCATGCCCAAACTGAAGGCCTCATGGTGACCAAACAAAACCTGGTGAACTGGGTAACATGGACTGACCATCACAATAGGCAGCACCTGATTATCAACCAGGCTCAGCAGCTAGACCCGGTTGGTGTTGCCACCTGAGGAAAGGAGTCTGGAACCTGGATAGGCAGTACATGTTGTGCTTATCAAGCCTTGGCTCATATGAATTTTTCCGAATTTTGCCTATTGGATAGTATTTAAAGCATAGCAATATAATGAATAAAACAGATGAATGATTGACCTGAATGGAGACTCTGGTGAATTCATTCTAGTTCTATCCCATAGGCAAAATCTAGACAGACAACTTTTGAAAAACCTTGCACGGGAGAGTACTTTTGAGGTCTGTGAAAAATCTGAGAAATGTTAATTTTTTGGGGTGTAGTTACCCTTGAATTAAAGTGTGCACCAGCAAGAGCCTTGGTTGGTCAGCAGTGTTTCTATGGCACACCAGCAGGAGCCTTATTTGGTCAGCGGTGTTTCTGTAGCACACCAGCAAGAGCCTTGGTTGGTCAGCCGTGTTTCTGTAGCAAACCAGCAGGAGCCTTGTTTGGTCAGTGGTGTTTCTGTAGCACACCAGCAAGAGCCTTGGTTGGTCACCGGTGTTTCTGTAGCACACCAGCAAGAGCCTTGGTTGGTCAGCCGTGTTTCTGTAGCAAACCAGCAGGAGCCTTGTTTGGTCAGCGGTGTTTCTGTAGCACACCAGCAAGAGCCTTGTTTGGTCAGCGGTGTTTCTGTAGCACACACGTGATGGCAGAGTTTGCAAAACAAATCAACACTGGACTGATGCAAATAGTCATGATATCATTCTGCCAGGTAAGCATAGGCTACTTTGTAGTTAACCTTTAATTGAGAAGGTTTTTTGGTAAGCCTTTCCACCTACAAGTTGACGGTTACGATTAGCATCGTTGCTAATGGCTACACAAAAGTAGGCAAAATGGTAATCATTTATTCATTCTGTTCATGTTTTAAGATCATTTTTGCCGAATTAATTTTCAAATAAATTTGTCAGATTTAGTAGATTTCCTACTATGTTTTTATATTGGTGAATTCCATTTTAATGTCTGGATTCCATAATTCCGTCATCCGTCTCCATATCAGATTTGATATTTTATTGTATTGGTTTATTGGGTCCTATATTAGGAAACAATGGATTTTAAAGGGCCCTGTATTGGGAGACAACTGGTTTATTGGGCACTATATTAGGAAACAATGGATTTTAAAGGGCCCTGTATTGGGAGACAACTGGTTTATTGGGTCCTATATTAGGAAACAATGGATTTTAAAGGGCCCTGTATTGGGAGACAACTGGTTTATTGGGCACTATATTAGGAAACAATGGATTTTAAAGGGCCCTGTATTGGGAGACAACTGGTTTATTGGGCACTATATTAGGAAACAATGGATTTTAAAGGGCCCTGTATTGGGAGACAACTGGTTTATTGGGCACTATATTAGGAAACAATGGATTTTAAAGGGCCCTGTATTGGGAGACAACTGGTTTATTGGGCACTATATTAGGAAACAATGGATTTTAAAGGGCCCTGTATTGGGAGACAACTGGTTTATTGGGCACTATATTAGGAAACAATGGATTTTAAAGGGCCCTGTATTGGGAGACAACTGGTTTATTGGGCACTATATTAGGAAACAATGGATTTTAAAGGGCCCTGTATTGGGAGACAACTGGTTTATTGGGCACTATATTAGGAAACAATGGATTTTAAAGGGCCCTGTATTGGGAGACAACTGGTTTATTGGGCACTATATTAGGAAACAATGGATTTTAAAGGGCCCTGTATTGGGAGACAACTGGTTTATTGGGCACTATATTAGGAAACAATGGATTTTAAAGGGCCCTGTATTGGGAGACAACTGGTTTATTGGGCACTATATTAGGAAACAATGGATTTTAAAGGGCCCTGTATTGGGAGACAACTGGTTTATTGGGTCCTATATTAGGAAACAATGGATTTTAAAGGGCCCTGTATTGGGAGACAACTGGTTTATTGGGTCCTATATTAGGAAACAATGGATTTTAAAGGGCCCTGTATTGGGAGACAACTGGTTTATTGGGCACTATATTAGGAAACAATGGATTTTAAAGGGCCCTGTATTGGGAGACAACTGGTTTATTGGGCACTATATTAGGAAACAATGGATTTTAAAGGGCCCTGTATTGGGAGACAACTGGTTTATTGGGTCCTATATTAGGAAACAATGGATTTTAAAGGGCCCTGTATTGGGAGACAACTGGTTTATTGGGCACTATATTAGGAAACAATGGATTTTAAAGGGCCCTGTATTGGGAGACAACTGGTTTATTGGGCACTATATTAGGAAACAATGGATTTTAAAGGGCCCTGTATTGGGAGACAACTGGTTTATTGGGCACTATATTAGGAAACAATGGATTTTAAAGGGCCCTGTATTGGGAGACAACTGGTTTATTGGGCACTATATTAGGAAACAATGGATTTTAAAGGGCCCTGTATTGGGAGACAACTGGTTTATTGGGCACTATATTAGGAAACAATGGATTTTAAAGGGCCCTGTATTGGGAGACAACCGTATCTCTTCCCAGCCAACATTCTAAAAGTACCGACACTAAAATATGATATGTTAGCTTAGTTTTAAACTCTCTCTCCCTCTGCTCAACGTGTAGAAGTCTTTCTCAGGCAGTCTAACTCATTCTGTTGTTAATAAAGACAGACGATACACCCTGTTGGTCTCAGGAAAATGTCCTTCCCTTGCATCTTTGATCAGGATCTCTACTGTAATTATCTCTTATCTCTGATCAGAGTCTCTAATGTAATTGGATATTTTCTATGATCAGTCCCTTCTATAAATATCTCTATTCTCTGATCCCAGTCTCTATTGTAATTATCTCTATTCTCCGATCCCAGTCTCTACTGTAATTATCTCTATTCTCTGATCAGTCTCTACTGTAATTATCTCTATTCTCTGATCCCAGTCTCTACTATAATTATTTATATTCTCTGATCCCAGTCTCTACTGTAATTATCTCTATTCTCTGATCAGTCTCTACTGTAATTATCTCTATTATCTGATCCTAGTCTCTACTGTAATTATCTCTATTCTCTGATCCCAGTCTCTACTGCAATTATCTCTATTAACTGATCACAGTCTCTACTGTAATTATCTCTATTCTCTGATTACAGTCTCTACTGTAATTATCTCTATTCTCTGATCAGTCTCTACTGTAATTATATCTATTCTCTGATCACAGTCTCTACTGTAATTATCTATATTCTCTGTGTACAGTCTCTACTGTAATTTTCTCTATTCTCTGATCACAGTCTCTACTGTAATTATCTCTATTAACTTATCACAGTGTCTACTGTAATTATCTCTATTCTCTGATCACAGTCTCTACTGTAATTATCTCTATTCTCTGATCACAGTCTCTATTGTAAATAGATGTTTTCTCTGATCAGTCTCTACTGTAATTATCTATATTCTCTGACCACAGTCTCTACTGTAAATAGCTCTAGTCTTAGATAACAAACATAACAATGCACTTGGTAAATAAAGAATAGCTTTATATCTTTGGTAGTCTCTTAACCTTTTCAGCTGTCTCTAACGGTGCCCCCAGCGTCAGTTTTTTATGCACGTGATGTCACAATGCGCTCATTGCTCCAATGTGTGTGATTGTTACGCAACAGGACAGTTTGTCTGCTCTGCCTTCAAACCGAGGCACGCCGGCCTGCTATTATTCATAGGCTGTTTCAACTTGTCAATTTCAAATGATTTTCTAACAAGTTGTATTTCTTCTAACCACAGTTTGAATTCAGTTGTGTTTCCGCCTCCTCATTAATTCACATAAAAGTAGGCCATTTCACTTTTGCGGATATATATATATTTTTTTTAAGTACATTACTGAGTCTGACAAACTTCCTCGTGGTTTCTGCAGATCAAGTATGCAGGCATTTGCACAATTAAAAAAATATATATCATTTTTCGGCTGGTGGTGACTTCACCTTCATTGTTGTTTTCATTACTACATGATAATAACTTTGGACATGTGTGCGTTTCTATCGAGGTAAGTCCCTTATAATGGTTTATGTATGTCGTGTTATGTCGTTTCAACTGTAGCTCACTGTATGTATGGAGCATAAAATATTTGTGTATATTCCTTATAACTGCGGACACGTGAGGTAACGTTACTCATTTCAGAACATTTATGGTGTTATACTCAATGCTTAGGTAGCTAGCTGCATTCTTCTATTAGCTCAGTAACATAATGCTAATTGCGTCAGAGAAGGATTAGCTTGTGTTGTCTTTTGAAGCTACCCTGGCTTTATGACCATGGTTTGTTTTCATTTGGCCTGTTTAGCATAGCTCTGTTCTGCCCCCTTGTGGAAGTCATCAGCTACTGTTTTCTTACTGTTATACAGTGGGGAGAACAAGTATTTGATACATTGCCGATTTTGCAGGTTTTCCTACTTACAAAGCATGTAGAGGCCTGTAATTTTTATCATAGGTACACTTCAACTGTGAAGAGAATCACATTGTATGACTTTTAAGTAATTCATTAGCTTTTTATTGCATGACATCATCCTGTCTTCACATCGCACATCACAAAGAAGTTGACCCCAAAACCTGTGCCTTTTTGGAGGGAATATATTGACGGGAACACCAACCTTACTCTTCCATGACATCGGTGACTCATCAACGCGTAAGTCCTTGTATGGCACAAAGACCTGACCAAATGCTGACGTCAGACTGGCAAGAACATTTCTTATTGTGTAAAGGATCATTTTAGGTTGGCAGTAGCGCTGTTGACGAAATGCAAGCATCGCAGCAGAACTAGGAAGTGGTCTTGGGGTAAGAGGGGGACAAAGAAGGGAAAAACACAAGATCTCTGCTCCAGTATTTTCTTAGGGAATTCTTCTTTACTATCCCCATGATAAGGACTGTCACCAGGAAGGTATACATTTCACTAATTGTAGTTGTAACCCATTTAGCAAGTTTCCTCCTCCTGGCTCTCTCTTCTCCTGTAGCTCCACAGCATAGTGATTGGTCCACTATGTCTCCCACCAACTCCTCTGTCAGAAACATCTTGAAGCACTCTGCCTCAGAGGGAAAATGGCAAGGGGCGTTGCACTCCAGACTGGGACTCATCAAAGCAAACAGCAAGGCCAGGAGGGGTGAAATGGCTGGCGGCCTTCCAGCTACCACAGACCTCCTGTACTTGATAAATTGTCAGTCTGCCTCCATCATGACCAGCATCTTCAAAGGGACTTGGGACTTTGTCAGTGGGCAAGGGGTCCTCAGATTTAGACCCCACGGGCACCACTGGGGGCGGGACCTGTCCACTGGATTCACCCAACCAGGAGAACCGGCTCCAGGCTCAGCGAATCAGAGGCCAGGATTCCCAAAGACACACCCACACCCCTCAGAACCGACCGCATGGCAACCAATCACCTGATCTGCCCTAGGGATACGGTGAGAAAGATGGAGAGAGTTTGTGTTATTGACAAATGGTACAAGTTTGGGGGGCAGCTCCTCACTGTCAGAATCTGATTCCTGACTTTCATACTCATTGTCAGAATTAAATCTCCAGAATGTCCACATTTGTGAGTTGTCTCCTTTTGAAACACGTTGCTAATGCTACTGCTTAGCTCACTAGCAACATACATAAACAACAACACTGAATGGCTCAAAGTAGGAGTGAGAGGTGATTGACTGTCGGCATGCGCCACTTCTATCAATAAATCACAGAAAATGTTTTGTGTGGTAATTATTTATATATTCACTGTTTTATTCACATGTTTTCAAGTATTGGTGACAAATCATGCATTCCAAGGAATCCATAGATTGTAATGGAAAAATATTGTGTGTTTAAAACACTTTTTTGGAAGGTTGTACTGATTATGATGATCTAAGCTAATTCCAGCTATGTGTGGAGCCATGTTTGTTGACATACAATGCATTCTGGGTTTCACGTAAACATCTGTTGGACCAAAGATGTTATATTAAAATGAGGTGAGGGAGGATTCACAAATTTTTTTCAATAGAAAAGTGAACGACTTTCGTTCCGGGAGTGAATGATGGTAGACGACACACCCCCTTCAACATGCATACTGAAAACGGACCAAACTCATCTTGGCTCCACTTATTATCTTTGGTTGACGCGAAAAACAAACATGGCGGCAAACTACACATCATCAGATTACTTTCGATTTCTAGAATGTGTTGTAGTTTCTGTCACCCGAGAGTTATCTAAATATTACCGCTTGTGTTTTGTCGATCTTTCCTCAGCCTACATTTTCCACTTTGGATGATTGCTGCAGCTACTCCTGTGAATGTCTGAATATTTAATCCACTTTGTAAGGACGTTTGATTGGACAACAATTTTTCAGTGAAAAAATCTGTGTGGCCAGCTCAAAAGCGGACTATTGCATCAAACAAAATCGGATGTTTCTAAACAAGCGTTCTATTCACAGCGGTTTGAGCATTACGCTGCAGGGAGAAGGATCACACCCGTGTGTTGGTACGTGTGAAAAGGTTAACTCATATCAAATGAATGCACAACTAGTTCTTGTCACGGACATGGCTATTCCAGCAGACGACAACACTGGGTTCCACTCCTATCAACTATAAACAAGGAGAAGCAGCTCCAGTGGGCCATCAACAAAACTGGACAACTGAATAGTGGAACAACATCGCCTGGTGCAACAAATCCCATCACCAAAATTAATGGAAGTGGATAAAACACATGGCCGTGTCCTCAGAGTCCCATAGCAACATAACATTATCATAATGCAGCAAAGACATCTCTCTCTTTCCCTACCAGTCTCCCCCTCCTCTCTCTCTCGCTCTGTCTCTCTCGCTCTGTCTCTCTCGCTCTGTCTCTCTCGCTCTCTCTCTCTCGCTCTGTCTCTCCCCCTCCTCTCTCTCTCGCTCTGTCTCTCTCACTCTCTCTCTCTCTCTCTCTCTCTCTCTCTCAATTCATTCAATTTTAGGTATTTAATTGGCATGGGAAACATGCGTTTACATTGCCAAAGCAAGTGAAGTAGATAACACAGAAAAGTGAAATAAACAATACAAATTAACAGTAAATATTACACTCACAGAAGTTCCAAAATAATAATGACGTTTCAAATGTCATATATATATATATATATATTATGTGCAAATTGTTCAAGTACAAAGGGGAAAATAAATAAACATAAATATGGGTTGACCTTTTTTTGTTGCAACAGGTCACAAATATTGCTGCTGTGATGGCACACTGTGGTATTTCACCCAGTATATATGTTAGTTTATCAAAATTGGGTTTGTTTTCAAATTATTTGTGGATCTGTGTAAATTGAGAGAATAGGTGTCTCTAATATGGTCATACATTTGGCAGGAGGTTAGGAAGTGCAGCTCAGTTCCCACCTCATTTCGTGGGCAGTGAGCACATAGCCTGTCTTCTCTTGAGAGCCAAGTCTGCCTACGGCGGCCTTTCTCAATAGCAAGGCTATGCTCACTGAGTCTGTACATAGTCAAAGCTTTCCTTAAGTTTGGATCAGTCACAGTGGTCAGGTATTCTGCCACTGTGTATTCTCTGTTAGGGCCAAATAGCATAAAGGGCAATGGGACAATTACAGATCTGTGCAGAAGATCTAGGTGCTGCTGTAGGCCCTCCTTGGTTGGTGACAGAAGCACCAGATCGTCAGCAAACAGTAGACATTTGACTTCGGATTCTAGTAGGGTGAGGCCGGGTGCTGCAGACTTTTCTAGTGCCCGCACCAATTCGTTGATGTATATGTTGAAGAGGGTGGGGCTTAAGCTGCATCCCTGTCTCACCCCACGACCCTGTGTGAAGAAATGTGTGTGTTTTTTGCCAATTTTAACTGCACACTTGTTGTTTGTGTACATGGATTTTATAATGTCGTATGTTTTACCCCCAACACGACTTTCCATCAATTTGTATAGCAGACCCTAATGCCAAATTGAGTCGAAGGCTTCTTTGAAATCAACAAAGCATGAGAAGACTTTGTTTAACTTAGTTTATTTGTCAATTAGAGTGTGCAGGGTGAATACGTGGTCTGTCGTACGGTAATTTGGTAAAAAGACAATTTAACATTTGCTCAGTACATTGTTTTTACTGAGGAAATGTACAAGTCTGCTGTTAATGATAATGCAGAGGATGTTTCCTTTGTTGCTGTTGATGCATATCCCACGGTAATTATTGGAGTCAAATTTGTCTCCACTTTTGTGGATTGGGGTGATCAGTCCTTGGTTACAAATATTGTGGAAGATGCCAGAGCCGAGTATGATGATAAAGAGTTTAAGTACAGCCAATTGGAATTTGTGGTCTGTATATTTGATCATTTCAGTGAGGATACCATCAACACCATAGGCCTTTTGGGTTGGTTTTTGTCCTGTAGTTCATTTAATGTTATTTGAGAATCCAGTGGGTTCTGGTCTTTAATAGTTGATTCTAAGATTTATACTTAATAATGTATTTGTTTTGGCTGTTTGTTCTTTGTTATAGAGCCAAAAAGATTGGAGAAGTGGTTTACCCAGACATCTCCATTTTGGATACATAACTCTTCCTGTTGTTTGTTAAGTTTTTTCCAATTTTCTCAGAACTGGTTATAGTCTACGGATTCTTCAATTGCATTGAGCTGATTTCTGACATGCTTCTTTTTCCATTGTCTATTTCTGTATTGCTTTAGTGATTCGCCATAGTGAAGCCGTAGGCTCAGGTTTTGTGGGTTTCTATGCCTTTGGTTTCTCAATTTATTTCTTAAGTTTTTTTTATTTTTCATCAAACCGTTTGTCTCTTGTTGTTAATTTACTTCAGTTTTCAGTTAGGTTTTTTTTTCAATTTGATGGGGAAGCTGAGAGGTCAAATATACTGTTAAGTTTCATCTTCACTATTACAGTGGAACGTTCTGTCCAGGAAGTTGTCTAAAAGGGATTGAATGTGTTGGTGCCTAATGTTTTTTTGGTAGGTTTCCACACTACATTCCTTTTATCTATATCATGTCTTTATATTACTCCTTTGGCTTTGATGCCTCATGATTGAGTTTTGCTCTGTGCAGGTAGACTGTGATTTTGTTATGATCTGATAGGGGTGTCAGTGGGCTGACTGAACGCTCTGAGAGTCTCTGGGTTGAGGTCAATGATAAAGTCAACTACAGTTCTACTGCCAAGAGATGAGCTATAGGTATACCTACCATAGGAGTCCCCTCGAAGCCTCTCTCTTTCTATCTCTCTCTGTCTCTGTCTCTCTCTCTCTGCTCTCTCTCGCTCTCTCTATGCTCTCTGTTCTCACTCTCTGCTCTCTCTCTCTCTCTCTCTCTCTCTCTCTCTCTCTCTCTCTCTCTCTCTCTCCTCTCTCTCTCTGCTCTCTCTCTGCTCTCTCTCTGCTCTCTCTCTGCTCTCACTCTCTAACGCGATCTCGCTCAGCTCTGTTCCCTCTCTTTCTCTAATCTCTCTCTTCCTTTCACTTCGTCGCTCCCTAGTTTGTCTCAGTGCGTAATCCCTGTTCAGTATGGATTAGTGACGTATTGTCTCTGGATTAGTGTGTTATTGTCTCGTAGTAGAGACACTGTTACGTGTGCGTGAACGTGTGTTTGTACGTATGTGTATGCTTGTGTGTGTACTAGAGGTCGACCGATTCATCGGAATGGACGATTAATTAGGGCCGATTTCAAGTTTTCATAACAGTCTTTATTTTTAGACACCCGATTTGGCATATCATTTTTTTTGTATAATTTTTTTGTTCACATTTATTTAACCAGGTAGGCTAGTTGAGAACACCTTTATTTAACCAGGTAGGCTAGTTGAGAACACCTTTATTTAACCAGGTAGGCTAGTTGAGAACACCTTTATTTAACCAGGTAGGCTAGTTGAGAACACCTTTATTTAACCAGGTAGGCTAGTTGAGAACACCTTTATTTAACCAGGTAGGCTAGTTGAGAACACCTTTATTTAACCAGGTAGGCTAGTTGAGAACACCTTTATTTAACCAGGTAGGCTAGTTGAGAACACCTTTATTTAACCAGGTAGGCTAGTTGAGAACACCTTTATTTAACCAGGTAGGCTAGTTGAGAACACCTTTATTTAACCAGGTAGGCTAGTTGAGAACACCTTTATTTAACCAGGTAGGCTAGTTGAGAACACCTTTATTTAACCAGGTAGGCTAGTTGAGAACATGTTCTCATTTACAACTGCGACCTGGCCAAGATAAAGCAAAGCAGTTTGAACAGACAGCAACACATGGAGTAAACAATTAACAAGTCAATAACACAGTAGAAAGAAAACAATTGTCTATATACATTGTGTGCAAAAGGCATGAGGAGGTAGGCGAATAAATAATTACAGTTTTGCAGATTACAGTTTTTTTGGGATTGCTAAACGACAGTGGGCACAACTGGAGTCACATGTGCAAAACTCTAACTACAGTCTGCACTACCAACAGTCACCTGAGCTAAACAGTTCACATCACCTGCAAAACTCATTCCAAGCAACACAACTCTTAACACATGGCTCAAAACACGCTCAGTGCAGCCAAACACTATGCACAACCCTCACTGAGATAACACACACTGTCACTCAGAACACACTGAGAGTAAAAACACTATGCACAACCCTCACTGAGATAACACACACTGTCACTCAGAACACACTGAGAGTAAAAACACTATGCACAACCCTCACTGAGATAACACACACTGTCACTCAGAACACACTGAGAGTAAAAACACTAGCATCACCAATACAGAAAATACTAACTTTTCATCTTTACAGTTTGAACCATTTCAGTGACTTCATACAAAGTCATATTTTCTTCAGAGAAAAGAGTGACATTCTTTCACATGATTTATTAACATTTTTTAGAACATAACAATTCTTTAAGGTAAATGAAAATGAGCAGTTTGCTTCAATAGTCTGTAGTAATTTACGGAATTACACTAATGAGGAAAAAAAGGTAGAAACTAAAAGTACATACTGTAATTCGAACAAATAATTGAGGGGCTAATCCTGCCTCTCTCTAGCATCAGGCCACAGGTTTTCTTCAACATCACATCTAATGTTTTCTCTTGCCATGCACCTGGGGAAGAACCTTCTGGAGTGCCTTATCCATCCCTGGCAGTCCTCTGGACTCGTGTCCTCACATCCGGCACGCATGGCTTCCAAAAGAGACATTTGGTCATGTGGGTGGTGACCAAACACTTTCCACCACCAGGCAGAGAAAAACTCCTCTATTGGGTTTAGAAAGGGTGAATATGCAGGCAGGTACAAAACCAAATATTCTGTATAGCTGTGTACGTAACCTCAGACGTCTTACCTGGACATATTGGTATCTTTGCTCTTTTACCCATTCACTGTTTCTCTCGAACGGTACAGTGTATAACTGTTTCATTGTAACTTGGTGTTTCTTTAGGACTCAAGCAATAGTTGTTGTGCTGACAGAATTAACATTTTCAAATATATCATTATCAGCCAGCACTCTATCTTGAATCTCCCGCAGTTTTATTGCATTGTTGACAACAACCATGTCAACAATAGCATTTTCCTGCTCATCTGAAAATATTTTTCCTCTTCCCCCTGTTGGGGGCAGCCTTTGGGTCCTGTTGTAAAAATATATTTTACAGTCAAACTATATATTCTATAATTGCAATACAAAATAGATTCCTGTAATGTTTTCATTTACTGTAAGGATGTAACTCTCACCTGTTTGCATGATGGAAAATTCGCATTACAGATGCCACTGTGGATCTTTGCAGATTGGGTTGCACCCTCAACCCTGCCTCTCTCAATGAGAGACCATGGTTCACGACATGGTCTATAAGTGTAGCCCTTATTTCATCTGAAATAACAGCTCTTTGTCTTCTTTGTCTTCCTCCACGCATCCGCTCTCTCCCTGCCACCCTTCTCCCTCCACGAACACATCTTCCTTGTTCCATTTCCAAAATGAGTCTTTCTGAGCTCTACCTATATATACTGTAATATGTGTGTGTGTTCACTAACAAGTCTAAAACAAGACACCTGCTTAGCCTTTCAGCTGAAATTGCAATCAGCAGTGTTTGAAAGGCACAAGGCTGAAATCTATTCCGTTTTGAATGTGTGGTTCACAGTTTTGACAGCAGTGTGTTAGCATTTGAACAAAGTGCTGTAAATCCACAGTGTTGTGCTGGTTGTGGTTAAAGTCATGGGATAAGTGTGTAGAGTTTTGAAAACTGTTTTCAAGCAATGAAAAACGAACTAGAGTTTGGTCCACATGAACTGCTGCTGTGCAGACTGTAGTTAGAGTTTTGCACATGTGACTCCAGTTGTGTCCACTGTCGTTTAGCAATCGAAAAAAACTGTAACACTGGAGTGATAAATGATCAGATGGTCATGTACAGGTAGAGATACTGTTGTGCAAAAGAGCAGAAAAGTGAGGTAGGTAAAATTGGGTGGGCCGATAGACTATGTACAGCTGCAGCGATCGGTTAGCTGCTCAGATAGCAGATGTTTGAAGTTGGTGAGGGAGATAAAAGTCTCCAACTTCAGCGATTTTTGAAATTCGTTCCAGTCACAGGCAGCAGAGAACTGGAAGGAAAGGTGGCCAAATGAGGTGTTGGCTTTAGGGATGATCAGTGAGATACACCTGCTGGAGCGCGTGCTACGGGTGGGTGTTGCCATCGTGACCAGTGAACTGAGATAAGGCGGAGCTTTACCTAGCATGGACTTGTAGATGACCTGGAGCCAGTGGGTCTGGCGAGGAATATGTAGCGAGGGCCAGCCGACTAGAGCGTATAGGTCGCAGTGGTGGTTGGTATAAGGTGCTTTAGTAGCAAAACGGATGGCACTGTGATAAACTGTATCCAGTTTGCTGAGTAGAGTATTGGAAGCTATTTCGTAGATGACATTGCCGAAGTCGAGGTTCGGTAGGATAGTCAGTTTTACTAGGGTAAGTTTGGCGGCGTGAGTGAAGTGCCATCGTGAAGTCAGTTAAGACGTTCTTATTTACAATGACGACCGAACGGTGGGTTAACTGGTCTTGGGACAGTGAGTTAACTGGTCTAGGAACAGTGGGTTAACTGGTCTAGGAACGGTGGGTTAACTGGTCTAGGAACAGTGGGTTAACTGCCTTGTTCAGGGCAGAATGACAGATTTTTACCTTGTCAGCTCGGGGATTCAATCTTGCTACCTTTCGGTTATTAACTAGTCCAACGGTCTAACCACCTGCCTCTCATTGCACTCCACGAGGAGCCTGCCTGTTACGCCAATGCAGTAAGAAGCCAAGGTAAGCTTCTAGCTAGCATTAAACTTATCTTATCAAAAACAATCAATCAATCAATCATAATCACTAGTTACACACATGGTTGATGATATTACTAGTTTATCTAGCGTGTCCTGCGTTGCATATAATCGATGCGATGCACTTTCGCGGAAAAAGGACTGTCGTTGCTCCAACATGTACCTAACCATAAACATCAATGCCTTTCTTAAAATCAATACACAGAAGTATATATTTTAAACCTGCATATTTAGCTAAAATAAATCCAGGTTAGCAGGCAATATTAACCAGGTGAAATTGTGTCACTTCTCTTGCGTTCATTGCACGCAGAGTCAGGTTATGTGCGATAATAATAAACGTTTTGTTTTCTAAATGATAGTTTCCGGATTCTACCATATAAATGACCAAAGGCTCGTATTTCTGTGTGTTATTATGTTATAATGAAGTCTATGATTTGATATTTGATAGAGCAGTCTGACTGAGCAGTGGTAGGCAGCAGCAGGCTCGTAAGCATTCATTCAAACAGCATTTTAGTGCGTTTTGCCAGCAGCTCTTCACTGTGCTTCAAGCATTGCACTGTTTATGACTTCAAGCCTATCAACTCCCGAGATTAGGCTGCTGTAACCAATGTAAAATGGCTAGCTAGTTAGCGGGGTGCGCGCTAATAGAGTTTCAATCGTCATTCGCTCTGAGACTTGGAGTAGTTGTTCCCCTTGCTCTGCATGGGTAACGATGCTTCGAGGGTGGCTGTTGTCGATGTGTTCCTCGTTCGAGCCCAGGGAGGAGTGAGGAGAGGGACGGAAGCTATACTGTTACACTGGCAATACTAAAGTGCCTATAAGAACATCCAATAGTCAAAGGTTAATGAAATACAAATGGTATAGAGAGAAATAGTCCTATAAATACTATATTAACTACAACCTAAAACCTCTTACCTTGGAATATTGAAGACTCATGTTAAAAGGAACCACCAGCTTTCATATGTTCTCATGTTCTGAGCAAGGAACTGAAACGTTAGCTTTTTTACATGGCACATATTGCACTTTTACTTTCTTCTCCAACACTTTGTTTTTGCATTATTTAAACCAAATTGAACATGTTTCATTATTTATTTGAGGCTAAATGGATTTTTATTGATGTATTATATTAAATTAAAATAAGAGTGTTCATTTAGTATTGTTGTAATTGTCATTATTACAAATAAATACAAAATAAAACGGTTTATTAATCGGTATCGGCTTCTTTTGGTCCTCCAATATTCTGTATCGGTATCGGCTTCTTTTGGTCCTCCAATATTCTGTATCGGTATCGGCTTCTTTTGGTCCTCCAATATTCTGTATCGGTATCGGCTTCTTTTGGTCCTCCAATATTCTGTATCGGTATCGGCTTCTTTTGGTCCTCCAATATTCTGTATCGGTATCGGCTTCTTTTGGTCCTCCAATATTCTGTATCGGTATCGGCTTCTTTTGGTCCTCCAATATTCTGTATCGGTATCGGCTTCTTTTGGTCCTCCAATATTCTGTATCGGTATCGGCTTCTTTTGGTCCTCCAATATTCTGTATCGGTATCGGCTTCTTTTTGTCCTCCAATATTCTGTATCGCCATCGATATCGGCTTCTTTTGGTCCTCCAATATTCTGTATCGGTATCGGTATCGGCTTCTTTTGGTCCTCCAATATTCTGTATCGGTATCGGTATCGGCTTCTTTGGTCCTCCAATATTCTGTATCGGTATCGGCTTCTTTTGGTCCTCCAATATTCTGTATCGGTATCGGCTTCTTTTGGTCCTCCAATATTCTGTATCGGTATCGGCTTCTTTTGGTCCTCCAATATTCTGTATCGGTATCGGCTTCTTTTGGTCCTCCAATATTCTGTATCGGTATCGGCTTCTTTTGGTCCTCCAATATTCTGTATCGGTATCGGCTTCTTTTGGTCCTCCAATATTCTGTATCGGTATCGGCTTCTTTTGGCCCTCCAATATTCTGTATCGGTATCGGCTTCTTTTGGTCCTCCAATATTCTGTATCGGTATCGGCTTCTTTTGGTCCTCCAATATTCTGTATCGGTATCGGCTTCTTTTGGTCCCCCAATATTCTGTATCGGTATCGGCTTCTTTTGGTCCTCCAATATTCTGTATCGGTATCGGCTTCTTTTGGTCCTCCAATATTCTGTATCGGTATCGGCTTCTTTTGGTCCTCCAATATTCTGTATCCGTATCGGCTTCTTTTGGTCCTCCAATATTCTGTATCGGTATCGGCTTCTTTTGGTCCTCCAATATTCTGTATCGGTATCGGCTTCTTTTTGTCCTCCAATATTCTGTATCGGTATCGGTATCGGCTTCTTTTGGTCCTCCAATATTCTGTATCGGTATCGGTATTGGCTTCTTTTGGTCCTCCAATATTCTGTATCGGTATCGGTATCGGCTTCTTTTGGTCCTCCAATATTCTGTATCGGTATCGGCTTCTTTTGGTCCTCCAATATTCTGTATCGGTATCGGCTTCTTTTGGTCCTCCAATATTCTGTATCGGTATCGGTATCTTTTGGTCCTCCAATATTCTGTATCGGTATCGGCTTCTTTTGGTCCTCCAATATTCTGTATCGGTATCGGCTTCTTTTGGTCCTCCAATATTCTGTATCGGTATCGGCTTCTTTCGGTCCTCCAATATTCTGAATTGGTATCGGCTTCTTTCGGTCCTCCAATATTCTGTATCGGTATCGGCTTCTTTTGGTCCTCCAATATTCTGTATCGGTATCGGCTTCTTTTGGTCCTCCAATATTCTGTATCGGTATCGGCTTCTTTTGGTCCTCCAATATTCTGTATCGGTATCGGCTTCTTTTGGTCCTCCAATATTCTGTATCGGTATCGGCTTCTTTTGGTCCTCCAATATTCTGTATCGGTATCGGCTTCTTTTGGTCCTCCAATATTCTGTATCGGTATCGGCTTCTTTTGGTCCTCCAATATTCTGTATCGGTATCGGCTTCTTTTGGTCCTCCAATATTCTGTATCGGTATCGGCTTCTTTTGGTCCTCCAATATTCTGTATCGGTATCGGCTTCTTTTGGTCCTCCAATATTCTGTATCGGTATCGGCTTCTTTTGGTCCTCCAATATTCTGTATCGGTATCGGCTTCTTTTGGTCCTCCAATATTCTGTATCGGTATCGGCTTCTTTTGGTCCTCCAATATTCTGTATCGGTATCGGCTTCTTTTGGTCCTCCAATATTCTGTATCGGTATCGGCTTCTTTTGGTCCTCCAATATTCTGTATCGGTATCGGCTTCCTTTGGTCCTCCAATATTCTGTATCGGTATCGGCTTCTTTTGGTCCTCCAATATTCTGTATCGGTATCGGCTTCTTTTGGTCCTCCAATATTCTGTATCGGTATCGGCTTCTTTTGATCCTCCAATATTCTGTATCGGTATCGGCTTCTTTTGGTCCTCCAATATTCTGTATCGGTATCGGCTTCTTTTGGTCCTCCAATATTCTGTATCGGTATCGGTATCTGCTTCTTTTGGTCCTCCAATATTCTGTATCGGTATCGGCTTCTTTTGGTCCTCCAATATTCTGTATCGGTATCGGCTTCTTTTGGTCCTCCAATATTCTGTATCGGTATCGGCTTCTTTTGGTCCTCCAATATTCTGTATCGGTATCGACCTGTAGTGTGTGCTTGTGTGTGCGTGAATGTATGTGTACGCATGTGTGTGTTTGTGTGTGTGTGTGTGTGTGTGTGTGTGTGCCATGTGTGTTTGTGTGTGCTGTGTGTGTGTGTGTGCTGTGTGTGTGTGTGTGTGTGCTGTGTGTGTGTGTCAGAGTCAGAGTATGGTGTCTGTAATGTGAAGGGAGGGGTCAGAGTCAGAGTACGGTGTCTGTAATGTGAAGGGAGGTATCAGAGTCACAGTACGGTGTCTGTAATGTGAAGGGAGGGGTCAGAGTCAGAGTACGGTGTCTGTAATGTGAAGGGAGGGGTCAGAGTCAGATAAAAGTGTCTGTAATGTGAAGGGAGGGGTCAGAGTCAGAGAACAGTGTCTGTAATGTGAAGGGAGGGGTCAGAGTCAGAGAACAGTGTCTGTAATGTGAAGGGATGGGTCAGAGTCAGAGAACAGTGTCTGTAATGTGAAGGGAGGGGTCAGAGAACAGTGTCTGTAATGTGAAGGGAGGGGTCAGAGAACAGTGTCTGTAATGTGAAGGGAGGGGTCAGAGAACAGTGTCTGTAATGTGAAGGGAGGGGTCAGAGAACAATGTCTGTAATGTGAAGGGAGGGGTCAGAGAACAGTGTCTGTAATGTGAAGGGAGGGGTCAGAGAACAGTGTCTGTAATGTGAAGGGAGGGGTCAGAGCACAGTGTCTGTAATGTGAAGGGAGGGGTCAGAGAACAGTGTCTGTAATGTGAAGGGAGGAGTCAGAGCACAGTGTCTGTAATGTGAAGGGAGGGGTCAGAGAACAGTGTCTGTAATGTGAAGGGAGGGGTCAGAGAACAGTGTCTGT
Source organism: Oncorhynchus kisutch (assembly GCF_002021735.2). Lineage (NCBI taxonomy): Eukaryota > Metazoa > Chordata > Actinopteri > Salmoniformes > Salmonidae > Oncorhynchus > Oncorhynchus kisutch. The sequence goes on from NC_034187.2 coordinate 86,412,103, forward strand.
AATGTGAAGGGAGGGGTCAGAGACGAGTGTCTGTAATGTGAAGGGAGGGGTCAGAGAACAGTGTCTGTAATGTGAAGGGAGGGGTCATAGATCAGTGTCTGTAATGTGAAGGGAGGGGTCAGAGAACAGTGTCTGTAATGTGAAGGGAGGGGTCAGAGACAGGTGTCTGTAATGTGAAGGGAGGGGTCAGAGAACAGTGTCTGGAATGTGAAGGAAGGGGTCAGAGAACAGTGTCTGTAATGTGAAGGGAGGGGTCAGAGAACAGTGTCTGTAATGTGAAGGGAGGGGTCAGAGAACAGTGTCTGTAATGTGAAGGGAGGTGTCAGAGAACAGTATCTGTAATGTGAAGGGAGGGGTCAGATTCAGAGTACGGTGTCTGTAATGTGAAGGGAGGGGTCAGAGTCAGAGTACGGTGTCTGTAATGTGAAGGGAGGAGTCAGAGTACAGTGTCTGTAATGTGAAGGGAGGTGTCAGAGTCAGAGTATGGTGTCTGTAATGTGAAGGGAGGGGTCAGAGTCAGAGTACGGTGTCTGTAATGTGAAGGGAGGGGTCAGAGTCAGAGTACGGTGTCTGTAATGTGAAGGGAGGTGTCAGAGTCAGAGTACGGTGTCTGTAATGTGAAAGGAGGGTTCAGAGAACAGTGTCTGTAATGTGAAGGGAGGGTTCAGAGAACAGTGTCTGTAATGTGAAGGGAGGGGTCAGAGAACAGTGTCTGTAATGTGAAGGGAGGGGTCAGAGAACAGTGTCTGTAATGTGAAGGGAGGGTTCAGAGAACAGTGTCTGTAATGTGAAGGGAGGGGTCAGAGAACAGTGTCTGTAATGTGAAGGGAGGGGTCAGAGTCAGAGTACGGTGTCTGTAATGTGAAGGGAGGGATCAGACAACAGTGTCTGTAATGTGAAGGGAGGGGTCAGAGAACAGTGTCTGTAATGTGAAGGGAGGGGTCAGAGAACAGTGTCTGTAATGTGAAGGGAGGGGTCAGAGAACAGTGTCTGTAATGTGAAGGGAGGGGTCAGAGAACAGTGTCTGTAATGTGAAGGGAGGGGTCAGAGTCAGAGTACGGTGTCTGTAATGTGAAGGGAGGGATCAGACAACAGTGTCTGTAATGTGAAGGGAGGGGTCAGAGAACAGTGTCTGTCATGTGAAGGGAGGGGTCAGAGAACAGTGTCTGTAATGTGAAGGGAGGGGTCAGAGAACAGTGTCTGTAATGTGAAGGGAGGGGTCAGAGTCAGAGTACGGTGTCTGTAATGTGAAGGGAGGGGTCAGACAACAGTGTCTGTAATGTGAAAGGAGGGGTCAGAGAACAGTGTCTGTAATGTGAAGGGAGGGGTCAGAGAACAGTGTCTGTAATGTGTCTGTGATGTGTCTGTAATGTGTCTGTGATGTGTCTGTAATGTGTCTGTGATGTGTCTGTACTGTGTCTGTGATGTGTCTGTAATATGTCTGTGATGTGTCTGTAATATGTCTGTGATGTGTCTGTAATGTGTCTGTGATGTGTCTGTAATGTGTCTGTGATGTGTCTGTAATGTGTCTGTGATGTGTCTGTACTGTGTCTGTGATGTGTCTGTAATATGTCTGTGATGTGTCTGTACTGTGTCTGAAATATCTTTCCTCTGGCTAATGATGATCTACAGTATCTATGTCCATCTATGGTTTCCCTTCCCTCTGTGACTGCTAATGTAAGAGGACATTATAGGTGAGATGAATATGGTTGAACGAGGCTGAGGGGCGTGTTAGGGTATATTTTCGTTCCCCTGTCCAGACCTCTCAGATCAGCTGTCAGAGGAGAACGGACTCTATGACAGCAACCTCATAGACGAGGAGAACTAGAACGCTGCGGTCAGACATGATGGAGAACACTTTGGACAGGTTTAGATCTCTAGAGAGCTCTGAAATAGAGAGGTAGAGAGAGAGAAGAAGGAGAGGAAGAGGGGAACTGGACTGTGTGATGATTATTATTATGGAGATGAAGAATGGATGTTCTTAAAAAGAACGAGAGAATGGTATAGAGAAAGGGATGGACTGAAGGAGAGAGTGATATAGAGAATGGGATGGACTGAAGGAGAGAGAAGAAGGAGAGAGTGATATAGAGAATGGGATGGACTGAAAGAGAGAGAAGAAGGAGAGAGTGATATAGAGAATGGAATGGACTGAAAGAAAGCATGAGTGTCTGTAAATAATGATGACGACAAAGGCAGGTTTCAGAGAAGTTGGCCGATATGATCGTCACTGTCATCTTCGCACTCACTCACACACACACACACACGCACACACTCACACTCACACACACTCACTCACTCACGACACAAAAAAACAAACACACAAACAACCCCATTCTTACTGACTTAATTAAGACAAGAGTTTCCTGGAAAACCCTTCTCTCTCTCTCTCTCTCTCTCTCTCTCTCTCTCTCTACTCTCTCTCTCTCTCTCTCTCTCTCTCTCTCTCTCTCTCTCTCTCTCTCTCTCTCTCTCTCTCTCTCTCTCTCTCTCTCTCTCTCTCTCTCTCTCTCTGTCTCTCTCTCTCTCTCTCTCTCTCTCTCCTCTGAGGCAGATTCCCACATCAGTCAGAGGGAACCAAAGGCTTTTAGCTCTTTTGAATTGGGTGATTAATCACTGTGTGTGCGTGCGCGTGTGTGTGTGTGTGTGTGTGTGCGTGCGTGCTTGTGTGTGTCAAAATATAATAATATAATTGTAATTAAGCCGCTATAGAACTATTCATTACATAATTAATCTCAAAGCTCTTTATACAACAATTTGTGTGTTTTTGTTTTCATGTGTCTGGTATTATGTAGGCAAATATGTAATTTGCGCACAAAATGTTGTTCAGCCTCCAAAAAGTTATCAAAGACTAGTGACTCAATACTGAAAGGCAAACTAAACTAAGTTAGTAAATACAGACTCTGTTTTGCATTATGTTTGTTTAGCAGTTAGTCAGTATTTCTGTGTTCCGTTCAGCCCTCGAGAAACACACACAGAGGCATGCAATCAAAGGAGACAGAGATATGACTTGGGAATACTGGGAAGGATTTGGGGGAAAAGGAAGAAGATAAACAAAAAATATAATCAGCTCACTGCTTATAGACAGACCTCCTGCTCCTTTCTCTTCTCTTCATCGAGGAGAGAGGAGGAAGCGAGGAGGGAGACAGGAGGAGAGAGGAGAGAGAGAGAGGAGGAGAGAGGAGGGAGACAGGAGGAGAGAGGAGAGAGAGAGAGGAGGAGAGAGGAGAGAGAAGAGCAGAGAAAGGAGAGAGAGGAGGAGAGAGGAGAGAGAGAGAGGAGGAGAGAGGAGAGAGGAGAGAGAGAGAGGAGGAGAGAGGAGAGAGAAGAGCAGAGAAAGGAGAGAGAGGGGAGGAAATGAGGAGGAAGAGAGGAGAGAGAAAGAGAGGAGAAAATGAGGAGGAAGAGAGGAGAAAGTGAGGAGGAGACAGGAAAGGGAGGAAAAGAGGAGAAGGAGAGGAAACATTTGGTGATCACAAGAAGATGAACATCGTTCCAAGCTTCCAATTTGCTTGTTCACCACCTGGGTAGTACCTGTGGAGGAGATCTAATGAACCACCTGGGTAGTACCTGTGGAGGAGATCTAATGAACCACCTGGGTAGTACCTGTGGAGGAGATCTAATGAAACACCTGGGTAGTACCTGTGGAGGAGATCTAATGAACCACCTGGGTAGTACCTGTGGAGGAGATCTAATGAACCACCTGGGTAGTACCTGTGGAGGAGATCTAATGAACCACCTGGGTAGTACCTGTGGAGGAGATCTAATGAACCACCTGGGTAGTACCTGTGGAGGAGATCTAATGAACCACCTGGGTAGTACCTGTGGAGGAGATCTAATTAACCACCTGGGTAGTATCTGTGGAGGAGGAGATCTAATTAACCACCTCGGTAGTGTCTGTGGAGGAGGAGATCTAATTAACCACCTGGGTAGTACCTGTGGAAAAAATCTAATTAACCACCTGGGTAATATCTGTGGAGGAGGGGATCTAATTAACCACCTCGGTAGTGTCTGTGGAGGAGGAGATCTAATTAACCACCTGGGTAGTACCTGTGGAGGAAATCGAATTAACCACCTGGGTAGTATCTGTGGAGGAGATCTAATTCAACACCTGGGTAGTACCTGTGGAGTAGGGGATCTAATTAACCACCTGGGTAGTACCTGTGGAGGAAATCTAATTAACCACCTCGGTAGTGTCTGTGGAGGAGGGGATCTAATTATCCACCTGGGTAGTGCTTGTGGAGGAGGAGATCTTATTAACCACCTGGGTAGTATCTGTGGAGGAGGGGATCTAATTAACCACCTGGGTAGTGTCTGTGGAGGAGATCTAATTAACCATCTGCGGTAGTGTCTGTGGAAGAGATCTAATTAACCACCTGGGGTAGTGTCTGTGGAGGAGATCTAATTCACCACCTGGGTAGTGTCTGTGGAGGAGATATAATTAACCACCTGTGTAGTGTCTGTGGAGGAGATCTAATTAACCACCTGGGGAGGTATCTGTGGAGGAGATCTAATTAACCACCTGGGGAGGTATCTGTGGAGGAGATCTAATTAACCACCTGGGGTAGTATCTGAGGAGGGGATCTAATTAACCACCTGCGGTAGTGTCTGTGGAGGAGATCTAATTAACCACCTAGGTAGTGTCTGTGGAGGAGATCTAATTAACCACCTAGGTAGTGTCTGTGGAGGAGATCTAATTAACCACCTGCGGTAGTGTCTGTGGAGGAGATCTAATTAACCACCTAGGTAGTGTCTGTGGAGGAGATCTAATTCACCACCTGGGGTAGTGTCTGTGGAGGAGATCTAATTCACCACCTGCGATGTACCTATGGATGAGATCTAATTAACCACCTGGATAGTGTCTGTGGAGGAGATCTTATTAACCACCTGGGGTAGTGTCTGTGGAGGAGATCTAATTCACCACCTGGGGTAGTATCTGTGGAGGAGATCTAATTCACCCCTCACCGATTTTATGAGGAGAAAACCTCTGAACGGAGGAGAGGAAAGATACTAGGAGGGACAACCTGTGATGGAAGAGAGGAGAGGAAAGGTGGAGAGGAGAGGAAAGATAGAAGGAGAGGTAAGGAAAGATGGAAGGAGAGGAGTGAAGGAAGGATGGAAGAAGAGAAGGAGAGAGAAGTGCATCAATGTTAGTAAACCCTGAATTATGTTAGGAGGAGTGAGATATGAGATAACACCCTGCCATGTAAAGGATTAATGTATGTTCTTTTCAACACAATCTCACACTACATTTTTGCAAATATGTACAAAAAGTATTCCAGCAGACTCTGTGTATTAGTTTGAAAATACACTCATTTCTATGAGACTTCATTCATAGGAAAACACATTTTTTGGGGGTAGCAATCTTCAGTACAACATTTTGTAAGTTATTGAAGCAATGCATTTTGGGCAATGGTGTTCTACATTGCCTTTTTTTTTTTTTTTTTTACGTGTTAACGGCCCAATATTGGGCTGTTAACCCGGTTGTCACCTAAACAATTACAATATAATAGTGGCCTTACGTTTTTTTTAAACAATTGTTTTATAAATACCTATATTGTTTTGCTTGTTCTGCTTCATACTTTGAGATTCATTTTTGATTGGGGAATTGGGATACATATTGGGATACGTATCGATGAAGGTATTTGATTGGGGAATTGGGATACATATTGGGATACGTATCGATGAAGGTATTTGATTGGGGAATTGGGATACATATTGGGATACGTATCGATGAAGGTATTTGATTGGGGAATTGGGATACATATTGGGATACGTATCGATGAAGGTATTTGATTGGGGAATTGGGATACATATTGGGATACGTATCGATGAAGGTATTTGATTGGGGAATTGGGATACGTATTGGGATACGTATCGATGAAGGTATTTGATTGGGGAATTGGGATACATATTGGGATACGTATCGATGAAGGTATTTGATTGGGGAATTGGGATACATATTGGGATACGTATCGATGAAGGTATTTGATTGGGGAATTGGGATACGTATTGGGATACGTATCGATGAAGGTATTTGATTGGGGAATTGGGATACGTATTGGGATACGTATCGATGAAGGTATTTGATTGGGGAATTGGGATACATATTGGGATACGTATCGATCGCCAGCATTGTCGGCCTACTGCCTCTGCCCAGAGGCCTACTCGGCTTTCATGACAACAGCTATTAGAGCTCACTTTACCAGGTATGAGCCCCTGGTTAGAACCAGGTATGAGCCCCAGGTTAGAACCAGGTATGAGCCCCTGGTTAGAACCAGGTATGAGCCCCAGGTTAGAACCAGGTATGAGCCCCTGGTTAGAACCAGGTATGAGCCCCTGGTTAGAACTACATATGAGCCCCTGGTTGGAACCAGGTATGAGCCCCTGGTTAGAACCAGGTGTGAGCCCATGATTAGAACCACGTGTGAGCCCCTGATTAGAACCACGTGTGAGCCCCTGGTTAGAACCACGTGTGAGCCCCTGGTTAGAACCACGTGTGAGACCCTGGTTAGAACCACGTGTGAGCCCCTGGTTAGAACCACGTGTGAGCCCCTGGTTAGAACCAGGTATGAGACCCTGGTTAGAACCAGGTATGAGACCCTGGTTAGAACCTCGTATGAGCCCCTGGTTAGAACCTCGTATGAGCCCCTGGTTAGAACCAGGTGTGAGCCCCTGGTTAGAGTCCCTGTTGCAGCTCACTTTACCAGGTATGAGCCCCTGGTTAGAACCAGGTATGAGCCCCAGGTTAGAACCAGGTATGAGCCCCTGGTTAGAACCAGGTATGAGCCCCAGGTTAGAACCAGGTATGAGCCCCTGGTTAGAACCAGGTATGAGCCCCTGGTTAGAACTACATATGAGCCCCTGGTTGGAACCAGGTATGAGCCCCTGGTTAGAACCAGGTGTGAGCCCATGATTAGAACCACGTGTGAGCCCCTGATTAGAACCACGTGTGAGCCCCTGGTTAGAACCACGTGTGAGCCCTGGTTAGAACCACGTGTGAGCCCCTGGTTAGAACCACGTGTGAGCCCTGGTTAGAACCACATATGAGCCCTGGTTAGAACCACATATGAGCCCTGGTTAGAACCACATGTGAGCCCTGGTTAGAACCACATATGAGCCCTGGTTAGAACCACATGTGAGCCCTGGTTAGAACCACGTGTGAGCCCCTGGTTAGAACCACGTGTGAGCCCCTGGTTAGAACCACGTGTGAGACGCTGGTTAGAACCACGTGTGAGCCCCTGGTTAGAACCACGTGTGAGCCCCTGGTTAGAACCAGGTATGAGACCCTGGTTAGAACCAGGTATGAGCCCCTGGTTAGAACCTCGTATGAGCCCCTGGTTAGAACCTCGTATGAGCCCCTGGTTAGAACCAGGTGTGAGCCCCTGGTTAGAGTCCCTGTTGCAGCTTTCACTTTCTTCCGCTACACTGGTGGCAGTGTTGGGATCACTTCCAGCTCACGTCTAGTTCTGTGATCTAGTGGTGGGAACCATTCTGCTTTTCCACACTGTGTCGTGTGTAACTACATTGATATATCTAGTGAACAATGGATAAGCAACAATGGGTGTGAAAGATAGAACTAGTCCCTACAGGTGTGACCAAGAACTACATTAAAGTTCCCTGAAGCTGAATGGAAAGTACTATGCCATGATCAGTTATTCAGAGGAAAATCCTCTCTGACTGTCTAATTTACATAAGTTAACTTACAAGTGTGGACCCAAAACAAACACATTCTACACATTTACAAACTACCTATTTTTAAACTCTTCTTTCTCTACACCCAGTCAGCATCGTTCACACCCTCTTAAGCTTTAGCCCCACCCATCTCATCAATGATTCACACGTGAGGCCTGGGCACTAAATAACCAAACATTTCAAGATTAAAGGCTGGTTTCTACTACGGGTGTGATCGTAAATGGAATCTGCAGTGCCGGAGTGTGCTCTGGGCGTTTGTAAATTCAGAGCATTTCATTCTCAAATCTTTCATAGCGCATTTTAGTCGCCCTTGCAGAGCTGATTAGGCTGTTTTCATGTTATCCAGAGTGTTGGTGACTGCAACTGTGCTGCTGGCAACTATTGAATTAAGCTTTTTTTATCACCGGCCATATTCAACGGGTGTTGATTAAGCATTCGTAAATGTGTCAGTTATACCAGCTGTTTCTATCGACAGTTGTCGCAGTGACATCATAAATATTTTATTGAAATAGTTACTTGCATTGTGGAGTGTTTGTTTGGACATGGAGCTAGCTAGCTAAACAAATAATCATAATCTCAACTAATAACGTTACTACCCTGCATGAATCTGCAGGTAGCTAACCAACCAGGTTCAATGTTAGCTAGCTAACATTAGGCTCTAACTAGCAATGCAAATGGATCTGAGATACAAATCATATTCCTACACAGATCATACATGTAACTATAGCTAGCTAGCTAACAGTATACTTTAACTTGAACTGTAAACGACTTTCTGACTAAATTAGAAATGTGGAATATCTGAAAATGTAGCTAGCTAGACTATAGTACCTGTATATATGGATGGACACATCTCCCTCTCTGTCACCGATGCCATGGTTTCCCTTTAGTTAGAAAATGTAATCCAGAGAACAACCTTCTGTGTGTTCTCTTTTCGACTCCGTCTGCATATTTGCAATCAAACGTCAGAATTTTCTCCATCTCCTTAGCTATCATACTCTAATTGGACTGATTTGAAAACTCGGTCTTCCAGACAATGGCAAATATACCAAAGGCTAAATGAAGCAGAGGTTTACGACTATTTAACCATGTTAATCATTACTGAAACATTTTTTACTACTTAAGGCTACTATTATATTATAATTATTTAGGTGACAACCTGGTAGATTAACAATATTGGTTTGCTAACACAGTTATTTATATATAAAACAATGTGGACATCAAAAAGGCAGTGTAGCACACCATTGCCCAAAATGCATTTCTCCAATGAATTTCAAAAGATTGTTCTGAAATTTTCGCCCAAAAAATGTATTTCCCGACGAATGAAGTCATATTTTCAAAGACAGACTAAATATGCTAAATGCTTTTTCTACATATTTGCACAAATTAAAGGTGAAATTGTGTTGTAAAGTATTGTAAAGGATGGATTCATGTTATTTATTGAGACAGCATTCTCCCATGTACAGGAAGGATTCATGTTATTTATTGAGACAGCATCCTCCCATGCATAGGATGGATTCATGTTATTTACTGAGACAGAAATCCTCCCATGCATAGGATGGATTCATGTTATTTACTGAGACAGAAATCCTCCCATGCATAGGATGGATTCATGTTATTTACTGAGACAGAAATCCTCCCATGTACAGGAAGGATTCATGTTATTTACTGAGACAGAAATCCTCCCATGCATAGGATGGATTCATGTTATTTATTGAGACAGCATCCTCCCATGTACAGGAAGGATTCATGTTATTTAGACACATTGATGTGTGATATCTGAGATGTGATTATGTCAGGACCTAGAGGCAGGGGATGTTTGAGGTGTCTAGGTGTTTGACTGCTGAAACAGGCAGGGGGATGTTTTTTATTTTTATTTATTTCCCCTTTATTTAACCAGGCAGGCCAGCTGAGAACAAGTTCTTATTTACAACTGCAACCTGGCCCAGATAAAGCAAGGCAGTGCGACAAAAACAGCAACACAGAGTTACACATGGAATAAACAAACGTACAGTCAATAACACAGACAGCAACACAGAGTTACACATAAACAAACATACAGTCAATAATACAATAGAAACATATGTATACAGTGTGTGCAAATTAAGTAAGGAGGTAAGGCAATAAATAGGCCAATAGTGGCGAAGTAATTACAATTTAGCAATTTACACTGTGATAGATAGATGTTCAAATAAGGATGTGCAAGTAGAGATACAGGTGTGCAAAAGAGCAGAAAAACAGCTGTGTACATCTACATTGATCGGTGAGCTGCTCTGACAGCTGATGCTTAAAGTTAGTGAGGGAGATATAAGTCTCCAACTTCAGTGATTTTTGCAATTCGTTCCAGTCATTGGAAGCAGTGAACTGGATGGAAAGGCTGCCAAAAGAGGTGTTGGTTTTGGGGATGACCAGTGAAATATACCTGCTGGAGCGCGGGCTACAGGTGGGTGTTGCTATGGTGACCAGTGAGCTGAGATAAGGCGGGGCTTTACATAGCAAAGACTTATAGAGGACCTGGAGCCAGTGGGTTTGGCGATGATACGAGACGATATGTAGCAAGGACCAGACAACGAGATCACACAGGTTGGATTGGTGGGTAGTATATGGGGCTTTGGTGACAAAACGGATGGCACTGTGATAGACTGCATCCAATTTGCTGAGTAGAGTGTTGGAGGCTATTTTGTAAATGACATCGCCGAAGTCAAGGATTTGTAGGATAGTCAGTTTTACGAGGGTATGATTGGCAGCATGAGTGAAGGAGGTTTTGTTGTGAAATAGTTCTAAATAATTCTAGATAAAATAATTCTAGATTTCATTTTGGATTGGAGATGCTTAATGTGAGTCTGGAAGGAGAGTTTACAGTCTAACCAGACACCTAGATATTTATAGTTGTCCACATATTCTAAGTTTGAACCGTCCAGAGTAGTGATGCTGGACTGGCGGGCAAGTGCAGGTAGCGATCGGTCGAAGAGCATGCATTTAGTTTACCTTGCATTTAAGAGCAGTTGGAGGCCACTGAAGGAGTGTTGTATGTCATTGAAGCTCGTCTGGAGGGTTGTTAACACAGTGTCCAAAGAATGGCCAGAAGTATACAGAATGGTGTCGTCTGCGAAGAGGTGGATCAAAGAATCACCCGCAGCAAGAGCGACATCATTGATGTATACAGAGAAAAGAGTCGGGCCGAGAAATGAACCCTGTTGCACCCCCATAGAGCCTGTCAGAGGTCCGGACAACAGGCCCTCCGATTTGACACACTGAACTCTATCAGAGAAGTAGTTGGTGAACCAGGCGAGGCAGTCATTTGAGAAACCAAGGCTGTTGAGTCTGCCGATAAGAATACAGTGATTGACAGAGTTGAATGCCTTGGCCAGGTCGATGAAGATGGCTGCACAGTATTGTATTTTAGCGATGGCGGTTATGATATCGTTTAGGACCTTGAGAGTGGCTGAGGTGCACCCATGACCAGCTCTGAAACCAGATTGCACAGCGGAGAAGGTACGTTGGGATTCGAAATGGTCGGTGATCTGTTTACTAACTTGGCTTTGAAAGACTTTAGAAAGGCAGGGCAGGATGGATATAGGTCTGTAGCAGTTTGGGTCTTGAGTTACTCCCCCTTTGAAGAGCGTGATGACCGCGTCTGCTTCCCAATCTTTAGGAATCTCAGACGATAAAAAAGAGAGGTTGAACAGACTAGTAATAGGGGTTGCAATAATGGCGGCGGATAATTTTAGGAAGACAGAGTCCAGATTGTCTATCCCAGCTGTTTTCTAGGGATCCAGATTTTGCAGCTCTTTCAGAACATCAGCTGTCTGGATTTGGGTGAAGGAGAAGCAGGGGGGGGGGGGGGCTTGGGCAAGTTGCTGCGTGGGGGGCAGAGCTATTGGCCAGGGTTGGAGTAACCAGGTGGATAGCATGGCCAGCCGTAGAGAAATGCTTATTCAAATTCTCGATAATCGTGGATTTATCAGTGGTGACAGTGTTTCCTAGTCTCAGTGCCGTGGGCAGCTTGGAGGAGGTGCTCTTATTCTCCATGGACTTTACAGTGTCCCAAAACCTTGAGAGGCAGGGGGGGGGGGGTGTCTGAGGTGTCTAGGTGTTTGACTGCTGAAACAGAGATTCAAGGGGATGTCTGACGTTTCTAGGTGTTTGACTGCTGAAACAGTCAATTATATTTTTCCTGAAGAAGTTTGATGTAAAGAGGTTCTTATATAACACACACACACACTCACACACACACACACTCACACACTACCTTCAGGTTCACAATTGAGCGCTCCCCCCCCAACTCAGAGCTCCAAGGTGGGTCTTGGCTGTTGCCTTGGCAACATGGAGAGTAAAGTGGTAGGGAAGAAGAGCAGAGAGGAGGAGGAGAGGAGGAAAGGAGGAGAGGAGGAGAGGAGGAGAGGAGGAAAGGAGGAGAGGAGGAGAGGAGGAGAGGAGGAGGAAAGGAGGAGGAGAGGAGGAAAGGAGGAGAGGAGGAAAGGAGGAGAGGAGGAGAGGAGGAGAGGAGGAGGAAAGGAGGAGAGGAGGAGAGGAGGAGGAAAGGAGGGGAGGAAAGGAGGAAAGGAGGAGAGGAGGAGAGGAGGAGGAAAGGAGAAGAAGAGCAAAGGAGGAGAGGAAGAAAGGAGGAGAGGAGGAGAGGAGGAAAGGAGAGGAGGAGAGGAGGAGGGAAAGGAGGAGAAGAGGAGGAGAAGATGAGAGGAGGAGAGGAGGAAGAGAGGAGAAGAGGAAGAGAGGAGAGGCGTAAGATAGTGGGAAAGGAGGTGAGGAGGAGGAGAAGGAGGAGAGGGATGGAGGAGAAGAGGCTTTGTGGTTATCGTTTAAAGTCAAGTATGACAACAGACTGTTAATGGCTTATGCTAGTACTAGTATTCAACGGTGTTTCGAGTGTGGGGATGTTGGCCATAAGTGACATGCTTGCCCAAAAAGGTAGAAGGTGGAGGGAGAGGCGCAGGTGGTCCTCGTAACGCCTGAGCCCACTGATGTAGGGAGAGGTGGGCCGACAGTGGTAGAGCAGCCACAATAGGAGATAAATGACTTCCTGGATCAGACTTTTGGGAATTCTGTCAAATTGGCAGATTTTTCTTTGATAAGTTTGTGAGGTCAGCTGTGGTGTTACAGAAGACGGTGAGGTTAGACCAGTTGAGTATGAAGAAGCGCTCTCGCTTGAGGAAATGTGTTACTGCTGTCACGGCAACAAAAAGGTAGCGGGAAACGTGGTTCAGAGAAAATTAAAACAGTGATGATGATCATCCCTCATAGGGTGTTTTTTTCTCTCTCTTCGTCTGGTTTCTCTGTGGTTTCTTCTGCTTTTCTTTTCTCTTTTCTACATGGAGGTACTAAGGGGAGGTTCTCTCAATATGAATGGGGGAAGGGACAGGAATAAGAGGGCTTGGGTATTAGAAGTAATAAAACAGAAAAGGCTTAATGTAGTTTTCCTACAGGAGACACATAGTGATGAGGAAAATGAGGTTGACTGGGGTATGTGGTGGGAGAGGCAGCATGTACTCAGTCATGGTACTAATGCTGGGGTGTCAATCTTGTTTTCCTCAGGTTTAGGGGTGACTGTGGTATCTACAACAGAGAATGTCAAGGTTCAAGTTTTTTTGATCAAGGTGGATGTTTATTTTGATTTTGATATGTATGTTTCTGCTCCTAATGAGGGTTCAGAGCGTATTGATGTATTTGATCAAATAAAGGAAACCTGAAGACAGTGTGACCAAGAGGGGTGGATGGTTTTAGGGGGGGACTGGGACAGTGTGACCAAGAGGGGTGGGTGGTTTTAGGGGGGGACTGGAACTGTGTGACCAAGAGGGGTGGATGGTTTTAGGGGGGGACTGGAACTGTGTGACCAAGAGGGGTGGATGGTTTTAGGGGGAGACTGGAACTGTGTGACCAAGAGGGGTGGATGGTTTTAGGGGGAGACTGGAACTGTGTGACCAAGAGGGGTGGATGGTTTTAGGGGGGGACTGGGACAGTGTGACCAAGAGGGGTGTGTGGTTTTAGGGGGGGACTGGGACAGTGTGACCAAGAGGGGTGGATGGTTTTAGGGGGTGACTGGAACAGTGTGACCAAGAGGGGTGGATGGTTTTAGGGGGTGACTGGGACAGTGTGACCAAGAGGGGTGTATGGTTTTAGGGGGGGACTGGAACAGTGTGACCAAGAGGGGTGGATGGTTTTAGGGGGTGACTGGAACAGTGTGACCAAGAGGGGTGGATGGTTTTAGGGGGTGACTGGAACAGTGTGACCAAGAGGGGTGGATGGTTTTAGGGGGAGACTGGGACAGTGTGACCAAGAGGGGTGGATGGTTTTAGGGGGAGACTGGAACTGTGTGACCAAGAGGGGTGTATGGTTTTAGGGGGTGACTGGGACAGTGTGACCAAGAGGGGTGGATGGTTTTAGGGGGTGACTGGGACAGTGTGACCAAGAGGGGTGGATGGTTTTAGGGGGTGACTGGGACAGTGTGACCAAGAGGGGTGGATGGTTTTAGGGGGAGACTGGAACTGTGTGACAAAGAGGGGTGGATGGTTTTAGGGGGGGACTGGAACAGTGTGACCAAGAGGGGTGGATGGTTTTAGGGGGTGACTGGAACAGTGTGACCAAGAGGGGTGGATGGTTTTAGGGGGTGACTGGAACTGTGTGACCAAGAGGGGTGGATGGTTTTAGGGGGTGACTGGAACAGTGTGACCAAGAGGGGTGGATGGTTTTAGGGGGTGACTGGAACTGTGTGACCAAGAGGGGTGTATGGTTTTAGGGGGGGACTGGAACTGTGTGACAAAGAGGGGTGGATGGTTTTAGGGGGGGACTGGAACAGTGTGACCAAGAGGGGTGGATGGTTTTAGGGGGAGACTGGAACTGTGTGACAAAGAGGGGTGGATGGTTTTAGGGGGGGACTGGGACAGTGTGACCAAGAGGGGTGTATGGTTTTAGGGGGGACTGGGACAGTGTGACAAAGAGGGGTGGATGGTTTTAGGGGGTGACTGGGACAGTGTGACCAAGAGGGGTGGATGGTTTTAGGGGGAGACTGGAACTGTGTGACAAAGAGGGGTGGATGGTTTTAGGGGGAGACTGGAACTGTGTGACAAAGAGGGGTGGATGGTTTTAGGGGGAGACTGGAACTGTGTGACAAAGAGGGGTGGATGGTTTTAGGGGGAGACTGGAACTGTGTGACCAAGAGGGGTGGATGGTTTTAGGGGGAGACTGGAACTGTGTGACAAAGAGGGGTGGATGGTTTTAGGGGGAGACTGGAACTGTGTGACCAAGAGGGGTGGATGGTTTTAGGGGGTGACTGGAACAGTGTGACCAAGAGGGGTGGATGGTTTTAGGGGGGGACTGGGACAGTGTGACCAAGATGGGTGGATGGTTTTAGGGGGAGACTGGAACTGTGTGACCAAGAGGGGTGGATGGTTTTAGGGGGTGACTGGGACAGTGTGACCAAGAGGGGTGGATGGTTTTAGGGGGGGACTGGGACAGTGTGACCAAGAGGGGTGGATGGTTTTAGGGGGGGACTGGGACAGTGTGACCAAGAGGGGTGGATGGTTTTAGGGGGTGACTGGAACAGTGTGACCAAGAGGGGTGGATGGTTTTAGGGGGTGACTGGAACTGTGTGACCAAGAGGGGTGGATGGTTTTAGGGGGAGACTGGAACTGTGTGACCAAGAGGGGTGGATGGTTTTAGGGGGTGACTGGAACTGTGTGACCAAGAGGGGTGGATGGTTTTAGGGGGGGACTGGAACAGTGTGACCAAGAGGGGTGGATGGTTTTAGGGGGGGACTGGGACTGTGTGACCAAGATGGGTGGATGGTTTTAGGGGGAGACTGGAACTGTGTGACCAAGAGGGGTGGATGGTTTTAGGGGGTGACTGGGACAGTGTGACCAAGAGGGGTGGATGGTTTTAGGGGGGGACTGGGACAGTGTGACCAAGAGGGGTGGATGGTTTTAGGGGGGGACTGGGACAGTGTGACCAAGAGGGGTGGATGGTTTTAGGGGGAGACTGGAACTGTGTGACAAAGAGGGGTGGATGGTTTTAGGGGGAGACTGGAACTGTGTGACAAAGAGGGGTGGATGGTTTTAGGGGGAGACTGGAACTGTGTGACAAAGAGGGGTGGATGGTTTTAGGGGGAGCCTGGAACTGTGTGACAAAGAGGGGTGGATGGTTTTAGGGGGAGACTGGAACTGTGTGACAAAGAGGGGTGGATGGTTTTAGGGGGGGACTGGAACTGTGTGACAAAGAGGGGTGGATGGTTTTAGGGGAGAACTGGAACTGTGTGACAAAGAGGGGTGGATGGTATAGGGGGGGACTGGAACAGTGTGACCAAGAGGGGTGGATGGTTTTAGGGGGGACTGGGACAGTGTGACAAAGAGGGGTGGATGGTTTTAGGGGGTGACTGGAACAGTGTGACCAAGAGGGGTGGATGGTTTTAGGGGGGGACTGGGACAGTGTGACAAAGAGGGGTGGATGGTTTTAGGGGGAGACTGGAACTGTGTGACAAAGAGGGGTGGATGGTTTTAGGGGGAGACTGGAACTGTGTGACCAAGAGGGGTGGATGGTTTTAGGGGGAGACTGGAACTGTGTGACAAAGAGGGGTGGATGGTTTTAGGGGGAGACTGGAACTGTGTGACAAAGAGGGGTGGATGGTTTTAGGGGGAGACTGGAACTGTGTGACCAAGAGGGGTGGATGGTTTTAGGGGGAGACTGGAACAGTGTGACCAAGAGGGGTGTGTGGTTTTAGGGGGAGACTGGAACTGTGTGACCAAGAGGGGTGGATGGTTTTAGGGGGGGACTGGGACAGTGTGACCAAGAGGAGTGTATGGTTTTAGGGGGGGACTGGAACAGTGTGACCAAGAGGAGTGTATGGTTTTAGGGGAGGACTGGAACAGTGTGACCAAGAGGGGTGGATGGTTTTAGGGGGTGACTGGAACAGTGTGACCAAGAGGGGTGGATGGTTTTAGGGGGGGACTGGAACAGTGTGACCAAGAGGGGTGGATGGTTTTAGGGGTGGACTGGAACAGTGTGACCAAGAGGGGTGGATGGTTTTAGGGGGTGACTGGAACTGTGTGACCAAGCGGGGTGGATGGTTTTAGGGGAGAACTGGAACTCGACAGTGGATTTTACTGTGGACCGCACTGCTGAAGAACCTCACCTGAGGTCAGCTACTTGTCTGTCTGGTCTATTAACTGAGTTTGAGCTTTCTGATGTGTGGAGGGGTAATGAAGGTGCTGTCGGTGCAGCTAGGTTAGACAGGTTGTATGTATCTGAGCTCTACTGTAGTAGGGTTGGAAGGTTAGACAGGTTGTATGTATCTGATCACTACTGTAGTAGGGTTGGAAGGTTAGACAGGTTGTATGTATCTGATCACTACTGTAGTAGGGTTGGAAGGTTAGACAGGTTGTATGTATCTGATCACTACTGTAGTAGGGTTGGAAGGTTAGACAGGTTGTATGTATCTGATCACTACTGTAGTAGGGTTGGAAGGTTAGACAGGTTGTATGTATCTGAGCTCTACTGTAGTAGGGTTGGAAGGTTAGACAGGTTGTATGTATCTGATCACTACTGTAGTAGGGTTGGAAGGTTAGACAGGTTGTATGTATCTGAACAATACTGTAGTAGGGTTGGAAGGTTAGACAGGTTGTATGTATCTGAGCTCTACTGTAGTAGGGTTGGAAGGTTAGACAGGTTGTATGTGTCTGATCACTACTGTAGAAGGGTTGGAAGGTTAGACAGGTTGTATGTATCTGAGCTCTACTGTAGCAGGGTTGGAAGGTTAGACAGGTTGTATGTATCTGAACAATACTGTAGTAGGGTTGGAAGGTTAGACAGGTTGTATGTATCTGAGCTCTACTGTAGTAGGGTTGGAAGGTTAGACAGGTTGTATGTATCTGATCACTACTGTAGTAGGGTTGGAAGGTTAGACAGGTTGTATGTATCTGAGCTCTACTGTAGTAGGGTTGGAAGGTTAGACAGGTTGTATGTATCTGATCACTACTGTAGTAGGGTTGGAAGGTTAGACATAACTCCTGTGGGTTACTCTGATCCCCATATCGTTATTGCTGATATTCACTTGTTCTGTCCACGAAGGTCATGACCTTTTATTGGTATTTTAATGTTTAGTTATTACATGATGCCAAGTTTTGTTAAAAGTTTTGTATAAACAGAGTTATTATAAAGGTTATTGAGTCCTTGAGTCAATGGTGGGAGGTTGGGAAGGCCCAGATATGTGTTTTGTCAACAGTATACTGCTCTGTCTCGTATTGAAGTTAAAGAGACTATCAAGGCCCTTTGAACAGGACATCAAATCTATTGAATTGAAATTGCTCACTCAGAATGACCCCGGACTAGTCATGAACTTACAGGATAAGAGATATGAACTGAAGTTGTTTCTACATGAAAGAGTGAAAGGTGCCTTGATTAGGTTTAGCTTTGCTACCCTCAATGGATATGGATTATTAGGTTTAGCTTTGCTACCCTCAATGGATATGGATTATTAGGTTTAGCTTTGCTACCCTCAAGGATATGGATGATTAGGTTTAGCTTTGCTACCCTCAAGGATATGGATGATTAGGTTTAGCTTTGCCACGCTGAAGGATATGGATACTTCTAGCATATGTTTTATTATTTTAACCACTAGGACCATCGACATTATAACGCAAACAGATGGTCTGCCTTCGTCTCCCTGATGGGAAGGTGACCACGGATGACGGTGAGATGTGCCAACATGCCGTGGATTTCTACTCTGCCCTCTACAAGGCGGAGGATTGTGACACTCTGTGTGCTGAACAGTTGTTACACGGCCTTTCTCAATTGGGCCCTGAGCAGAGAACTGCTTTGGAATTTGACATTACTCTGCGGGAGCTGTCCACTGCAGCTCTCATCAGGCCGAGGCCCTGGCATCGATGGTTTACCGTCTATTATTTACCGAGTTCTATAAGCATTTATTGGGGGTCTATTGGGGGGGATTTTTATGAAGTGGTAGTCAAATCTTTTAATGAGGGTTCTCTTCCTGTATCCTGTCAATGTGCTGTGCTTTCATTGTTGCCAAAAAAGGGGATTTGGCTCTTTTAAAAAACTGGTGACCTGTTGCATAACTGTGTGCAGAATATAAAATTATATCTAAGTGTCTCTCAAACAGGTTGAAAGAATATCTGGGGCTGTTGGTCCACAAGGACCAGTCTTACTGTGTACCTGACCGCTCTATAGTAGATATTTCTAATAAGATATGTTTTAGACATTTGTAAACTGCCTTATGTGAATGTGGGTTTACTTTATTTGGATCAGGAGAAGGCTTTTGACCGTGTGGACCACCAGTACTTGTTTAAACAATGAAAGCTTTTGGGTTTGGGGAGGGTTTTTGTCTTGGATGAGTTTACTGTATACTGGGGCCTCATCTATGGTGAAGGTGGGGGGTGGGTTGAGCTGCCCCATTAACGTCCAAAGGGGCATCAGGCAGGGATGCCCAATTTCAGGACAGTTATATTGTCTGCCAATTTAACCAATGCTTTGTTTTCTAAGAGCGAGGCTTATTGGTTTCTCTGTGCCAGAGGTTATGAAGGGTCCCACGACAGCACTGTCTGCCTATGCAGATGACGTGACAGTTTTTATTACAGGGGGTGAAGATGTTTAAGGTTCTCTCAAACACTTTCAAGGTGTATGAGGGGGCCTCCTCAGCTAGAGTCAATTGGTAAAAGAGTGTATCGCTTTGGGCATGTCAGCTTCAGACGGGGTCCGTTCCACGGTTACCAGGGGGGCTTCAGATGGGGTCCGCTCCACGGCTACCAGGGGGTCAACAGACGGGGTCCGCTCCACGGTTACCAGGGGGGCTTCAGATGGGATCCGCTCCACGTTTACCAGGGGGGCTTCAGACGGGGTCCGCTCCACAGTTACCAGGGGGGCTTCATACGGGGTCCACTCCACGGTTACCAGGGGGGCTTCAGACGGGGTCCGTTCCACGGTTACCAGGGGGGCTTCAGATGGGGTCCGCTCCACAGTTACCAGGGGGGCTTCAGACGGGGTCCGCTCCACAGTTACCAGGGGGGCTTCACATGGGGTCCACTCCACGGTTACCAGGGGGGCAACAGACGGGGTCCGCTCCACAGTTTCCAGGGGGGCTTCAGACGGGGTCCACTCCACGGTTACCAGGGGGGCTTCAGACGGGGTCCGTTCCACGGTTACCAGGGGGGCTTCAGACGGGGTCCGCTCCACAGTTACCAGGGGGCTTCAGACGGGGTCCGCTCCACAGTTACCAGGGGGGCTTCACATGGGGTCCACTCCACGGTTACCAGGGGGGCAACAGACGGGGTCCGCTCCACAGTTTCCAGGGGGGCTTCAGACGGGGTCCGCTCCACGGTTACCAGGGGGGCTTCAGACTGGGTCTGCTCCACGGTTACCAGGGGTCTTCAGACGGGGTCCGCTGTCTGCCTATGCAGATTACGTGACAGTTTTTATTACAGGGGGTGAAGATGTTAAGGTTCTCTCAAACACTTTCAAGGTGTATGAGGGGGCCTCCTCAGCTAGAGTCAATTGGGAAAAGAGTGTATCGCTTTGGGCATGTCAGCTTCAGACGGGGTCCGTTCCACGGTTACACGGGGGGCTTCAGACGGGGTCCGCTCCACGGTTACCAGGGGAGCTTCAGACGGGGTCCGCTCCACGGTTACCAGGGAGGCTTCACATGGGGTCCGCTCCACGGTTACCAGGGGTCTTCACATGTAATGAAGACTTTTTTTTTTCTTGGTTCCGATGTCTTTCAAAAAATTTAATGGAAGGGTGTAGTGGAGAAGATGTGTGCCAGGTTGTCTGGGTGGAAATGGGTGCTACCCCAGATGTCTTATAGGGGAAGGGTGCTGGTATCCAATAATCTAGCTGCCTCTACCCTGTGGCAGACACTAATGATTTTACAGATATATTACAGGGTCATACAAGAGCTTCAGAGGACCCTTGTTAATTCCTTCTGGTCTGGACAGTACTGGATTAAAGCTGCAGCCCTGGACATTTCTTCCGGGATCATGGCTTTCCGGCTTCAAGCCGCCCAGAAACTGTTGTACAGTGATGGTCCTAGCTTGGTGGATACAGCATACACGTTGATGGGGAGAGTGGGCTGTTCAGACAAAGACATTTTCCTCTAAAAGCTAAAGTGGGTTGATTTGTCTGCCCTGACTCCATTCTATGAGTCTGTTACGTAGGCTTGGAGAATTTTCGTCATGTCCCGTAAAGCTGGCACACCTTGGCCTGTCCCCCCCCCCTCTCTCTCTCTCCCCTGGTTTCTGTTTATGCTAATTTTATACCCTCAATATCCCATGGTCCCTTTCACTCATCCATTATACCCCTCAGTATTCCCAGGTGTCTCCATCTCTCCCAGCTACCCCTCAGTATTCCCAGGTGTCTCCATCTCTCCCAGTGTACTCCACAGTATTTCCAGGTGTCTCCATCTCTCCCAGCATACTCCTCAGTATTCCCAGGTGTCTCCATCTCTCCCAGTGTACTCCACAGTATATCAGGTGTCTCCCTCTCTCCCAGTGTATACCTCAGTATTCCCAGGTGTCTCCATCTCTCCCAGTGTACTCCTCAGTATTCCCAGGTGTCTCCATCTCTCCCAGCGTACTCCGCAGTATTCCCAGGTGTCTCCATCTCTCCCAGTGTACTCCTCAGTATTCCCAGGTGTCTCCATCTCTCCCAGCATACCCCTCAGTATTCCCAGGTGTCTCCCTCTCTCCCAGTGTACCCCTCAGTATTCCCAGGTGTCTCCATCTCTCCCAGTGTACCCCTCAGTATTCCCAGGTCTCTCCATCTCTCATAGTTTTGTTTAATATTCTTAGAAGGAGCCGTTGAGTGGCACATTATTGCTTTTCACAGACAATGTCGGCTCCTATCAATTCTGTTACGAGCTCTCCTTCACACATCAGCAACTACTACACAGACAAAAGGACTCTTCTGCTTTCTGCTAATGCTGTGTGTGTTTTGGGAGTGTGCATGCGTGTGTGTGCTTGTCTGTCGTGTGTTAGTGTTTGTTTTTTGTTGTGTGTATGAGAGTGTGTGTGTCCTACACAACATTACAGTGTCTTTCTAATGCAGAGCAGTACTACACAACAATATATTACCTCCTGTCAAAGAAACAGATCTCAGCTGTTACCAGCGTTGTCTCTGTTGTCACGGAAACAGATCTCAGCTGTTACCAGCGTTGTCTCTGTTGTCACGGAAACAGATCTCAGCCGTTACCAGCGTTGTCTCTGTTGTCACGGAAACAGATCTCAGCTGTTACCAGCGTTGTCTCTGTTGTCACGGAAACAGATCTCAGCTGTTACCAGCGTTGTCTCTGTTGTCACGGAAACAGATCTCAGCCGTTACCAGCGTTGTCTCTGTTGTCACGGAAACAGATCTCAGCTGTTACCAGCGTTGTCTCTGTCTCTTTAATTGGTCACATCACGATAACCCTACACACAGTTCTCTGTGTCCTGCAGTCAGACAT
>NC_034187.2:86444249-86476749 GCF_002021735.2 Oncorhynchus kisutch
TGATGGATGGATGGATGGATAAAGAGATGGATGGATAAAGAGATGGATGGATAAAGAGATGGATGGATAAAGAGATGGATGGATAAAGGGATGGATGGATGGATGGATAAAGAGATGGATGGATGGATGAAGAGATGGATGGATAAAGAGATGGATGGATAAAGAGAAGGCCATTGACATTAGCACTAATTAGGACAGTTATTTCACTGTGGAGGAGTGTGTGTGTGTAAGCAACAGTGATGTGTGTGTCTGACGTGAGATATTCTCATTGCACTCCACATTGAGGGTGGTTCGTTTTGGCAATAAATTCCATGTAATAGTTCCATTAACAATTTGATTCGTGTCCAGGACTAGCTTAGATCTCAAGGCAGCCACACGGCCCATCAATAATATGCAGTTCTGAACAAAATATAATTATACAAAGCAGAAAAAACCTCATCACCGCACTTCAAAATATTAAGCTCCTAAAATATCCTCTATCTACATATGAAAGACAATTACTTTCCAAATGAATAAGCCTAAATATTTGGATGAGCATCTGAGTGGCACAGCTGTCTAAGGCACTCAGTGCTAGAGGCGTCACTACACTCCCTGGTTCGATTCCAGGCTGTATCACAGTGGTCTAAGTCACTGCATCTCAGTGCTAGAGGCATCACTACAGACCCTGGTTCGATACCTGGCTGTATCATAACCGGACATGATTGGGAGTCCAATAGTGCGGCACAATATTGGCCCAGAGTCGCCCGGGTTTGGCTGGGGTAGGCTGTCATTGTAATAAGCATTTGTTCTTAACTGACTTGTCTAGTTAAGTAAAGTTAAAGTAAAAAATCAAAAATAAGCAACTGGTATACTGACAAAGTGAATGTGTTTACTGAATGAACAGCTATATTAACAGCTATATTAACAGCTATATTAACAGCTATATTAACAGCTATATTAACAGCTATATTAACAGCTATATTAACAGCTATATTAACAGCTATATTAACAGCTATATTAACAGCTATATTAACAGCTATATTAACAGCTATATTAACAGATATATTAACAGCTATATTAACAGCTATATTAACAGCTATATTAACAGCTATATTAACAGCTATATTAACAGCTATATTAACAGCTATATTAACAGCTATATTAACAGCTATATTAACAGCTATATTAACAGCCATATAACAGCTATATTAACAGCTATATTAACAGCTATATTAACAGCTATATTAACAGCTATATTAACAGCTATATTAACAGCTATATTAACAGCTATATTAACAGCTATATTAACAGATACATAACAGCTATATTAACAGCTATATTAACAGCTATATTAACAGCTATATTAACAGATACATAACAGCTATATTAACAGCTATATTAACAGATACATAACAGCTATATTAACAGCTATATTAACAGATACATAACAGCTATATTAACAGATACATAACAGCTATATCTGGACGTTAAGAAGCCAGAGTACACTGTATCCCAAATAGCATAGTGTTCCTTATGTAGTCCACTGCTTTTTACCAGGGTCTATGGGGAAATAGAGTGCCATTTTACAACATCCCTCTCTCTATATAAAGAGTCAGGAAGCCATGGCGGAAGAGGTGGAGCTATCGGGTGTTCTGGAAGACCTTTTCTGCTCTGCTCAACACGTCCACACCCATTCGTCACAATCAAATCTATTCACTTCTACACCTCCATCTCTAGCTATAAATACACACTGCACCACTCTGTCCTTCTTCCTCAGCAGTCTGCCTGTGAGGAGAGGAGAGGAGAGGAGAGGAGAGGAGAGGAGAGGAGAGGAGAGGAGAGGAGAGGAGAGGAGAGGAGAGGAGAGGAGAGGAGAGGAGAGGAGAGGAGAGGAGAGGAGAGGAGAGGAGAGGAGAGGAGAGGAGAGGAGAGGAGAGGAGAGGAGAGGAGAGGAGAGGAGAGGAGGATGCTTAAAGTGTGTGTGTGAGTTTGTTTGGGTGGGATGCTAAAGGTGATTGTGTGTGTGTGTGTGTGTGTGTGTGTGTGTGTGTGTGTGTGTGTGTGTGTGTGTGTGTGTGTGTGTGTGTGTGTGTTTGGGTGTAATGTTTAAAGTCTAATTGATAGAGGGAAGGTTGCTGGAGGGGAGTAACATAAATGGACACAAACTAACAACCCCCCACCCTACCCACAATACACTTGCCTGTGGTATGTGGTGGACTTTGGATGGATCTCTGGAGCTCCACAGGGAAGTGCTTAGGAACAGATGGAACACCGAACATCTTGTATCACTGTCACCACAGTCCAAGTGTGTGTGTGTGTGTGTGTGTGTGTGTGTGTGTGTGTGTGTGTGTGTGTGTGTGTGTGTGTGTGTGTGTGTGTGTGTAACAACATAAAACCGTGAAACAGCATGATATTCCCTCTCTCCCTGCCCTCTCCTCTCTCTCTCCTCTCTCCTCTCCACACTCCCCTGTCAGATAGAAATCTCTCCTCACTTTCTCCTCTCTCTCTCCTCTCTCCCCTCTCTCTCCTCTCTCCCCTCTCTCTCTCCTCTCTCTCCTCTCTCTCCTCTCTCCCCTCTCTCTCTCCTCTCTCTCCTCTCTCTCCTCTCCACACTCCCCTGTCAGATAGAAATCTCTCCTCACTCTCTCCCCTCTCTCTCCTCTCTCCTCTCTCTCTCTCCTCTCTCTACTCTCTCTCTCCTCTCTCCCCTCTCTCTCCCCTCTCTCTCTCCTCTCTCCCCTCTCTCTCTCCTCTCTCTCTGCTCTCTCACTCCTCTCTCCCCTCTCTCTCTCTCCTCTCTCTCCACTCACTCTCTTCTCCACACTCTCCTGTATTATAGCATTGGTTCTGACCACTGAGGGCTAGATATTCCTGTATTTTCAACTGAGCAATTACCTTATTAGCATAGACACAAAGTCTGGGTATATTAGCATATTAGCCAGAGGGAGGGTGGTTGTTGTACAATGGTCTAGCCCCAGGAAATGCTGATGTTGAGAGGGAGGTATTACATCCCCTGTGGATAAGACAGTGTTAGTGTTGAGAGGGGGGCCACAGCATAAAAAGGAGTGATTCTTTAACACAAGTGGTTATGTCCACCTTGCTACCATGGACATGCTTCCACCCTGCTACCATGGACATGCTTCCACCCTGCTACCATGGACATGCTTCCACCCTGCTACCATGGACATGCTTCCACCCTGCTACCATGGACATGCATCCACCCTGCTACCAGGAAAATACTTTCTACCTGCCACCACACAGCGGGTGAATGCAAGCATTTCGTGAGACTGTGCCTCAAAACCTAATGTCTACCTGGTCCTCCACTCCACCCTGGACTTGAACAGCCTTTACGACCAGGTCCACGTCTACAAGGCAGCAATACCAACTTTTGCCAGGACCCTGAAGGATGTCACCGTCAACCATAGCACCTCAGACATGAGCAACGAACTCTCCGCCCAGACCAGCGAGACCTGCACCGAGAGAACCCACGCCGAAGAGGACCTACACTCAGACCCCAGCATCATCAGCCACACCCCAACCAGCTAAGACCACCCCAAGCAAACTCTGGCCACACCCTATATAGGCCCCCCCATATCAGACCTATGCCCCTCCTGCCTACTCCCCATGCCCCCTGCCCCTGCAGCAAGGACTTAAACATGACAGCAGGACATATGCCCAGAATGTCAGCAGAGCAACAGGCCCAACCCCCACTATTACACCCGCCCAAACCCCATCCTGTGACCTAAGAGGTATGTATCAGATGCTCAACATGCTCTGCTCACACATACTGTGATGGTCAGGGTTCTAAACCACACAAAAACAACACTACACACTATGGAACACACAGCTTTTATTATCTCATCCTGGAATATACAAGGTCTGAGGTCATCTGCCTTTGGCCTGAAGAGCAGGAACCCAGACTTCATCAAAGAAATTGGAAATACAGACATTGTCATCCTCCAAGAAACATGGTATAAGGGAGACAGACCCACTGGTTGGCCTCTAGGTTACGGAGAGCTGGTAATCCCATCCACCAAACTACCAAGTGTGAAACAGGGAAGGGACTCAGTGGGTATGCTAATTTGATATAGAGCAGCCCTAACCCACTCTATTAACATAGTCAAAACAGGAACATTTTACATCTGGCTATAAATGAATCATTAGAATTTTCTCACCTGTGAAAAATGTCCTGTGTGCTCCCTATATCCCCCCCACTACAGTCCTGTGTGCTCCCTATATCCCCCCCACTACAGTCCTGTGTGCTCCCTATATCCCCCCCACTACAGTCCTGTGTGCTCCCTATATCCCCCCCACTACAGTCCTGTGTGCTCCCTATATCCCCCCCACTACAGTCCTGTGTGCTACCTATATCCCCCCCACTACAGTCCTGTGTACTACCTATATCCCCCCCACTACAGTCCTGTGTACTACCTATATCCCCCCCACTACAGTCCTGTGTACTACCTATATCCCCCCCACTACAGTCCTGTGTGCTCCCTATATCCCCCCCACTACAGTCCTGTGTGCTACCTATATCCCCCCACTACAGTCCTGTGTGCTACCTATATCCCCCCACTACAGTCCTGTGTGCTACCTATATCCCCCCCACTACAGTCATTGTGCTACCTATATCCCCCCACTACAGTCCTTGTGCTACCTATATCCCCCCCACTACAGTCCTTGTGCTACCTATATCCCCCCACTACAGTCCTTGTGCTACCTATATCCCCCCACTACAGTCCTGTGTGCTCCCTATATCCCCCCCACTACAGTCCTTGTGCTACCTATATCCCCCCACTACAGTCCTGTGTACTCCCTATATCCCCCCCACTACAGTCCTGTGTGCTCCCTATATCCCCCCCACTACAGTCCTGTGTGCTACCTATATCCCCCCCACTACAGTCCTTGTGCTACCTATATCCCCCCACTACAGTCCTGTGTGCTCCCTATATCCCCCCCACTACAGTCCTGTGTGCTACCTATATCCCCCCACTACAGTCCTGTGTGCTCCCTATATCCCCCCCACTACAGTCCTGTGTGCTCCCTATATCCCCCCCACTACAGTCCTGTGTGCTACCTATATCCCCCCACTACAGTCCTGTGTGCTACCTATATCCCCCCCACTACAGTCCTGTGTGCTCCCTATATCCCCCCCACTACAGTCCTGTGTGCTCCCTATATCCCCCCCACTACAGTCCTGTGTGCTACCTATATCCCCCCACTACAGTCCTGTGTGCTACCTATATCCCCCCCACTACAGTCCTGTGTGCTACCTATATCCCCCCCACTACAGTCCTTGTGCTACCTATATCCCCCCCACTACAGTCCTGTGTGCTACCTATATCCCCCCCACTACAGTCCTGTGTGCTACCTATATCCCCCCACTACAGTCCTGTGTGCTCCCTATATCCCCCCCACTACAGTCCTGTGTGCTCCCTATATCCCCCCCACTACAGTCCTGTGTGCTACCTATATCCCCCCTCTACAGTCCTGTGTGCTCCCTATATCCCCCCCACTACAGTCCTGTGTGCTCCCTATATCCCCCCCACTACAGTCCTGTGTGCTACCTATATCCCCCCCACTACAGTCCTGTGTGCTCCCTATATCCCCCCCACTACAGTCCTGTGTGCTCCCTATATCCCCCCCACTACAGTCCTGTGTGCTACCTATATCCCCCCCACTACAGTCCTGTGTGCTCCCTATATCCCCCCACTACAGTCCTGTGTGCTCCCTATATCCCCCCCACTACAGTCCTGTGTGCTACCTATATCCCCCCCACTATAGTTGTGGCGAAAAGTTTTGAGAATGACACAAAAATTAGTTTTCACAAAATCTGCTGCCTCAGTTTGTATGATGGCAATTTGCATATACTCTAGAATGTTATGAAGAGTGATCAGATGAATTTCAATGAATTGCAAAGTCCCTCTTTGCCATGCAAATAAACTGTATCCCCCAAAACCATTTCCACTGTATTTCAGCCCAGCCACAAAAGGACCAGCTGACATCATGTCAGTGATTCTCGCGTTAACACAGGTGTGAGTGTTGACGAGGACAAGGCTGGAGATCACTCTGTCATGCTGATTGAGTTTGAAAAACAGACTGGAAGCTTCAAAAGGAGGGTAGGGCTTGGAGTCATTGTTCTTCCTCTATCAAAGATGGTTACCTGCAAGGAAACACATGCCGTCATCATTGCTTTGCACAAAAAGGGCTTCACAGGCAAGGATATTGCTGCCAGTAAGATTGCACCTAAATCAACCATTTATCGGATCATCAAGAACTTCAAGGAGAGCGGTCAATTGTTGTTTAGAAGACTTCCGTGCGCCCAAGAAAGTTCAGCAAGCGCCAGGACCGTCTCCTAAAGTTGACTCAGCTGCGGGATCGGGGCACCACCAGTACAGAGCTTGCTCAGGAATGGCAGCAAGCAGGTGTGAGTGCATCTGCACGCACAGTGAGGCGAAGACTTTTGGAGGATTGCCTGGAAAGGAAAAACATCAGGGACAGACTGATATTCTACAAAAGGGACAGGGACAGAGACTGCTGAGGACTGGGGTAAAGTCATTTTCTCTGATGAATCCCCTTTCCGATTGTTTGCGGCAGGACAAGGTGAGCGCTACCATCAGTACTGTATCATGCCAACAGTAAACGCACAACTTTGCATAAGAAGACAGCAATGAATAAAGAATCCTCCGAGAGGAACTTATCCCAACCATCCAGGAACAGTTTGGTGATGAACAATGCCTTTTCCAGCATGATGGAGGACCTTGCCATAAGGCAAAAGTGATAACTAAGTGGCTCGGGGAACAAAACATAAATATTTTGGATCCATGGCCAGGAAACTCCCCAGACCTTAATCCCATTGGGAACTTGTGGTCAATCCTCAAGAGGCGGGTGGACAAACAAAAACTGATAAATTCTGACAAAGTCCAAGCATTGATTATGCAAAAATGGGCTGCCATCAGTCAGGATGTGGCCCAGAAGTTAATTGACAGCATGCCAGGGCGGAATGCAGAGGTCTTGAAAAAGAATGGTCAACACTGCAAATATTGACTCTCTGCATCAACTTCATGTAATTGTCAATAAAAGCCTTTGACAGTTATGAAATGGTTGTAATTATACTTCAGTAATCCATAGGAACATCTGACAAAAATATCTATAAACACTGAAGAAGCAGACTTTGTGAAAATGTATATTAGTTTCATTCTCAAAACTTTTGGCCACTGTAGAGTCCCCATTCTTTAACCGTGGCAGCTTCCCCATCCTAGAAAGGGGGATCAATAATTTCCAGGCCTAGGGACATATACAAGTTTGCGGCGACCTAAATGACAGAACTGGACAAGAACCTGACACCCTCAGCACACAGGGGACAAACACCTACCAGGAGGTTACAGCATTCCCTGCCCCATATGTGGGACTCCCAATCACGGCCGGTTGCGATACAGCCTGGAATTGAATCAGGGTGTCTGTAGTGACTGAGATGCAGTGCCTTAGACCGCTGTGCCTCTCGGGAGCCCCACTGGACACAACTATGGCAACAGAAACTACAAAAGAAATGGGTCACAACTCACAACTCAGCTCTGTCGGGCGCAGGGTATGTAAGACTTTAAAAAGTCCAATACATCAAATGAAAGATAAACTTCTTGTTAATCTACCCATCGTGTCCGATTTCAAAAATGCTTTACAGCGAAAGCACAACATATTATTATGTTAGATCACTGCCAAGTCCAAAAAAAACACAGCCATTTTTCCAACCAAAGATAGGAGTCACAAAAAGCAGAAATGTAGATAAAATGAATCACTAACCTTTGATGATCTTCATTAGATGGCAATCATAGGACATCATGTTAAACAATACATGTATGTTTTGTTCGATAATGTGCATATTTATATCCAAAAATCTCAGGTTACATTGACACATTACGTGCAGTAATGTTTTGATTCCAAAACATCGGGTGATTTTGCAGAAATACTCATAATAACCATTGATAAAAGATACAAGTGTTATTCACATAATTAAAGATAGACTTCTCCTTGACCTCTCTAGGGTAGGGGGCAGCATTCGGAATTTTGGATGAAGAGCATGCCACAATTTAAACGGCCTGATACTCGGCCCCAGAAGATATGATATGCATATAACTGGTAGATTTGGATAGACAACACTCTGAAGTTTACAACACTGTTAGAATAGTGTCTGTGAGTATAACAGAACTGATTTAGCAGGCGAAAGCCTGAGGAAAATCCATTCAGGAAGTAGTTTTTTTGTTTGTTTTGTAGTTTTCTATTCAATGCCATTACAGTATCCATTGACTTAGAACTCCATTTGCAGTTCCTATGCTTCCCACTAGATGTCAACAGTCTTTAGAAATCATTTCAGGATTGTATTCTTATAAAGGAGGGAGTAAGACCAGTCTGAACGAGTGGACCCTAACGTGACGCAGAGTTTTTTCAGGTGCATGTGCATTTCTTGTTTAACCTCTAGTGTCGAGCAATCCCGTATCCGGGAGCGTAATCATAGCCTCAAGCTCATTACCATAACGCAACGTTTCCTATTCATGAAAATCGCAAATGAAATGAAATAAATATATTGAAACACAAGCTTAGCCTTTGTTAACAACACTGTCATCTCAGATTTTCAAAATATGCTTTAACCAAAGCTACACAAGCATTTGTGTAAGAGTATTGATAGCCTAGCATAGCATTAAGCCTAGCATTCAGCAGGCAACATTTTCACAAAAACAAGAAAAGCATTCAAATAAAATAGAACTTTGGATGTTTTCAATGACGAGACTCTCAGTTAGATAGCAAATGTTCATTTTTTCCAAAAAGATTATTTGTGTAGGAGAAATAGCTCCGTTTTGTTCATCACGCTTGGCTAAGAAAAAAAAAAATGCAGTCACTTGCAACGC
Organism: Oncorhynchus kisutch; assembly: GCF_002021735.2. Classification (NCBI taxonomy): domain Eukaryota; kingdom Metazoa; phylum Chordata; class Actinopteri; order Salmoniformes; family Salmonidae; genus Oncorhynchus; species Oncorhynchus kisutch. The sequence goes on from NC_034187.2 coordinate 86,453,132, forward strand.
CAAACTTTTTTCCAAATTAGCTCCATAATATCGACAGAAACATGGCAAACGTTGTTTAGAATCAATCCTCAAGTGGTTTTTCACATATCTGTTCGATAATCTATCAGTGGTGGCAGCTGGCTTCTCATCAGAAACAAACGGAAAAATACTGCAGCTGGAGATTACGCAATAATAATTGCGACGGAGGACACCAAGCGACCACCTGGTAAATGTAGTCTCTTAGGTTCAATCTTCCAATGATATGCCTACAAATACATCACAATGCTGCAGACACCTTGGGGAAAATGTGGAGGTAAGCTGGTAAGGTAAGCTGACTCCTAGCTCCTCCACAGCCATATAAGGAGTCATTGCCATGAGGCGGTTTAAAAAAATGCGTCATTTCCTGATTGTATTTTTATCTGGGTGGCACATCAGTTCTGTGGCACTCACAGACAATATCTTTGCAGTTTTGGAAACGTCAGAGTGTTTTCTTTCCAAAGCTGTCAATTATATGCATAGTCGAGCATCTTTTCGTGACAAAATATCTTGTTTAAAACGGGAACGTTTTTCATCAAAAATGAAATATCTTTATCGAAGAAGTTAACTTACCCTAGAGAGGTTAATGCAACCGCCGTCAGATTTCAAAAAACTTTACGGAAAAAGCATACTCAGACAACGGCGCTCAGAACCCAATCCAGCCAGAGAAATATCCGCCATGTTGGAGTCAACATAAGTTAGAAACAACACTATAAATATTCACTTACCTTTGATGATCTTCATCAGAATGCACTCCCAGGAATCCCAGTTCAACAATAAATGTTTGATTTGTTCCATAAAGTTCAAGCACTTTGTCCAGACAAAAACTTGAAAAGTTCCGTTACAGTCGTAGAAACAAGTCAAACGATGTATGGGATCAATCTTTAGGATGTTTTTAACATAAATCATCAATAAGGTTCCAACCGGAGAATTTCTATGTCTGAAGAAAAACACTGGAACGAGAGCTAACTCTCTCATGACAGCGCATCACGAGACCAGGCACTCTGCCAGACCACTAACTAAAACAGGTCTCATGAGCCCCTCCTTTATAGTAGAATCCTTAAACAAGTTTGTAAAGACGGTTGACATATAGTGGAAGCCCTAGGAAGTGCAACTTGACTCCATAGACACTGTGTATTCAGTAGGCCAAGCTTTGAAAAACTACAAACCTCAGATTTCCCACTTCCTGGTTGAATTTTTCTCAGGTTTTCGCCTGCCAAATGAGTTATGTTATACTCACAGACATCATTCAACAATTTTAGAAACGTCAGAGTGTTTTCTATCCAATACTACTAATAATATGCATATATTAGCATCTGGGACAGAGTAGGAGGCAGTTCACTCTGGGCACGCTATTCATCCAAAAGTGAAAATGCTGCCCCCTATCCCAAAAAGGTTATCACTGACCTCAACCCAGAGTCTCTTGGAGTGTTCACAGTCAGCCCACTGACCCACCCCTATCAGATTACAGCAAAATCACAGTCTACTTGAACAGAGCTAAGCTCAATCATGAGGCATCAAAGCCAAAGGAACTGAATAATATTAAGAAATGATGTAGCTGGAAGGAAAGTAGTGTGGAAAAAAACCAAAAAACAATTAGGCAACAACACATTGAATCTCTTTTAGACAACTTCCTGGACAATATGCTTCACTGTAATAGTGAAGATATAAACTTGGCAGTAGAAAACCTAAAAAGTACATTTTACCTCTCAGCTTCCCTATCAATTCTAAAAAAACAACTGTCAGTAGAAAATCTAAACAGCAGATTTGACTTCTCAGCGGACCACTGTGACTGACCCAAATTTAAGGAAATCTTTGACTATGTACAGACTCAATGAGCATAGTATTGCTCTTGAGAAAGGCCACCGAAGGCAGACCTGGCTCTCAAGAGAAGACTGAGGTGGAATGAGGTGGAAACTGAGCTGCACTTCCTAACCTCCTGCCAAATTCTTTACCATGTTAGAGAAGCATATTTCCCTCAGATTCCACAGAACCACAAAGGTCTTTGAAAACAAATCCAATTTTGATTAATAGACATAATATGACATTTGAAATGTCTTTATTCTTTTGGAATGTTTGAGAGTGTAATGTTTACTATTAATTTTAAATGTTGTATTTATTACATTTGGTTTAGTATCTAGTTCACATGCTTTGGCAATGTAAACATATGTTTCCCATGCAAATAAATCCCCTTGGATTAAAATGTAAATTGAGAGAGGTATTACTCCTCCTGTGGATAAGGCAGTGTTAGTTTTGAGAGGGCTATACTTATGGTGTAGGTGACAGACTGAAGGTGAGGGATGTAGTGACAGCACACACACACACAGACAAACATATACGCACATACAAACAATGGTTGTCTCTGTTCTTTTTTTCCTGCTATTCTCACCTCCAGCATTGAGAGAAGGAGAGGGAGTTTATTTCAGAATTTCTCAGCCTCTCTAATCAGAAGTGATGAGACTTGCCAGCCATTGTCCTGTGGATGCATGCCGAACAGTGCAGGGGACATTTATTCAATTGCTGCTTGACAAAGCAGAAACTGCTTATTTAGGTAATTCGCTTGTGTGCTAGAATCGATTTCGCAATGTCACTTCCAAATGCACCAATGGCAAAAAAGACAGAGAGAGCGATGAGAGAGGGATGAGAGAGCGATGAGAGAGAGGGATGAGAGAGAGGGATGAGAGAGTGATGAGAGAGCATTTAGAGAGGGATGAGAGAGGAATGAGAGAGAGGGATAAGAGAGGGATGAGAGAGGGATGAGAGAGGGATGAAAGAGAGGGATGAGAGAAGGGATAAGAGAGAGGGATAAGAGAGGGATGAGAGAGCATTTAGAGAGGGATGAGAGAGGGATGAGAGAGAGGGATGAGAGAGTGATGAGAGAGTGATGAGAGAGAGGGATGAGAGAGAGGGATAAGAGAGGGATGAGAGAGAAGGGATGAGAGAGAGGGATAAGAGAGGGATGAGAGAGAGATGAGAGAGAAAGATGAGAGAGAGGGATAAGAACGAAGGTTGAGAGAAAGGGGTGAGAGAGAAGGGTGAGAGAGAGGGGTGAGAGAGAGGGGTGAGAGAGAGGGCAAGAGAGGACAAAGTTGGCAAAAGGTTAGAAAGTGCGGCTCAGCTTCCACCTAATTCTGTGGGCAGTGTGCACATAGCCTGTTATCTTGAGAGCCATGTCTGCCTGCGGCGGCCTTTCTCAATAGCAAGGCTATGCTCACTGAGTCTGAGCTTTCCTTAAGTTTGGGTCTGTCTGTCTGTCTGTTAAAACGTCTTATGGCTGGGGGCAGTATTGAGTAGCTTGGATGAAAGGTGCCCAGAGGTACCCAGAGTAAACTGCCTGCTACTCAGTCCCAGTTGCTAATATATGCATATTATTATTAGTATTGGATAGAAAACACTGTGACGTTTCTAAAACAGTTTGAATGATGTCTGTGAGTATAACAGAACTCATGGCAGGCAAAAACCTGAGAACAAAACCAAACAGGAAGTGAGAAATCTGACGTTGGTATATATTCAACCCATTCCCTATTGAAATCCCCTTGAGATATGAAGATTCACTTCCTAGGGCTTTCACAAGATGTCAACCGTCTATAGAAATTTGAATGAGCCTTTTACTGTGTGGTGGGACTGAATGAGAGGGGAATGAGTCAGACTATTGGCAGAGAGCCAGTTCCAGGTCACGCGCATACCACATGATATCTTCCTGCATTCCGTTGCTTTGTAGACACAAAGGAATTCTTGGAACTTTATTGAAGATTTATGATAAAAACATCCTAATGATTGATTCTGTAATAGTTTCAAATGTTTCTTCGAACTGTAATATAACTTTTTGAAGATTTTGTCTGAAAAATTGGTCGACCAGCTCCAGCGTTTGGATAGGTGTACCAAACGGGCTAACAAAAGTAGCTAATTAGAAAGCAATAACGGACATTATCGAACAAATCAAGCATTTATTGTGGACCTGGGATTCCTGGGAGTGCATTCTGATGAAGATCATTAAAGGTAAGGGAATATTTAGCATGTAATTTATGGTTTATGTTGACTACAACATGGCGGCTAATTTGACTTGATTGTTCTGAGTGCCGTCTCAGATTATTGCATGGTTTGCTTTTTCCGTAAAGTTTTTTTGAAATCTGACACAGCGGTTGCATTAAGGACAGGAACATCTATAATTCCATGTGTATAGCTTGTATTATCATCTACATTTATGATGAGTATTTCTGTTGAATCGATGTGGCTATGCAAAATCACTGGATGTTTTTGGAACTAGTGAACGTAATGCGCCAATGTAAACTCAGATTTTGGTATAAATATGAACTTTATCAAACAAACCATACATGTATTGTGTAACATGAAGTCCTATGAGTGTCATCCTATGAAGATCATCAAAGGTTAGTGATTCATTTTATCTCTATTTGTGCTTTTTGTGTCTCCTCTCTTTGGCTGGAAAAATGGCTGTTTCTATTGTGGTTTGGTGGTGACCTAACATAATAGTTTGTGGTGCTTTTGCCGTAAAGCCTATTTGAAATTGGACACTGTGGCGGGATTAACAACAAGACTACCTTTAAAACGGTATAACTTACATGTATGTTTGAGGAATTTTAATGATGAGATTTCTGTTGTTTTGAATTTGGCGTCCTGCACTTTCACTGGCTGTTGTCATATCATCCCGTTAACGGGATCGCAGCCCAAAGAGGTTTTAACCGAAGCAAATAAACAAGAAATAAAAGTTAACAGTAAATATTACACTCACAAAGGTTCCAAGATAGATTGTTACAAGTCAGTCAGTATCTTTCACGATCCTTTCCTCTGTTTACATGTGTTTCTGTCAGGAAGAGGGGGAGGAAGAGCAGGGGGAGGGGGAGCAGGGGGAGGAGGAGCAGGGGGAGGAGGAGCAGGGGTGGAGGAGCAGGGGGAGGAAGAGCAGGGGGAGGAGGAGCAGGGGGAGGAAGAGAAGGGGGAAGAAAGAGCAGGGGAGGAGGATCAGGGGGGGTCTGACAGCCACTTGAGTCAGAACAGAATATACTCTGTGTGTGTGTGTGTGTGTGTGTGTGTGTCCATATATCTGCTACAGTACATCAGGTCCTCTCTGGGTCCAGGCTGTCTGTTGACCTGGTGTTTACTGTCTGATGTGTTATGAAGAGGATGAGTGATGAAGAGAGGGAGAGATACACATCGTCTGTCTCTTTGTCCATCTGTCTCTCTCCTCACTATCTGTCCAGTGTGTCCATACACACACTGATATCATCTGTCTCTTTCCTCACTATCTGCCCACTGTGTCCATACACACACTGATATCATCTGTCTCTTTCCTCACCATCTGCCCACTGTGTCCATACACACGCTGATATCATCTGTCTGTCTCCACACCATCTGCCCACTGTGTCCATACACACACTGATATCATCTGTCTGTCTCCACACCATCTGCCCACTGTGTACATAAACCAAACTGACATCATCGCGTAACACTGTTAAGTATCCTGTTTCCTCATGACATTGTTAAATAATTGGTTACCATTTTAAAATCTACTGATGAGAGAGGTGAGAGGGATGAGAGAGGTGAGAGGGATGAAAGAGGTGAGAGAGGTGAGTGGGATGAGAGAGGTGAGAGGGATGAGAGAGGTGAGAGAGGTGAGTGGGATGAGAGAGGTGAGAGACGTGAGAGGGATGAGAGGGATGAGAGGGATGAGAGAGGTGAGTGGGATGAGAGAGGTGAGAGAGGTGAGAGGGATGAGAGGGGTGATGGGGGTGAGAGAGGTGAGAGGAATGAGAGGGATGAGAGGAATGAAAGGGGTAAGAGAGGTGAGAGGGATGAGAGAGATGTGAGAGGGATGAGAGAGGTGAGAGAGGTGAGAGGGATGAGAGGGATAAGAGGGGTGAGAGGGGTGAGAGGGATGAGAGAGGTGATAGGGATGAGAGAGGTGATAGGGATGAGAGAGGTGAGAGGGATGAGAGAGGTGAGAGAGGTGAGAGGGATAAGAGAGGTGAGAGGGATGAGAGGGATGAGAGAGGTGAGAGGGATGAGAGGGATGAGAGAGGTGAGAGGGATGAGAGGGATGAGAGAGGTGAGAGGGATGAGAGAGGTGAGAGGGATGAGAGGGATAAGAGACCATCCTGTATCGTTTCAGCACTAAAGGGGATATCCAGACCTTACAGTGGACTCCAAAATTACTGCCACCCCTGACAGGCAAATCACAAACAATACTTCAGAGATTCAATTCCACTTGTTTAAGTTTATCTAAATGTTAAGGAACTATATTGAGCCATTACATCACTTCCTGTTTCACTAGGGTATAAAAATGAGGTAACAGGCATGTAATAGGAACTGCTACTTCCTGTTTCACTAGGGTAGAGGCATGTAATATGAACTACTACTTCCTGTTTCACTAGGGTAGAGGCATGTAATAGGAACTACTACTTCCTGTTTCACTAGGGTAGAGGCATGTAATAGGAACTACAACTTCCTGTTTCACTAGGGTAGAGGCATGTAATAGGAACTACTACTTCCTGTTTCAATTGGGTAGAGGCATGTAATAGGAACTACTACTTCCTGTTTCACTAGGGTAGAGGCATGCAATATCCCTTTGTCATCCAACACCATGAAGAAAGGAACTGGCAGTTGAAAAGAGACAGATGGTCGTAGACCTTCATAAATCTGGTAACGGCTACAAGAAGATCCACAAACGATGGAATATACCACTGAGCCCTGTCAGGACAATTATTAAAACATTCAATAGATATGGAACAGTTGAAATCCTCGCGGGTAGAGAACACAAATGCATTCCCCCCCCAGGAGAGGGAGGAGGATGGCGGAAGATGACTGGAAGAAAGTGCTCTGGTCAGATGAGACCAAAATGGAACGTTTTGGTCAGATGCAGCATCGGCATGTTTGGCGTCAAAACAGAGATGCAAGGAGAGGAACCTCATACCCACGGTGACATATGGAGAGGAACCTCATACCCACGGTGACATATGGAGAGGTACCTCATACCCACGGTGACATATGGAGAGGTACCTCATACCCACGGTGACATATGGAGAGGTACCTCATACCCACGGTGACATATGGAGAGGTACCTCATACCCACGGTGACATATGGAGAGGTACCTCATACCCACGGTGACATATGGAGAGGTACCTCATACCCACGGTGACATATGGAGAGGTACCTCATACCCACGGTGAAACAGAGATGCAAGGAGAGGCACCTCATACCCACGGGGAAACAGAGATGCAAGGAGAGGCACCTCATACCCACGGTGACATATGGAGAGGAACCTCATACCCACGGTGACATATGGAGAGGCACCTCATACCCACGGTGACATATGGAGAGGTACCTCATACCCACGGTGAAACAGAGATGCAAGGAGAGGCACCTCATACCCACGGGGAAACAGAGATGCAAGGAGAGGCACCTCATACCCACGGTGAAACAGAGATGCAAGGAGAGGAACCTCATACCCACGGTGACATATGGAGAGGAACCTCATACCCACGGTGACATATGGAGAGGCACCTCATACCCACGGTGACATATGGAGAGGCACCTCATACCCACGGTGACATATGGAGAGGCACCTCATACCCACGGTGACATATGGAGAGGCACCTCATACCCACGGTGACATATGGAGAGGCACCTCATACCCACGGTGACATATGGAGAGGCACCTCATACCCACGGTGACATATGGAGAGGAACCTCATACCCACGGTGACATATGGAGAGGTACCTCATACCCACGGTGACATATGGAGAGGAACCTCATACCCACGGTGACATATGGAGAGGTACCTCATACCCACGGTGACATATGGAGAGGTACCTCATACCCACGGTGACATATGGAGAGGAACCTCATACCCACGGTGACATATGGAGAGGTACCTCATACCCACGGTGACATATGGAGAGGAACCTCATACCCACGGTGAAATATGGAGAGGAACCTCATACCCACGGTGACATATGGAGAGGAACCTCATACCCACGGTGAAATATGGAGAGGAACCTCATACCCACGGTGACATATGGAGAGGAACCTCATACCCACGGTGAAATATGGAGGGGGGTCACCTCATACCCACGGTGACATATGGAGGGGGGTCACCTCATACCCACGGTGAAATATGGAGAGGAACCTCATACCCACGGTGAAATATGGAGGGGGGTCACCTCATACCCACGGTGAAATATGGAGAGGAACCTCATACCCACGGTGACATATGGAGGGGGGTCACCTCATACCCACGGTGACATATGGAGGGGGGTCACCTCATACCCACGGTGAAATATGGAGGGGGGTCACCTCATACCCACGGTGACATATGGAGAGGAACCTCATACCCACGGTGAAATATGGAGGGGGGTCACCTCATACCCACGGTGAAATATGGAGAGGAACCTCATACCCACGGTGACATATGGAGGGGGGTCACCTCATACCCACGGTGACATATGGAGGGGGGTCACCTCATACCCACGGTGACATATGGAGGGGGGTCACCTCATACCCACGGTGACATATGGAGGGGGGTCACCTCATACCCACGGTGAAATATGGTGGTGGGTCACCTCATACCCACGGTGACATATGGAGGGGGGTCACCTCATACCCACGGTGACATATGGAGGGGGGGTCACCTCATACCCACGGTGACATATGGAGGGGGGTCACCTCATACCCACGGTGACATATGGAGGGGGGTCACCTCATACCCACGGTGACATATGGAGGGGGGTCACCTCATACCCACGGTGAAATATGGAGGGGGGTCACCCCATACCCACGGTGAAATATGGAGGGGGGTCAGTGATGTTTTGGGGCTGTTTTAATTCCAGAGATCCAGGGGCACTGGTTAATATTGATGGCTTAATGAATTCCACCAAGTATCAGACAATTTTGGTTGACAATCTGGTTGCCTCTGTCAGAAGGCTGGGACTTGGCCGTAGGTGGACTTTCCAACAAGACAATGACCCGAAACATACCTCAAGATCCACACAGAAATGGTTCTGTGACAACAAAATCAATGTTCTGCCATTGCCATCTCAGTCACCTGACCTCAATACAATGGAAAACCTGTGGGCTGAGTGGAAGAGGATAATTGATAAGCACAACACAAAAGAATGTGAAGGATCTTGAAAGGATCCTCCAAATGTGTTCCTTAACGTTGTCAAACATCACAGGAAAAGACTCCATGCTGTTGTCATTGCCAGAGGTTGTTGCACTAAGTGCTAAATGAGGAGTGCCAATAATTATGAAACCTTGATTTTGGTGAAATTTATTTTGTATTAAATAATTGTATGATTTGGTTGGTTCCATTGAAACATTAATAAAGTACAGTATTTTCTCAAATGTTGTTATTTTGAGTTTATCTCTATAATTATGTTGTTTATATCATTTTAAGTATTGTTTGTGCATTGCCAGTCAGAGGTGCCAGTAATTTTGGAGCCCAATGTAAGGTTTGGAAGTGCCTAAATATACCTTCCTACCAGACTGCGTAAAGAGGTATGTCCCCAGGGACGCTGGTGTTACGGACACACAGGGGGAGGGTAGCCTAGCAGTTAGAGAGGCAGAAACCAGGGGGGTAGCCTAGCAGTTAGAGAGGCAGAAACCAGGGGGGGGTAGCCTAGCAGTTAGAGAGGCAGAAACCAGGGGGGGTAGCCTAGCAGTTAGAGAGGCAGAAACCAGGGGGGGTAGCCTAGCAGTTAGAGAGGCAGAAACCAGGGGGGGTAGCCTAGCAGTTAGAGAGGCAGAAACCAGGGGGGGTAGCCTAGCAGTTAGAGAGGCAGAAACCAGGGGGGTAGCCTAGCAGTTAGAGAGGCAGAAACCAGGGGGGGTAGCCTAGCAGTTAGAGAGGCAGAAACCAGGGGGGGTAGCCTAGCAGTTAGAGAGGCAGAAACCAGGGGGGGTAGCCTAGCAGTTAGAGAGGCAGAAACCAGGGGGGGTAGCCTAGCAGTTAGAGAGGCAGAAACCAGGGGGGGTAGCCTAGCAGTTAGAGAGGCAGAAACCAGGGGTGTAGCCTAGCAGTTAGAGAGGCAGAAACCAGGGGGGGTAGCCTAGCAGTTAGAGAGGCAGAAACCAGGGGGGTAGCCTAGCAGTTAGAGAGGCAGAAACCAGGGGGGTAGCCTAGCAGTTAGAGAGTCAGAAACCAGGGGGGTAGCCTTGGAAGTGCCTAAATATACCTTCCTACCAGACTGCGAAAAGAGGTATGTCCCCAGGGACGCTGGTGTTACGGACACACAGGGGGAGGGTAGCCTAGCAGTTAGAGAGGCAGAAACCAGGGGGGTAGCCTAGCAGTTAGAGAGGCAGAAACCAGGGGGGTAGCCTAGCAGTTAGAGAGGCAGACTCCAGGGGGGTAGCCTAGCAGTTAGAGAGGCAGAAACCAGGGGGGTAGCCTAGCAGTTAGAGAGGCAGAAACCAGGGGGGTAGCCTAGCAGTTAGAGAGGCAGAAACCAGAGTGTTATCAGTTTCGGGACCGAATGGAAAGATCTGCTGATAAGTAAGGGTTGCTGATATTAAATCCTAGATGATTCGTTGAATCAAGGCGCTTAACTCCCCACAACAACAACTCCCTGGTTCAGGCATTTGATGTCCATCCATGTCTGAGTACGTCGGGTGATAGCGTTGTCGTGGAAAATGCAACAAATATTTGCTCTGAGCTGTGCTTCAATAGTTTGGTCGTAAATGGAAGGCCGTGTTGCCCAGCAGAGATCTTCCTGTCCTCTGAAGAATGTCTGGTAGAACGGAGGCGTTGTAGTAGCGTCGTGTGTTTGGCAGATGAGATACTTTGTCCGTCCTCTCCTAGCCCACGTTGACAGCTGCTGCTGCTGCTCACTCAACGGCTAGGAGGTATCACTTCTTTAGTGAATAAGAGTTCAAAGTTCATACCAAGTTGCCATACTTGAAGCTCACGCTGAAGTTGTCTTAGCTCTGTAGACCGTCGTCCTCGGGAACACAAATGTTACATTTTCGTAAAAGGCTTTTATGAAATGCAGGTTTATGCAGTAGGGTGAGAAGGGCGTGTTAAGTACCAACACATATTTTCAACTGGTTGGATTGCCGAAATATGGTTCCGTTCCCCAACCTTTTGATGTTAATAGACTCTCTCTATGTTAAAAAAAGGGCTTTCCAAGATTCACATCTGCAGAGTAGAGAGAGGAACGGGTGAAATGGATTTATGGGGGTCATAAACCTCAACAACAGGCCAATGTCATGACAGTGTGTAAACCATCCCCAGTGTGTTGTGGACGGGTATGGTGATGGGAGTAACCATCTGCAGAGTAGAGAGAGGAACGGGTGAAATGTATTTATGGGGGTCATAAACCTCAACAACAGCCTAATGTCATGACAGTGTGTAAACCATCCCCAGTGTGTTGTGGACGGAGATGGTGATGGGAGTAACCATCATCAGGGTGGTGTAGATGGTGATGGGAGTAACCATCATCAGGATGGTGTAGATGGTGATGGGAGTAACCATCATCAGGGTGGTGTAGATGGTGATGGGAGTAAACATCATCAGGATGGTGTATATGGTGATGGGAGTAAACATCATCAGGGTGGTGTAGATGGTGATGGGAGTAAACATCATCAGGGTGGTGTAGATGGTGATGGGAGTAACCATCATCAGGGTGGTGTAGATGGGAGTAACCATCATCAGGGTGGTATAGATGGGAGTAACCATCATCAGGTGGTTACTCAAATCATCAGGGTGGTGTAGATGTAACCATCATCAGGGTGGTGTAGATGGTGATGGGAGTAACCATCTGTAGAGTAGAGAGAGGAACGGGTGAAATGTATTTATGGGGGTCATAAACCTCAACAACAGGCCAATGTCATGACAGTGTGTAAACCATCCCAGTGTGTTGTGGACGGGTATGGTGATGGGAGTAACCATCATCAGGGTGGTGTAGATGGTGATGGGAGTAAACATCATCAGGATGGTGTAGATGGTGATGGGAGTAACCATCATCAGGGTGGTGTAGATGGGAGTAACCATCATCAGGGTGGTGTAGATGGGAGTAACCATCATCAGGGTGGTGTAGATGGTGATGGGAGTAACCATCATCAGGGTGGTGTAGATGGTGATGGGAGTAACCATCATCAGGGTGGTGTAGATGGGAGTAACCATCATCAGGGTGGTGTAGATGGTGAAGGGAGTAAACATCATCAGGGTGGTGTAGATGGTGATGGGAGTAACCATCATCAGAGTGGTGTAGATGGGAGTAACCATCATCAGGGTGGTGTAGATGGGAGTAACCATCATCAGGGTGGTGTAGATGGTGAAGGGAGTAAACATCATCAGGGTGGTGTAGATGGTGATGAGAGTAAACATCATCAGGGTGGTGTAGATGGGAGTAACCATCATCAGGGTGGTGTAGATGGTGATGGGAGTAAACATCATCAGGGTGGTGTAGATGGTGATGGGAGTAAACATCATCAGGGTGGTGTAGATGGTGATGGGAGTAAACATCATCAGGGTGGTGTAGATGGTGATGGGAGTAACCATCATCAGGGTGGTGTAGATGGTGATGGGAGTAAGCATCATCAGGGTGGTGTAGATGGTGATGGGAGTAAACATCATCAGGGTAGTGTAGATGGGAGTAACCATCATCAGGGTGGTGTAGATGGGAGTAAACATCACCAGGGTGGTGTAGATGGGAGTAACCATCATCAGGGTGGTGTAGATGGTGATAAGAGTAAACATCATCAGGGTGGTGTAGATGGGAGTAACCATCATCAGGGTGGTGTAGATGGTGAAGGGAGTAAACATCATCAGGGTGGTGTAGATGGTGATGAGAGTAAACATCATCAGGGTGGTGTAGATGGGAGTAACCATCATCAGGGTGGTGTAGATGGGAGTAACCATCATCAGGGTGGTGTAGATGGTGATGGGAGTAAACATCATCAGGGTGGTGTAGATGGTGATGGGAGTAAACATCATCAGGGTGGTGTAGATGGTGATGGGAGTAACCATCATCAGGGTGGTGTAGATGGTGATAGGAGTAAGCATCATCAGGGTGGTGTAGATGGTGATGGGAGTAAACATCATCAGGGTAGTGTAGATGGGAGTAACCATCATCAGGGTTGTGTAGATGGGAGTAAACATCATCAGGGTGGTGTAGATGGGAGTAACCATCATCAGGGTGGTGTAGATGGTGATGGGAGTAAACATCATCAGGGTGGTGTAGATGGTGATGGGAGTAAACATCATCAGGGTGGTGTAGATGGTGATGGGAGTAAACATCATCAGGGTGGTGTAGATGGTGATGGGAGTAACCATCATCAGGGTGGTGTAGATGGTGATGGGAGTAAGCATCATCAGGGTGGTATAGATGGTGATGAGAGTAACCATCATCAGGGTAGTGTAGATGGTGATGGGAGTAAACATCATCAGGGTGGTGTAGATGGTGATGGGAGTAACCATCATCAGGGTGGTGTAGATGGGAGTAACCATCATCAGGGTGGTGTAGATGGTGATGGGAGTAACCATCATCAGGGTGGTGTAGATGGTGATGGGAGTAACCATCATCAGGGTGGTGTAGATGGTGATGGGAGTAACCATCATCAGGGTGGTGTAGATGGGAGTAAACATCATCAGGGTGGTGTAGATGGTGATGGGAGTAAACATCATCAGGGTGGTGTAGATGGGAGTAACCATCATCAGGGTGGTGTAGATGGTGATGGGAGTAAACATCATCAGGGTGGTGTAGATGGTGATGGGAGTAAACATCATCAGGGTGGTGTAGATGGTGATGGGAGTAAACATCATCAGGGTGGTGTAGATGGGAGTAAACATCATCAGGGTGGTGTAGATGGGAGTAACCATCATCAGGGTGGTGTAGATGGTGATGGGAGTAACCATCATCAGGGTGGTGTAGATGGTGATGGGAGTAACCATCATCAGGGTGGTGTAGATGGTGATTGGAGTAACCATCATCAGGGTGGTGTAGATGGTGATGGGAGTAACCATCATCAGGGTGGTGTAGATGGTGATGGGAGTAAACATCATCAGGGTGGTGTAGATGGTGATGGGAGTAAACATCATCAGGGTGGTGTAGATGGTGATGGGAGTAAACATCATCAGGATGGTGTAGATGGTGATGGGAGTAACCATCATCAGGGTGGTGTAGATGGTGATGGGAGTAAACATCATCAGGGTGGTGTAGATGGGAGTAAACATCATCAGGGTGGTGTAGATGGTGATGGGAGTAAACATCATCAGGGTGGTGTAGATGGTGATGGGAGTAACCATCATCAGGGTGGTGTAGATGGTGATGGGAGTAAGCATCATCAGGGTGGTGTAGATGGGAGTAACCATCATCAGGGTGGTGTAGATGGTGATGGGAGTAAGCATCATCAGGGTGGTGTAGATGGGAGTAAACATCATCAGGGTGGTGTAGATGGTGATGGGAGTAAACATCATCAGGGTGGTGTAGATGGTGATGGGAGTAAACATCATCAGGGTAGTGTAGATGGGAGTAACCATCATCAGGGTGGTGTAGATGGTGATGGGAGTAAACATCATCAGGGTGGTATAGATGGTGATGGGAGTAAACATCATCAGGGTGGTGTAGATGGTGATGGGAGTAAGCATCATCAGGGTGGTGTAGATGGTGATGGGAGTAACCATCATCAGGGTGGTGTAGATGGTGATGGGAGTAACCATCATCAGGGTGGTGTAGATGGTGATGGGAGTAACCATCATCAGGGTGGTGTAGATGGTGATGGGAGTAAGCATCATCAGGGTGGTGTAGATGGTGATGGGAGTAACCATCATCAGGGTGGTGTAGATGGTGATGGGAGTAAGCATCATCAGGGTGGTGTAGATGGTGATGGGAGTAACCATCATCAGGGTGGTGTAGATGGTGATGGGAGTAACCATCATCAGGGTGGTGTAGATGGTGATGGGAGTAACCATCATCAGGGTGGTGTAGATGGTGATGGGAGTAACCATCATCAGGGTGGTGTAGATGGTGATGGGAGTAAACATCATCAGGGTGGTGTAGATGGTGATGGGAGTAACCATCATCAGGGTGGTGTAGATGGTGATGGGAGTAACCATCATCTTGGTGGTGTAGATGGTGATGGGAGTAACCATCATCAGGGTGGTGTAGATGGTGATGGGAGTAAACATCATCAGGGTGGTGTAGATGGTGATGGGAGTAACCATCATCAGGGTGGTGTAGATGGTGATGGGAGTAAACATCATCAGGGTGGTGTAGATGGTGATGGGAGTAAACATCATCAGGATGGTGTAGATGGTGATGGGAGTAACCATCATCAGGGTGGTGTAGATGGTGATGGGAGTAAACATCATCAGGGTGGTGTAGATGGGAGTAAACATCATCAGGGTGGTGTAGATGGTGATGGGAGTAAACATCATCAGGGTGGTGTAGATGGTGATGGGAGTAACCATCATCAGGGTGGTGTAGATGGTGATGGGAGTAAGCATCATCAGGGTGGTGTAGATGGGAGTAACCATCATCAGGGTGGTGTAGATGGTGATGGGAGTAAGCATCATCAGGGTGGTGTAGATGGGAGTAAACATCATCAGGGTGGTGTAGATGGTGATGGGAGTAAACATCATCAGGGTGGTGTAGATGGTGATGGGAGTAAACATCATCAGGGTAGTGTAGATGGGAGTAACCATCATCAGGGTGATGTAGATGGTGATGGGAGTAAACATCATCAGGGTGGTATAGATGGTGATGGGAGTAAACATCATCAGGGTGGTGTAGATGGTGATGGGAGTAAGCATCATCAGGGTGGTGTAGATGGTGATGGGAGTAACCATCATCAGGGTGGTGTAGATGGTGATGGGGGTAACCATCATCAGGGTGGTGTAGATGGTGATGGGAGTAACCATCATCAGGGTGGTGTAGATGGTGATGGGAGTAAGCATCATCAGGGTGGTGTAGATGGTGATGGGAGTAACCATCATCAGGGTGGTGTAGATGGTGATGGGAGTAAGCATCATCAGGGTGGTGTAGATGGTGATGGGAGTAACCATCATCAGGGTGGTGTAGATGGTGATGGGAGTAACCATCATCAGGGTGGTGTAGATGGTGATGGGAGTAACCATCATCAGGGTGGTGTAGATGGTGATGGGAGTAACCATCATCAGGGTGGTGTAGATGGTGGTGGGAGTAACCATCATCAGGGTGGTGTAGATGGTGATGGGAGTAAACATCATCAGGGTGGTGTAGATGGTGATGGGAGTAAACATCATCAGGGTGGTGTAGATGGTGATGGGAGTAACCATCATCAGGGTGGTGTAGATGGTGATGGGAGTAACCATCATCAGGGTGGTGTAGATGGTGATGGGAGTAAACATCATCAGGGTGGTGTAGATGGTGATGGGAGTAAACATCATCAGGATGGTGTAGATGGTGATGGGAGTAACCATCATCAGGGTGGTGTAGATGGTGATGGGAGTAAACATCATCAGGGTGGTGTAGATGGGAGTAAACATCATCAGGGTGGTGTAGATGGTGATGGGAGTAACCATCATCAGGGTGGTGTAGATGGTGATGGGAGTAAGCATCATCAGGGTGGTGTAGATGGGAGTAACCATCATCAGGGTGGTGTAGATGGTGATGGGAGTAAGCATCATCAGGGTGGTGTAGATGGGAGTAAACATCATCAGGGTGGTGTAGATGGTGATGGGAGTAAACATCATCAGGGTGGTGTAGATGGTGATGGGAGTAAACATCATCAGGGTAGTGTAGATGGGAGTAACCATCATCAGGGTGATGTAGATGGTGATGGGAGTAAACATCATCAGGGTGGTATAGATGGTGATGGGAGTAAACATCATCAGGGTGGTGTAGATGGTGATGGGAGTAAGCATCATCAGGGTGGTGTAGATGGTGATGGGAGTAACCATCATCAGGGTGGTGTAGATGGTGATGGGAGTAACCATCATCAGGGTGGTGTAGATGGTGATGGGAGTAACCATCATCAGGGTGGTGTAGATGGTGATGGGAGTAAGCATCATCAGGGTGGTGTAGATGGTGATGGGAGTAACCATCATCAGGGTGGTGTAGATGGTGATGGGAGTAAGCATCATCAGGGTGGTGTAGATGGTGATGGGAGTAACCATCATCAGGGTGGTGTAGATGGTGATGGGAGTAACCATCATCAGGGTGGTGTAGATGGTGATGGGAGTAACCATCATCAGGGTGGTGTAGATGGTGATGGGAGTAACCATCATCAGGGTGGTGTAGATGGTGGTGGGAGTAACCATCATCAGGGTGGTGTAGATGGTGATGGGAGTAACCATCATCAGGGTGGTGTAGATGGTGATGGGAGTAACCATCATCAGGGTGGTGTAGATGGTGATGGGAGTAACCATCATCAGGGTGGTGTAGATGGTGATGGGAGTAAACATCATCAGGGTGGTGTAGATGGTGATGGGAGTAACCATCATCAGGGTGGTGTAGATGGTGATGGGAGTAAACATCATCAGGGTGGTGTAGATGGTGATGGGAGTAACCATCATCAGGGTGGTGTAGATGGTGATGGGAGTAACCATCATCAGGGTGGTGTAGATGGTGATGGGAGTAAGCATCATCAGGGTGGTGTAGATGGTGATGGGAGTAACCATCATCAGGGTGGTGTAGATGGTGATGGGAGTAAACATCATCAGGGTGGTGTTGATGGTGATGGGAGTAAACATCATCAGGGTGGTGTAGATGGTGATGGGAGTAAACATCATCAGGGTGGTGTAGATGGTGATGGGAGTAACCATCATCAGGGTGGTGTAGATGGTGATGGGAGTAACCATCATCAGGGTGGTGTAGATGGTGATGGGAGTAACCATCATCAGGGTGGTGTAGATGGTGATGGGAGTAAACATCATCAGGGTTGTGTAGAAGGTGATGGGAGTAAACATCATCAGGGTGGTGTAGATGGTGATGGGAGTAAACATCATCAGGGTGGTGTAGATGGTGATGGGAGTAAACATCATCAGGGTGGTGTAGATGGTGATGGGAGTAAACATCATCAGGGTGGTATAGATGGTGATGGGAGTAAACATCTTTCTCTGGTGGCAATGTTTGCATATTTGATTTTAGATTTTTGTTTAAACCCAATCCTTAACCATTACCTGCACTTACCTTAACCCTTACCTTAACCCTTACCTAGACTTACCTTAACCTTTACCTTAACCCTTACCTAGACTTACCTTACCCTTACCTACACTTACCTTAACCCTTCCCTTAACCCTTACCTACACTTACCTTAACCCTTACCTTAACCCTTACCTAGACTTACCTTAACCCTTACCTAGACTTACCTTAACCCTTATCTTCACCCTTACCTTAACCCTTACCTACACTTACCTTAACCCTTACCTTAACCCTTACCTAGACTTACCTTAACCCTTACCTAGACTTACCTTAACCCTTATCTTCACCCTTACCTTAACCCTTACCTACACTTACCTTAACCCTTACCTTAACCCTTACCTAGACTTACCTTAACCCTTACCTAGACTTACCTTAACCCTTACCTTAACCCTTACCTTAACCCTTACCTTATCCCTTACCTACACTTACCTTAACCCTTACCTTAACCCGTACCTACACTTACCTTAACCCTTACCTTAACCCTTACCTAGACTTACCTTAACCCTTACCTAGACTTACCTTAACCCTTACCTTAACCCTTACCTTATCCCTTACCTTATCCCTTACCTACACTTACCTTAACCCTTACCTTAACCCTTACCTTAACCCTTACCTTATCCCTTACCTACACTTACCTTAACCCTTACCTTAACCCTTACCTTAACCCTTACCTTATCCCTTACCTTATCCCTTACCTACATTTACCTTAACCCTTATCTTAACCCTTACCTTATCCCTTACCTTATCCCTTACCTACACTTACCTTAACCCTTACCTTAACCCTTACCTTAACCCTTACCTTAACCCTTACCTACACTTACCTTAACCCTTACTTTAACCCTTACCTTAACCCTTACCTTAACCCTTACCTTAACCCTTACCTTAACCCTTACCTTAACCCTTACCTTAACCCTTACCTTATCCCTTACCTTAACCCTTACCTTAACCCTTACTTTAACCCTTACCTTAACCCTTACCTTAACCCTTACCTTAACCCTTACCTTAACCCTTACCTTATCCCTTACCTTAACCCTTAGCTACACTTAACTTAACCATTCAGATGTAAGGCTTTATGTTAGCCTTAACAATCTAAAAATGTGACATTTGGAACAATTTACCCAGTTATACCTCTCTCTCTCTCTCTCTCTCCTCCCAGCTCTACTCAGCTATACCTGTCTCTCTCTCCTCCCAGCTCTACCCAGTTATACCTGTCTCTCTCCTCCCAGCTCTACTCAGTTATACCTCTCTCTCTCCTCCCAGCTCTACTCAGCTATACCTGTCTCTCTCTCCTCCCAGCTCTACCCAGTTATACCTCTCTCTCCTCCCAGCTCTACTCAGCTATACCTCTCTCTCCTCCCAGCTCTACTCAGTTATACCTCTCTCTCCTCCCAGCTCTACTCAGCTATACCTCTCTCTCTCTCTCTCTCTCCTCCCAGCTCTACTCAGCTATACCTGTGGTAATCTCTCTCTCTCTCCTCCCAGCTCTACTCAGCTATACCTGTGGTAATCTCTCTCTCTCTCCTCCCAGCTCTACCCAGCTCTACCTGTGGTAATCTCTCTCTCTCTCTCTCTCTCTCTCTCTCTCTCTCTCTCTCTCTCTCTCTCTCTCTCCTCCCAGCTCTACCGGTGGTAATCTCTCTCTCTCTCTCTCTCTCTCTCTCTCTCTCTCTCTCTCCTCCCAGCTCTACTCAGCTATACCTGTGGTAATCTCTCTCTCTCTCTCTCTCTCTCTCCTCCCAGCTCTACTCAGCTATACCTGTGGTAATCTCTCTCTCTCTCTCTCTCTCTCTCTCTCTCACTCTCTCTCTCTCTCCTCCCAGCTCTACTCAGCTATACCTGTGGTAATCGCTCTCTCTCTCTTTCTATCTCCTCCCAGCTCTAACTAGTTATACCTGTGGTAACCTCTCTCTCTCTCTCCTCCCAGCTCTACCCAGTTATACCCGTGGTAACCTCTCTCTCTCTCCCTCTCCTCCCAGCTCTACCCAGTTATACCTGTGGTAACCCAGGCCAGCTGGTCAACGGTCTTCAACAGGGCTCAACCTTTAACATTGGAGAGAAGATCAGGTACAGCTGCAGCCCCGGCTACGTGTTGGAGGGTCACACCACGCTGTCTTGTCTGGCTACGTCTGCTGGGACCGCAGCATGGGACTTCCCCCTGCCCTACTGCAGAGGTAGGATACCTACACACACACACACACATACACCGATATACACACTGGTACACACACACACTGATATACACACACTGATACACACACGCTGATACACACACACCAATACACAAACACTGATACACACACACCTGTACACACACACTGATACACTCACAACGGTACACACAAACACACACACTGGTACACACACATTGATACACACACGCTGATACACACACACCGATACACAAACACTGATACACACACACATGTACACACACACCGGTACACACACACTGATACACACACACCTGTACACACACACTTATACACACACACACACACCGGTACACAAACACACACCGGTACACATACACTGATACACACACACACCGGTACACAAACACACACCGGTACACACATGCTGATACACACACAGATATACAAATCAAATCCAAATCAAATCAAATGTATTTATATAGCCCTTCGTACATCAGCTGATATCTCAAAATGCTGTACAGAAACCCAGCCTAAAACCCCAAACAGCAAGCAATGCAAAACTCCCTAGAAAGGCCAAAACCTAGGAAGAAACCTAGAGAGGAACCAGGCTATGAGGGGTGGCCAGTCCTCTTCTGGCTGTGCCGGGTGGAGATTATAACAGAACATGGCCAAGATGTTCAAATGTTCATAAATGACCAGCATGGTCGAATAATAATAATCACAGTAGTTGTCGAGGGTGCAACAAGTCAGAACCTCAGGAGTAAATGTCAGTTGGCTTTTCATAGCCGATCATTGAGAGTATCTCTACAACTCCTGCTGTCTCTAGAGAGTTGAAAACAGCAGGTCTGGGACAGGTAGCACATCCGGTGAAAAGGTCAGGGTTCCGTAGCCGCAGGCAGAACAGTTGAAACTGGAGCAGCAGCACGGTCAGGTGGACTGGGGACAGCAAGGAGTCATCATGCCAGATCGTCCTGAGGCATGGTCCTAGGGCTCAGATCCTCTGAGAGAGAGAAAGAGAGAATTAGAGAGAGCATACTTAAAGCATACTTAAATTCACACAGGACACCGGGTTAGACAGGAGAAGTACTGCAGATATAACAGACTGACCCTAGCCCCCGACACATAAACTACTGCAGCATAAATACTGGAGGCTGAGACAGGAGGGGTCAGGAGACACTGTGGCCCCATCCGATTGTATACCCCGGACAGGGCCAAACAGGAAGGATATAACCCCACCCACTTTGCCAAAGCACAGCCCCCACACCACTAGAGGGATATCTTTAACCACCAACTTACCATCCTGAGACAAGGCCGAGTATAGCCCACAAAGATCTCCGCCACGGCACATCCCAAGGGGGGCGCCAACCAAGACAGGAAGACCACGTCAGTGACTCAACCCACTCAAGTGACGCACCCCTCCTAGGGACGGCACGGAAGAGCACCAGTAAGCCAGTGACTCAGCCCCTGTAATAGGGTTAGAGGCAGAGAATCCCAGTGGAAAGAGGGGATCCGGCCAGGCAGAGACAGCAAGGGCGGTTCATTGCTCCAGAGCCTTTCCGTTCACCTTCCCACTCCTGGGCCAGACTACACTCAATCATAGGACCTACTGAAGAGTCTTCAGTAAAGACTTAAAGGATGAGACCAAGTTTGCGTCTCTCACGATCTCTTTCAATAATTGCAGGAATGGAGGAGGTCTTTATTCTAGTGAGGTTGCTAAGGCGAACACCGCTATGTTTACTTTTGCCCAACCTAGGTTGAGGCACAGACACCGTCTCAATGTGGATAGCTGAGCTGACTACACTGACTGTGCTAGTGGCAGACTCCACTAAGCTGGCAGGCTGGCTAACAGCCTGCTGTCTGGCCTGCACCCTATTTCATTGTGGAGCTAAGGGAGTTAGAGCCCTGTCTATGTTCGTAGATAAGATCAGAGCACCCCTCCAGCTAGGATGTGGTCTGTCACTCCTCAACAGGCCAGGCTTGGTCCCAGAAAGAGGGCCAATTATCTACAATGATCTACTTTTGGGAGGGGCAGAAAACAGATTTCAACCAACAATCGAGTTGTGAGACTCAGCTGTAGACCTCATCACTCCCCCTAACTGGGAGGGGACCAGAGACAATTAGTCGATGCCGACACATCTTTCTAGCTGATTTACAACGCTGAAGCTATGTTTCGCTTGGTGACCTCTGACTGTTTCATCCGAACATTGTTGGTGCCGACGTGGACAACAGTATCCCTATACTCTCTACACTCGCCAGTTTTAGCTTTAGCCAGCACCATCTTCAGATTAGCCTTAACGTCGGTAGCCCTGCCCCCTGGTAAACAGTGTATGGTCGCTGGATGATTCGTTTTAAGTCTAATACTGCGGAGTCGCCAATGACTACTGTTTTCAATTAGTCAGAGCTAATGGTGGGAGGCTTCGGCGTCTCTGACCCCAGAACGGGAGGAGTAGAGACCAGAGAAGGCTCGGCTTTAGACTCCAACTCGTTGCTTAATGGGGAAAACCAGTTGAACGTTTCTGTCGGCTGAATGAGCGACACCGGTTGAGCATTCCTACAGCATTTCCTTCAGAAGCCATGAGAAAGCTGTCCGGCTGCGGGGACCGTGCCAGGGGATTTATACTGACGTTACTATCTGTACTTACTGGTTGATTTTGATTATACCCATACCAATACACACACACACACACACCGGTACACCCATACCAATACACACACACACACCGGTACACCCATACCAATACACACACCACACGGTACACCCATACCAATACACACACACACACCGGTACAACCCATACCAATACACACACACACACACACACACACACACACACACACACACACACACACACACACACACACCACACACACACACACACACACACACACACACACACACACCGGTACAACCCATACCAATACACACACACACACACACGGTACAACCCATACCAATACACACACACACACACACAACACCGGTACACCCATACCAATACCAAACACACCGGTACACCCATACCAATACACACACACACACCGGTACACCCATACCAATACACACACACACACACACCGGTACACCCATACCAATACACACACACAACACACCGGTAACACCCATACCAATACACACACACACACACCGGTACACCCCATACCAATACACACACACATACACACAGCACACACTGGTAACACTTACGTACGCACGCATGCACCGCACACAGACACAAACACACCAAGCTCTGTCTCTCTCAGTGTAGTGCCTGTAGTTTGTGCCATGCTGAGCAGAGCGGCTGTGACAGAGTAAT
>NC_034187.2:86481749-86489249 GCF_002021735.2 Oncorhynchus kisutch
CTGCCGCTAACAAATACCACGTCACACTCTCTCACACACACACACACACACACACACACACACACACACACACACACACACACACACACACTGTCTTTACCAGCCTTACCAGCTCAAAAGCATGTCTCTGCACTCTCTGGAGAGACAGACAGAGCCAAGGGCCACAGTAACAATTGTTTTTTGTTGTTTGTTGTTAAATTGTCTCCTGATAGGAGAGAAGAAAGTGTTCCCAGTGTGAAATGTTTAACACAAATCTGAATTAATACGATTGAATCTAATTCAATTTAATCAACTTCACCGTTGCTTCGTCTTGCATCATCCAACCTATGCTCTTTCCCCGAAGAATTACAGTCGTAAGTCATAAATCCATGAAACATTTTGTAGTGTTTCTGGAAGGTGTTTTTTGCTATGGAGCTCTGTTCTATTGTAGCTGTCTGCTTACTACACTCTGCATGTTCCCATAAGCTGAATGTAACATCAAAACAACACACAATATTTCTCTGTCTGCATTTGTATTGCTATAGTACTGGTGGGGGCGACATTTGTGTTACTTTATTTTAATTGTATTTTTTTACAAACAATTTGAATTATGCGTTACAGTTACCATTCCTGTTTCAAACCCTTCTCTCTCTGCTCCTTCTCTCTCTGCTCCTTTTCTCTCTGCTCCTTCTCTCTCTGCTCCTTCTCTCTCAGCTCCTTCTCTCTCTGCTCCTTCTCTCTCTGCTTCTTCTCTCTCTGCTCCTTCTCTCTCTGCTCCTTCTCTCTCTGCTCCTTCTCTCTCTGCTTCTTCTCTCTCTGCTCCTTCTTTCTCTGCTTCTTCTCTCTCTGCTCCTTCTCTCTCTGCTCCTTCTCTCTCTGCTCCTTCTCTCTCAGCTCCTTCTCTCTCTGCTCCTTCTCTCTCTGCTCCTTCTCTCTCTGCTCCTTCTCTCTCTGCTTCTTCTCTCTCTACTCCTTCTCTCTCTGCTCCTTCTCTCTCTGCTCCTTCTCTCTCAGCTCCTTCTCTCTCTGCTCCTTCTCTCTCTGCTCCTTCTCTCTCTGCTCCTTCTCTCTCTGCTTCTTCTCTCTCTGCTCCTTCTCTCTCAGCTCCTTCTCTCTCTGCTTCTTCTCTCTCTACTCCTTCTCTCTCTGCTCCTTCTCTCTCAGCTCCTTCTCTCTCAGCTCCTTCTCTCTCTGCTCCTTCTCTCTCTGCTCCTTCTCTCTCTGCTCCTTCTCTCTCTGCTTCTTCTCTCTCAGCTCCTTCTCTCTCTGCTCCTTCTCTCTCTGCTCCTTCTCTCTCTGCTCCTTCTCTCTCTGCTTCTTCTCTCTCTGCTCCTTCTCTCTCAGCTCCTTCTCTCTCTGCTTCTTCTCTCTCTACTCCTTCTCTCTCTGCTCCTTCTCTCTCAGCTCCTTCTCTCTCTGCTCCTTCTCTCTCTGCTCCTTCTCTCTCAGCTCCTTCTCTCTCTGCTCCTCTCTCTGCTCCTTCTCTCTCTGCTCCTTCTCTCTCAGCTCCTTCTCTCTCTGCTCCTCTCTCTGCTCCTTCTCTCTCTGCTCCTTCTCTCTCAGCTCCTTCTCTCTCAGCTCCTTCTCTCTCTGCTCCTTCTCTCTCAGCTCCTTCTCTCTCAGCTCCTTCTCTCTATGTCTGTTGGTCTGTCTGTGGGTCGGTCTGTAATCCTAACCTGTGTCTCTCTCCTTCTCACTCTCCCACAGCGGATGATGGTTGTGGGGGTACGTTGCGAGGCCAGAGCGGTGTGATCACCAGCCCCAACTACCCAGGGGAGTACAGCAACAATGCAGACTGTACCTGGACCGTCCTGGCTGAGCCTGGAGACACCATCGCCCTGGTCTTCTCTGACTTTACACTGGAGGACGACTATGACCTTCTGGAGGTCAGCGGCACAGACGGCTCCTCTCAGTGGTGAGTACCCAGCCGGGGTGCTTCGATGTGGGGGAGGGATTGGGATGAGGTGGGGTGGCGTATGGTGGTTTATGGTCGGTAAACTGATGGAGGTCAGGTTGTCTCAGTGGTGAGTACCCAGCCAGAGGGGGATGTTTTCTGGTGAGCAGATGGTTAGAGGGTGGGGCTTGGTGCTGTTTTCTGGGGAGCAGATGGTTAGAGGGTGGGGCTTGGTGCTGTTTTCTGGGGAGCAGATGGTTAGAGGGTGGGGCTTGGTGCTGTTTTCTGGGGAGCAGATGGTTAGAGGGTGGGGCTTGGTGCTGGTTAAAACATTTACTATGACCTTTGACCTTTCAGGAAATTGGCATGTCCTGTCTCAGTGTTTATTTGGTTTTTATTTTTTTTATTTTATCTTGAATAAGATGTGATGAGCGATTACTAGTGAGCTTACTGCTCTATCATAACTATAATGCTGCGTGTATCTGATTGCTAAAGCCGTGTGTTCATGTGTTCTTCTATTCAGTACTTTTTTGGTTCTCTTCTGAAAGGTAATGGTCTTGTCTCACGGGCTCATGAGACGTCTCATTGTCCAACATGTTGATTTGCTGTTGGCGTAGGAATGGACGGATCAGGTTGGCTACTGAGCTGTGGCTGTGTGTTGGGGAGTAGCAGTGTGATGAAGCTCTGTTCTGGATGTAATTAACTAACGTGATTCAAGATGTTGGAGACGATAGAACCAGGTTACTTCTACCCAACTTTGCAGTTTTGTTTTGTTGTTTAATAATAATTCCCACAGTCGTGTCAAGTTGGCTGGATGTCTTTTGGATGGTCGACCGTTCTTGATACACACAGGGAAACTGTTGAGGGTTGAAAAACCCAGCAGCGTTGCAGTTCTTGACACAAACCGGTGCACCTGCCACCTACTACCTTAACCCTGTTCAAAGGCACTTTAATATTTTGTCTTGTCCATTCACCCTCTGAATGACACACACTCCATGTCTCAATTGTCTCAAGGCTTAAAAATCCTTATTTAACCCCCGTCTCCTCCTCTTCATCTACACTGATTGAAGTGGATTTAACAAGTGACATCAATAAGGGATCATATCTTTCACCTGGATTCACCTGGTCAGTCTGTCATGGAAAGAGCAGGTGTTCTTCATGTTTATTTGACTTGCACTACATCATGACATGAGGTCTCTGCACCTAC
The DNA here is from genome assembly GCF_002021735.2 of Oncorhynchus kisutch. NCBI lineage: Eukaryota > Metazoa > Chordata > Actinopteri > Salmoniformes > Salmonidae > Oncorhynchus > Oncorhynchus kisutch. The sequence goes on from NC_034187.2 coordinate 86,484,830, forward strand.
AGTATGTGAAAAGGCAGAGACATTCTGAAAGCAGTAACAGGGAATGAATTGGACTGGATCTGAACAGACACTTAACTAAGAACTGAGTCACACATCAAAGCGATGCTCTCATTCTGTCACTCTCACATGGCCATTGATAGAGAATAGCTGTTTCCCAAACTCCCTGAAAAAAAAACGAATACACTGCATATGTGATGTCATCAGACCTTGGTCCTCTTTTATGCTGGATTGTGATTGGCTCTAAGTTGCCAGCTCTGTTCCCTGAGCTCTCTTCTCAATGAGTCTGCTTCTGTGGTGATTGTTGCCGGGGACCGCCCCTGTGGCGTTGCATTACACTCTTAGGAGAGAGAGAGAGAGAGAGAGAGAGAGAGAGAGAGAGAGAATTTGGAAGAGAGGGAAGAGAGAGAGAGAGAGAGAGAGAGAGACACAGAGAGAGACACAGAGAGAGACACAGAGAGAGACACAGAGAGAGAGAGAGAGAGAGACAGAGAGAGAGACAGAGAGAGACACAGAGAGAGACACAGAGAGAGACACAGAGAGAGAGAGAGAGAGAGACAGAGAGAGAGAGAGAGAGAGAATATGGAGGAGAGAGAGAGAGAGAATATGGAGGAGAGAGAGAGAGAGAGAATATGGAGGAGAGAGAGAGAGAGACAGAGAGAGAGACAGAGAGAGAGCGAATATGGGGGAGAGAGAGAGAGACAGAGAGAGAGAGCGAATATGGAGGAGAGAGAGAGATGAGGGAGGAGTGACATTTGTTGGCACGCAATGCGGAACGTATCACACTTGATGATGCACTTTGCAGGCGACAGGCGAGACAGGTAGCACTGGGGATAGGGTTGTCACTAGTTACCACAGCCACAAAGTCAAAAATTATGATGAAACCCCAACCTATTTCTACATTTTCTCTCATTAAAATCATATTTTAAACCCATCCCTAACCTTAATCTTCATTTAAACCACACTGCTAAACATATACCTAACCCTAACCTTAAATTAAAATAACAATATAGCCTTTTTGTTTGTGCTAACTAATGAGAACATGGGAACAAGGCTAGAGTACTGTGCTGGAACAAGGAAACTTTGAAATGTCTGACTTGTTTAATGAACCTGTTGTAGTTATACACGTTCAACCAGCTAACAAGTCGAACATTTCTGAGTTTTACTAGTTTTGTCAAGCAGGTGAACGTGGAACAGGCATCTGGCTGTCAGTGTTCCATCCATCAGTGTCCCATCCATCAGTGTTCTATCCATCAGTGTTCCATCCATCAGTGTTCCATCCATCAGTGTTCCATCCATCAGTGTTCCATCCATCAGTGTTCCATCCATCAGTGTTCCATCCATCAGTGTTCCATCCAGCCTCGCCCAGACAACTTGCATCATCCAAAATTACAGACATTTGTAGATGAACAAGCAGTTTCCAAAACCACAAGTAAACACGTTGTCATAATGTCATTTCCTATCAACTAAAACTCCCGGGAATTATTTATGATATTCATCAGGAGAAAGAAACGGATCATTCAATCTAATGTTTTGTCCCAGCAAAGGTGTATTACACCATTACAGGTACCAGGCCTCAAAGAATAGAGTCAGTAAGTGGGAGGTGGAGGACTGTCCATGTTGGCCAGAGTAGAGACAGTAAGTGGGATGTAGAGGACTGTCCATGTTGGCCAGAGTAGAGTCAGTAAGGGGGATGTAGAGGACTGTCACTGTTGGCCAGAGTAGAGACAGTAAGGGGGAGGTAGAGGACTGTCCCTGTTGGCCAGAGTAGAGACAGTAAGGGGGAGGTAGAGGACTGTCCATGTTGGCCAGAGTAGAGACAGTAAGTGGGAGGTGGAGGACTGTCCATGTTGGCAAGAGTAGAGACAGTAAGGGGGAGGTGGAGGACTGTCCATGTTGGCCAGAGTAGAGACAGTAAGGGGGATGTAGAGGACTGTCCATGTTGGCCAGAGTAGAGACAGTAAGGGGGATGTAGAGGACTGTCCATGTTGGCCAGAGTAGAGACAGTAAGGGGGGAGGTAGAGGACTGTCCCTGTTGGCCAGAGTAGAGACAGTAAGGGGGAGGTAGAGGACTGTCCCTGTTGGCCAGAGTAGAGACAGTAAGGGGGAGGTAGAGGACTGTCCATGTTGGCCAGAGTAGAGACAGTAAGTGGGAGGTGGAGGACTGTCCATGTTGGCAAGAGTAGAGACAGTAAGGGGGAGGTGGAGGACTGTCCATGTTGGCCAGAGTAGAGACAGTAAGGGGGATGTAGAGGACTGTACATGTTGGCCAGAGTAGAGACAGTAAGGGGGAGGTAGAGGACTGTCCATGTTGGCCAGAGTAGAGACTGTAAGGGGGAGGTAGAGGACTGTCCATGTTGGCCAGAGTAGAGACAGTAAGGGGGAGGTAGAGGACTGTCCATGTTGGCCAGAGTAGAGACAGTAAGGTGGAGGTAGAGGACTGTCCATGTTGGCCAGAGTAGAGACAGTAAGGTGGAGGTAGAGGACTGTCCATGTTGGCCAGAGTAGAGACAGTAAGGGGGAGGTAGAGGACTGTCCATGTTGGCAAGAGTAGAGACAGTAAGGGGGAGGTAGAGGACTGTCCATGTTGGCCAGAGTAGAGACAGTAAGTGGGAGGTGGAGTACTGTCCATGTTGGCCAGAGTAGAGACTGTCCATGTTGGCCAGAGTAGAGACTGTCCATGTTGGCCAGAGTAGAGACTGTACATGTTGGCCAGAGTAGAGACAGTAAGGGGGAGGTAGAGGACTGTACCTGTTGGCAAGAGTAGAGACAGTAAGTGCGAGGTAGAGGACTGTCCCTGTTGGCCAGAGTAGAGACAGTAAGGGAGAGGTAGAGGACTGTCCATGTTGGCCAGAGTAGAGACTGTAAGGGGGAGGTAGAGGACTGTCCATGTTGGCCAGAGTAGAGACAGTAAGTGGGAGGTAGAGGACTGTCCATGTTGGCCAGAGTAGAGACAGTAAGGGGGATGTAGAGGACTGTCCATGTTGGCCAGAGTAGAGACAGTAAGGGGGAGGTAGAGGACTGTCCATGTTGGCCAGAGTAGAGACAGTAAGGGGGAGGTAGAGGACTGTCCATGTTGGCCAGAGTAGAGACTGTAAGGGGGAGGTAGAGGACTGTCCCTGTTGGCCAGAGTAGAGACTGTAAGGGGGAGGTAGAGGACTGTCCATGTTGGCCAGAGTAGAGACTGTAAGGGGGAGGTAGAGGACTGTCCATGTTGGCCAGAGTAGAGACTGTAAGGGGGAGGTAGAGGACTGTCCATGTTGGCAAGAGTAGAGACTGTAATGGGGAGGTAGAGGAATGTCCATGTTGGCCAGAGTAGAGACTGTAAGGGGGAGGTAGAGGACTGTCCATGTTGGCCAGAGTAGAGACTGTAAGGGGGAGGTAGAGGACTGTCCCTGTTGGCCAGAGTAGAGACTGTAAGGGGGAGGTAGAGGACTGTCCATGTTGGCCAGAGTAGAGACTGTAAGGGGGAGGTAGAGGACTGTCCATGTTGGCCAGAGTAGAGACAGTAAGGGGGATGTAGAGGACTGTCCATGTTGGCCAGAGTAGAGACAGTAAGGGGGAGGTAGAGGACTGTCCATGTTGGCCAGAGTAGAGACAGTAAGGGGGATGTAGAGGACTGTCCATGTTGGCCAGAGTAGAGACAGTAAGGGGGAGGTAGAGGACTGTCCATGTTGGCCAGAGTAGAGACAGTAAGGGGGAGGTAGAGAACTGTCCATGTTGGCCAGAGTAGAGACAGTAAGGGGGATGTAGAGGACTGTCCATGTTGGCCAGAGTAGAGACAGTAAGGGGGAGGTAGAGGACTGTCCATGTTGGCCAGAGTAGAGACTGTCCATGTTGGCCAGAGTAGAGACTGTCCATGTTGGCCAGAGTAGAGACTGTCCATGTTGGCCAGAGTAGAGACAGTAAGGGGGAGGTAGAGGACTGTCCATGTCTAAATAGTGATGGGAACCGTTATTCCAATATTCCAAAATCAGAACGGAGGACATCAGTATTTGATTACTTGTATTCTTCTTTTTAAATATATAAACGTAACAGAAATGAAAATATAAATATTTTGGTCAAATAAAAAATTATAATAAAATCTTTACGAAAAGGTGCATCAGAAAACCAGCCAAGTTCTGGTTTGACCACCAATTCAAATCATATTTGTTACATGCACAGAATAAAACAGGTGTTGACCTTACTGTGAAATGTTTACTTACAAGCCCTTATTAACCAACAATGCAGTTCAAGAAATAGTTACAATATTTAGTAAATAAACTAAAGTAACACAAGAATTGTACATAATAGTGATGAGGCTATATACAGGGGGTACCGGTACAGAATCAATGTGGAGGCTATATACAGGGGGTACCGGTACAGAGTCAATGTGGAGGCTATATACAGGGTGTACCGGTACAGAGTCAATGTGGAGGCTATA
>NC_034187.2:86494249-86509249 GCF_002021735.2 Oncorhynchus kisutch
AAGAGTTGTAGTACTAAGAGCTGTAGTACTAAGAGCTGTAGTACTAAGAGCTGTAGTACTAAGAGCTGTAGTTCCTAGAGCTGTAGTACTAAGAGCTGTAGTACTAAGAGCTGCAGTTCCTAGAGCTGTAGTACTAAGAGCTGTAGTACTAAGAGCTGTAGTTCCTAGAGCTGTAGTACTAAGAGTTGTAGTACTAAGAGCTGTAGTACTAAGAGCTGTAGTACTAAGAGCTGTAGTTCCTAGAGCTGTAGTACTAAGAGCTGTAGTACTAAGAGCTGTAGTACTAAGAGCTGTAGTACTAAGAGCTGTAGTTCCTAGAGCTGTAGTACTAAGAGCTGTAGTACTAAGAGCTGTAGTTCCTAGAGCTGTAGTACTAAGAGCTGTAGTACTAAGAGCTGTAGTTCCTAGAGCTGTAGTACTAAGAGCTGTAGTACTAAGAGCTGTAGTTCCTAAGAGCTGTAGTACTAAGAGCTGTAGTACTAAGAGCTGTAGTACTAAGAGCTGTAGTTCCTAGAGCTGTAGTACTAAGAGCTGTAGTACTAAGAGCTGTAGTTCCTAGAGCTGTAGTACTAAGAGCTGTAGTACTAAGAGCTGTAGTTCCTAGAGCTGTAGTACTAAGAGCTGTAGTACTAAGAGCTGTAGTTCCTAAGAGCTGTAGTACTAAGAGCTGTAGTACTAAGAGCTGTAGTTCCTAAGAGCTGTAGTACTAAGAGCTGTAGTACTAAGAGCTGTAGTACTAAGAGTTGTAGTACTAAGAGCTGTAGTACTAAGAGCTGTAGTACTAAGAGTTGTAGTACTAAGAGCTGTAGTTCCTAGAGCTGTAGTTCCTAAGAGCTGTAGGTTTAAGAGCTGTAGTACTAAGAGCTGTAGTCCTAAGAGAATTTTACAGTAACCTACGTATAGCTATATACAAAGCAGCCATTCTTTATACATTTCAAGTCCCTAAAAAGAGAAATCAACTCTGCAAGTCTATTGTCCTGCTTATAGCCCATCAAGGGTGGATGACTTCTATTGTATTCCAATAGTAGGTTTAGGCTGCCGAACGATTGACAAATGGCCCGATTGACACCTCGTCCGATTTTAACCTGGCCCGATTTACACCTTGGAACCGTAGATGAGGCGTCGCCAGCTGTGAACTCTACAGTACACTTCAGACAACCACAGTGAATGTGACCCATCAGGTGTTGCAGTGGTGAAACATTAGATAACTTTAATGTTCTGCCTGACACGATAACTTTGCCTACTCTTAATTATTGATTTATATGTTGGCATGCATAACCTTATTTAACTCATTCTGATATGTTGAACGGTGTGGTAGGCAGGGAACTGAATCGTACGGTATTATACCAGTTGGAGGAGGAATTTATATCATTTTACCATTATAACCACCCCACATAGCCTGGTTCCTCTCTAGGTTTCTTCCTAGGTTTTGGCCTTTCTAGGGAGTTTTTCCTAGCCACCGTGCTTCTACACCTGCATTGCTTGCTGTTTGGGGTTTTAGGCTGGGTTTCTGTACAGCACTTTGAGATATCAGCTGATGTACGAAGGGCTTTATAAATAAATTTGATTTGATTTGATTTGTTTTCATTTGAACAACACGCTCATTAAACAACTATTAATCACTTTTACATGAGTTCATTTAAAATAACATGATAGAGGTTAATTAAATAATCTCCCCAAAAAATGTGATTGTTTATTAGCCTAGTGGTTAGACGAATTTAGGCCTCATTGTAAAAATCATTTTCCAAAGAGATAGTTTTACATGTATGTCTATATTGTTTACGGGTTGAACATATAGAGATATAGATATATATAGAACATATATATTTAAACATTATTTTTAACAACTCCAAAGTAATCGCCTGTCTATGACACAGGAACCACTTACTCACTGTCTTTATTTCTATAATCAAGACACCTGCTGGTAACTCTTAACTGGTTAGGACAGCTCCTGAATATCTGTGTACCAAGGTGGAATTCTTAACTGGTTAGGACAGCTCCTGAATATCTGTGTACCAAGGTGGAACTCTTAACTGGTTAGGACAGCTCCTGAATATCTGTCGACCAGGGTCGTACTCTTAACTGGTTAGGACAGCTCCTGAATATCTGTCGACCAAGGTGGAATTCTGGTTAGGACAGCTCCTGAATATCTGTGGACCAAGGTGTAACTCTGGTTAGTACAGCTCCTGAATATCTGTGTACCAAGGTGGAACTCTTAACTGGTTAGGACAGCTCCTGAATATCTGTCGACCAGGGTCGTACTCTTAACTGGTTAGGACAGCTCCTGAATATCTGTCGACCAAGGTGGAATTCTGGTTAGGACAGCTTCTGAATATCTGTGGACCAAGGTGTAACTCTGGTTAGTACAGCTCCTGAATATCTGTGGACCAAGGTGTAACTCTGGTTAGTACAGCTCCTGAATATCTGTGTACCAAGGTGGAACTCTTAACTGGTTAGGACAGCTCCTGAATATCTGTCGACCAAGGTCGTACTCTTAACTGGTTAGGACAGCTCCTGAATATCTGTCGACCAAGGTGGAATTCTGGTTAGGACAGCTTCTGAATATCTGTGGACCAAGGTGTAACTCTGGTTAGTACAGCTCCTGAATATCTGTCGACCAAGGTGTAACTCTTAACTGGTTCGGACAGCTCCTGAATATCTGTGTACCAAGGTGGAACTCTTAACTGGTTCGGACAGCTCCTGAATATCTGTCGACCAGGGTCGTACTCTTAACTGGTTAGGACAGCTCCTGAATATCTGTCGACCAAGGTGGAATTCTGGTTAGGACAGCTCCTGAATATCTGTGGACCAAGGTGTAACTCTGGTTAGTACAGCTCCTGAATATCTGTCGACCAAGGTGTAACTCTTAACTGGTTCGGACAGCTCCTGAATATCTGTGTACCAAGGTGGAACTCTTAACTGGTTCGGACAGCTCCTGAATATCTGTCGACCAGGGTCGTACTCTTAACTGGTTAGGACAGCTCCTGAATATCTGTCGACCAGGGTGGAACTCTGGTTAGGACAGCTCCTGAATATCTGTGTACCAAGGTGGAACTCTGGTTAGGACAGCTCCTGAATATCTGTGGACCAAGGTGGAACTCTTAACTGGTTAGGACAGCTCCTGAATATCTGTGGACCAAGGTGGAACTCTTAACTGGTTAGGACAGCTCCTGAATATCTGTGGACCAAGGTGGAACTCTTAATTGGTTAGGACAGCTCCTGAATATCTGTCGACCAGGGTCGTACTCTTAACTGGTTAGGACAGCTCCTGAATATCTGTGGACCAAGGTGTAACTCTTAACTGGTTAGGACAGCTCCTGAATATCTGTCGACCAAGGTGGAACTCTGGATAGGACAGCTCCTGAATATCTGTCAACCAAGGTGGAACTCTGGATAGGACAGCTCCTGAATATCTGTGGACCAAGGTGTAACTCTTAACTGGTTAGGACAGCTCCTGAATATCTGTCGACCAAGGTGTAACTCTGGTTAGGACAGCTCCTGAATATCTGTCGACCAAGGTGGAACTCTTAACTGGTTAGGACAGCTCCTGAATATCTGTCAACCAAGGTGTAACTCTGGTTAGGACAGCTCCTGATTATCTGTCGACCAAGGTGGAACTCTGGTTAGGACAGCTCCTGAATATCTGTCGACCAGGGTGGAACTCTGGTTAGGACAGCTCCTGAACATCTGTGGACCAAGGTGGTACTCTCATGACAAAAGAGGCTTCATGCAAAGCAAGATACGGAATTAAGACTAAACAGCCATACAGCTCAATGGTGGTTATACAAGGCTATGAGTACGATAATGACTTACAATAATAATGGTCATAAATACAATAAGAAGATGAAGAAAAATGGAGTGTAAAGTGGCCGCTTGTACATTATGTGTGTCAAACAGGTGCAGTTTAGATGACAATACTATTGTATTTCTGCCAGTCTGGAACAATGTAAACAACACTAAATAAATAATCAGTAACACCAGGGAGTCTGTTCTAACCCAATCTAATTGTAAAGACTTTATTACCGCATAGCAGCGATGAATTCAATTGCTTTATTCGACATGTTGTGGTTGCATGAGGTTTGGTGCTCATGGAAACAGTAGGCTATTTAACAAACACTCAAATAGGACCTGTCTTATTTCTGTAGATACTGTTGAAGTCGGAAGATTACATACAATTATGTTGAAGTCATTAAAACTAATTTTTCAACCACTCCACAAACTTCTTGTTAACAAACTATAGTTCGGGCAAGTCAGGTAGGACATCTACTTTGTACATGACACAAGTACTTTTTCCATCAATTGTTTACAGACAGATTATTTCACGTATAATTCATTGTATCACAATTCAAGTGGGTCAGAAGTTTACATACACTAAGTTGACTGTGCCTCTAAACAGCCCCGAAAATTTCATTAAATGATGTCATGTCTTTAGCAGCTTCCGATAGGCTAGTTAACATCATTTGAGTCAATTGGAGGTGAACTTGTGGATGTATTTCAAGGTCTCCCTTCAAACTCAGTGCCTCTTTGCTTGACATCATGGGAAAATCAAAATAAATCAGCCAAGACCTCAGAAAAATAATTGTTGACCTCCACAAGAATTGTTGACCTCTGGTTCATCCTTGGGAGCAATTTCCAAATGCCTGAACGTACCACGTTCATCTGTACAAACAATAGTATGCAGGTATTAACACCATGGGACCACACAGTCGTCATACCGCTCAGGAAGGAGACGCGTTCTGTCTCCTAGAGATGAACGTACTTTGGTGGGAAAAGTGCAAATCAATCCCAGAAAGGACCTTGTGAAGATGCTGGAGGAAACAGGTACAAAAGTATCTATATCCACAGTAAAACGAGTCCTATATCGACATAACCTGAAAGGTCGCTCAGCAAGAAAGAAGCCACTGCTCCAAAACCGCCATAAAAAAGACAGATTATGGTTTGCAACTACACATGGGGACAAGATTGTACTTTTCGGAGTAATGTCCTCTGGTCTGATGAAACAAAAATAGAACTGTTTGGCCAAAATGACCTTTGTTGTGTTTGGAGGAAAAAGGGGGAGGCTTGCAAGCCGAATGGCATCACGAGGTAGGAAGAATATGTGGATAGATTGAAGCAACATCTCAAGACATCAGTCAGGAAGTTAAAACCTCTCTGGGATATGTGGGAAAAAAGCCAGGGAAAATGCAGAGCGCCAAATTCAAATAAATTACTATAAAAATCAAGCTTCCATTAAATCACACATGTAAGATACTAAATTAAAGCTACACTCGTTGTGAATCCAGCCAACATGTCAGATTTGAAAAAGGCTTTTCGGCGAAAGCAAACATTGCTAATATCTGAGGATAGCACCTCCGTAAACAAAGAGAGGAAGCATATTTCAACCCTGCAGGCGCGACACAAAACGCAGAAATACCTTTGACGAACTTCTTTTGTTGGAACTCCAATATGTCCCATAAACATCACAATTGGTCCTTTGGTTCGATTAATTCCGTCGATATATATCCAAAATGTCAATTTATTTGGCGTGATTGATCCAGAAAAACACCGGTTCCAACTTGCGCAACGTGACTTTAAAATATTAAAGTTACCTGTAAACATTGCCAAAACATTTCAAACTACTTTTGTAATACAACTTTTGATATTTTGTAACATAAATAATCGATAGAATTGAAGACGGGATGATCTGTGTTCAATACAGGAGGAAAACAAATTCTAGCTAGCTTTCTGGTCACGCGCCTCTATCTAACAGTTCACTTCAAGTTACCCTCGTTCAAGATGGCCATACTTCTTCATTACACAAAGGAATAACCTCAACCAATTTCTAAAGACTGGTGACATCCAGTGGAAGCGATAGGAACTGCAAGAAGGTCCCTTAGGACTAATATGGATTCCCAATGAAAATCCCATTGAAAAGGGAGTGACCTCAAAAGAAAAATCTGAATGATTTGTCCTCGGTGTTTCGCCTGGTAAATAAGTTCTGTTAAACTCACAGACATGATTCAAACAGTTTTAGAAGCTTCAGTGTGTTTTCTATCCAAATCTACTAATAATATGCATATCTTATCTTCTGAGGATGAGTAGCAGGCAGTTGAATTTGAACATGCATCCGGACGTGAAAATACTGCCCCCTGTCACCAAGAAGTTAAAGTTTGGTCACAAATGGGTCTTTCAAATGGTCAATGAGCCCAAGCATAATTCCTAAGTTGTGGCAAAATGGCTTAAGGAAAACAAAGTCAAGGTATTGGAGTGGCCATCACAAAGCCCTGACTTCAATCCTATAGAAAACGTGTGGGCAGAACTGAAAAAGCGTGTGCGAGCAAGGAGGGCTACAAACCTGACTCAGTTACACCAGCTCTTTCAGGAGGAATGGGCCAGAATTCACCCAACTTATTGTGGGAAGCTTGTGGAAGGCTACCCGAAATGTTTGACCCAAGTTAAACAATTGAAAGACAATGCTACCAAATAATAATTGAGTGTATGTAAACTTCTGACCCACTGGGAATGTGATGAAAGAAATGAAACCTAAAATAAATAATTCTCTCTACTTTTATTCTGACATTTCACATTCTTAAAATAAAGTGGTGATCCTAACTGACCTAAGACAGGGAATTTTTACTAGGATTAAATGTCTGAATTTGTGAAACACTGAGTAGAAATGTATTTGTCTAAGTGTATGTATATCTATCTACAGACATAAGACAGATCCTGCTTGTTTCCTGTTAAACATAAATAATTAATAGATATATTTGTTGTTGATTAAAGACCTAACAATGTGTTTCCTGTCATTATAGCATAATACTGTATATGTAAAGGAGTCAATTCAATGGCTGAAGATTATGTTTCAGAACCATGGACAGCTATATTTTTCAGCATAGGGCTGAGAGACTCACTCATTCCTGGCTTTCTTTCATAATAAATTATACTATAATGCAGGGTCTTCCCCTCCTTCTCCTTCTCCTTCTTCTCCTCTGTCTCCTTCTCCTTCTCCTTCTTCTCCTCCTCCTCCTCCTTCTTCTCCTCTAGCATATGCAGTCTCTCCTCTTGCTACAGATCATTTAATTTAAATTATTATGAGAATTATAATAAATTGACATATTTGGGAGGGTCAATGCATTTTTTTGTTACGGACGTCTGTGATATTGAGTTAGAAATGTACAACTATAGTGTATTTAAGCCACGAATACATTGCAAGTTTGTCCTTTTTGTCCCTTAGACAACACTTTACAATAGGACTCAACTCTGACTGACCGCAGCATCTATCAGTGTGTCTGAACTGTGACACAAATATGTTTTTCACACCTAGCCGAGCTATTAGACTATCCTTTCGTAAATTAATGGAGGTGTGAATGTTTTCTGTCCCAGAGACTCTATCCTCTCACACTAGAGTCCTGCATCGGGCAACACGATCTGCTGATCCCGGAGTTGAGAGAGAACTTGGGTAAATACAATGCAATGTATTGTAAGGTGTATGTATATGAGAGAAGCTGCACAGCAATTTGAAGAAATCCTAGTGATGAATGGACTGTTGTTTAAATTATTGTTTTAGTAGCTAAATTAATTCATGCAGGAAAAGAGAAAAATAGGAATAATATCCTTCTGTCTATAGTCATAAAACAATTAGGCTAAATAAATTGATATTATTTTGTTTGGTAACTGATCGGTTCTCGTAACTCATAGGAGGCGGCTTCTTTCTTCAAAATAATCATTCATCCAGAAGGTTAAACCCATAGATTTTAGGCAAGTAAAATACATTAGATTACCAGGTTCATCTTTCATTAAGTTATAATTATTCATGCCTTCTAAGAATGTTCTAAAGTCTAAAAGAAAAGGGCCAAGTTAGAAATTTGACTGTCAGAAGTATTACAATGGAAAATAACTATTAATCTGTCTGTCTATGTATTTCAAGACATGGCATTTTAGGGTGCAGTGAGATACCCGATGGGTTGGACGATACTTTCATCGTAAATCATTTTTGAAATCAACCAATCCTCCATCATTAACACAATGGAAAGGTCAAATGCTTTGTCATCTGAATTTTGAAAGGGCGACGGAGAGAAACAAGACGTTGCAGTTTGAGGCCATGTGGTGGAGAGTGAAGCAGGAGATGGAGATGGAGGGGTGAGCAATGTGGGTCTACCATGTGTGGAGAGTGAAGCAGGAGATGGAGATGGAGGGGTGAGCAATGTGGGTCTACCATGTGGTGGAGAGTGAAGCAGGAGATGGAGATGGAGGGGTGAGCAATGTGGGTCTACCATGTGGTGGAGAGTGATGCAGGAGATGGAGATGGGGGTGTGAGCAATGTGGGTCTACCATGTGGTGGAGAGTGAAGCTGGAGATGGAGATGGGGGGGTGAGCAATGTGGGTCTACCATGTGGTGGAGAGTGAAGCAGGAGATGGAGATGGGGGTGTGAGCCATGTGGGGCTACCATGTGGTGGAGAGTGAAGCAGGAGATGGAGATGGGGGTGTGAGCAATGTGGGGCTACCATGTGGTGGAGAGTGAAGCTGGAGATGGAGATGGGGGTGTGAGCAATGTGGGTCTACCATGTGGGGGGGAGTGAAGCTGGAGATGGAGATGGGGGTGTGAGCAATGTGGGTCTACCGTGTGGTGGATAGTGAAGCTGGAGATGGAGATGGGGTGTGAGCAATGTGGGTCTACCATGTGGTGGAGAGTGAAGCAGGAGATGGAGATGGAGGGGTGACCAATGTGGGTCAACCATGTGGTGGAGAGTGAAGCTGGATATGGGGTTGTGAGCAATGTGGGGCTACCATGTGGTGGAGAGTGAAGCAGGAGATGGAGATGGGGGTGTGAGCGATGTGGGTCTACCATGTGGTGGAGAGTGAAGCAGGAGATTGAGATGGGGGGTGTGAGCAATGTGGGTCTACCATGTGGTGGAGAGTGAAGCAGGAGATGCAGATGGGGGTGTGAGCAATGTGGGTCTACCATGTGGTGGAGAGTGAAGCAGGAGATTGAGATGGGGGTGTGAGCAATGTGGGTCTACCATGTGGTGGAGAGTGAAGCAGGAGATGGAGATGGGGGTGTGAGCAATGTGGGTCTACCATGTGGTGGAGAGTGAAGCAGGAGATGGAGATGGGGGTGTGAGCAATGTGGGGCTACCATGTGGTGGAGAGTGAAGCAGGAGATGGAGATGGGGGTGTGAGCAATGTGGGTCTACCATGTGATGGAGAGTGAAGCAGGAGATGGAGATGGGGGTGTGAGCAATGTGGGGCTACCATGTGGTGGAGAGTGAAGCTGGAGATGGGGGTGTGAGAAATGTGGGGCTATCATGTGGTGGAGAGTGAAGCAGGAGATGGAGATGGGGGTGTGAGCAATGTGGGGCTACCATGTGGAGGAGAGTGAAGCAGGAGATGGAGATGGAGGGGTGAGCAATGTGGGTCTACCATGTGGTGGAGAGTGAAGCAGGAGACGGAGATGGAGGGGTGAGCAATGTGGGTCTACCATGTGATGGAGAGTGAAGCAGGAGATGGAGATAGGGGTGTGAGCAATGTGGGTCTACCATGTGGTGGAGATTGAAGCAGGAGATGGAGATGGAGGGTGTGAGCAATGTGGGTCTACCATGTGGTGGAGAGTGAAGCAGGAGATGGAGATGGAGGGGTGAGCAATGTGGGTCTACCATGTGGTGGAGAGTGATGCAGGAGATGGAGATGGGGGTGTGAGCAATGTGGGTCTACCATGTGGTGGAGAGTGAAGCTGGAGATGGACATGGGGGTGTGAGCAATGTGGGGCTACCATGTGGTGGAGAGTGAAGCTGGAGATGGAGATGGGGGTGTGCAATGTGGGGCTACCATGTGGTGGAGAGTGAAGCTGGAGATGGAGATGGGGGTGTGAGCAATGTGGGTCTACCATGTGGTGGAGAGTGATGCAGGAGATGGAGATGGGGGTGTGAGCAATGTGGGTCTACCATGTGGTGGAGAGTGAAGCAGGAGATGGAGATGGGGGTGTGAGCAATGTGGGTCTACCATGTGGTGGAGAGTGAAGCAGGAGATGGAGATGGGGGTGTGAGCAATGTGGGGCTACCATGTGATGGAGAGTGAAGCAGGAGATGGAGATGGGGGTGTGAGCAATGTGGGTCTACCATGTGATGGAGAGTGAAGCAGGAGATGGAGATGGGGGTGTGAGCAATGTGGGGCTACCATGTGGTGGAGAGTGAAGCTGGAGATGGGGGTGTGAGCAATGTGGGGCTATCATGTGGTGGAGAGTGAAGCAGGAGATGGAGATGGGGGTGTGAGCAATGTGGGGCTACCATGTGGTGGAGAGTGAAGCAGGAGATGGAGATAGGGGTGTGAGCAATGTGGGTCTACCATGTGGTGGAGAGTGAAGCAGGAGATGGAGATGGGGGTGTGAGCCATGTGGGGCTACCATGTGGTGGAGAGTGATGCAGGAGATGGAGATGGGGGTGTGAGCAATGTGGGTCTACCATGTGGTGGAGAGTGAAGCAGGAGATGGAGATGGAGAGTGAAGCTGGAGATGGAGATGGAGGTGGAGGGGTGAGGAATGTGGGTCTACCATGTGGTGGAGAGTGAAGCAGGAGATGGGGGGTGAGCAATGTGGGTCTACCATGTGGTGGAGAGTGAAGCAGGAGATGGGGGGTGAGCAATGTGGGTCTACCATGTGGTGGAGAGTGAAGCAGGAGATGGGGTGTGAGCAATGTGGGTCTACCATGTGGTGGAGAGTGAAGCAGGAGATGGGGGGTGAGCAATGTGGGTCTACCATGTGGTGGAGAGTGAAGCAGGAGATGGGGGGTGAGCAATGTGGGTCTACCATGTGGTGGAGAGTGAAGTAGGAGATGGGGGGTGAGCAATGTGGGTCTACCATGTGGTGGAGAGTGAAGCTGGAGATGGGGGGTGAGCAATGTGGGTCTACCATGTGGAGGAGAGTGAAGCAGGAGATGGGGGGTGAGCAATGTGGGTCTACCATGTGGTGGAGAGTGAAGCAGGAGATGGGGGGTGAGCAATGTGGGTCTACCATGTGGTGGAGAGTGAAGCTGGAGATGGGGGGTGAGCAATGTGGGTCTACCATGTGGAGGAGAGTGAAGCAGGAGATGGGGGGTGAGCAATGTGGGTCTACCATGTGTGATGTTGTCGTTTGTATGTGTTGTATTTTGTACATTTTACAAACAAACAAAAAATACACAGGAAAAATGACAGCTGACACAAATCTGAGTTTTCATTATGAATTTAGTTGATTTAGTTTACATTCTTCATTGTACCCACAATGTCACAAATACACACACGCACGCACGCACGCACACACACACACACACACACACACACACACACACACACACACACACACACACACACACACACACACACACACACACACACACACACACACACACACAAACACACACACACACACACACACACACACACACACACACACACACACACACCATGAGCAGATTTGCAATGAGTCAGAAAGCACTTTCTGACGGCGGACGGTGGGCAGCGTTTCAATCCTCCTCTGCACGCTGGAACCACTCGTCCACCGCAAGAGCTTTGGTCTGGCAGCCAACGAGAAATGGGAGATGGCAGCGGTACTTGGTGGTGAAGTTGATACCACCCTCCTTCTTGGCCATGAAGAAGAAATCCGCCGTCGCAGAGGAGGTGGATAAAACCCTGTTGGAGAGCCTCCTGGTGTACAGAGCCTTAGTTTCAGCCCTGTGGGGGTCGACACGGCTGCACGGAGGCGCAGAGTCTGCAAATGGGTCGATGGCACAGTCCCAGGGACGATGATGAGGGAGGCAGGTGATGTGGATTTTTGGAAAAAACCTCCCAGAGACCCTGGTAAACCACCGGGATGTTGGCCCTGGAAGGCAACCACAGGACTCTCAAACGACATAGAACCACAGGATAAGGGAAAGCAGGTCTTCCGTCATCCGGGTGTTCAGGCAGTAATCTCCATCCTCGACCATGAGATGGTGGTGTCATGCGTTGGTGTCACAGGAGGCCAAGGAGGACTTTGTGCCTCGATGATGAGAAAGGGAAGGCTTTCTTAGTGCATGGGGTTCCACGAGGATGGTGAGTGGTGCTGTGAGGTGTTTGATTGCCCTAGAGCTTGAACCGGAAACACAGAGGGTAAGAGGCGATGTTCAGAGAGGAGGTGAGAGCCTGGTCAATAAAATTCCCCGCGGCACTTTAGTCCGCTAGAGCTGTAGATACACCAGATGAGGGACAGCCAGCTAGTGAAATCGGTACTAAAATGGGTTTGGAGGAAAATTATGATGACACAGGGCATCCCTCGGCTCGGCATCCCTCGGCTCGGCATCCCTCGGCTCGGCATCCCTCGTTGGATTGGGACAATGGTGACAGTGCCCCAGCTGTCTCTGACGGCGTCCCTCAGACGCAGGGAGGCGTATGGCTCTTACCTCCCGGGTTCAGGCTCTGAATCAGAACAGTCAACAAAAGATGGAGAGAGGCGATGGGGGTACCAACGCTCCCGAAGAAGGTTATCCAGACCGATGGCCGACGGTCTGCGAACAAGGAGAGGTTGTCATCTTGGCAGGCCAAGTCCATCTGGAACTCTTCACACACAATCCTCTTCTGAATAAGGTGAGGGCGTACTCCTGCCGTAGTGGATGGTCAAAGACTCCTCCTCCTCAGTTGAAGTCGGAAGATTACATCATGCTGCTCTTGAGAGTTCTTACATTTTTTAAATGCCTTATTCCTTGCTTGGATAGATTCTAGAATCTAGAATCTCATGATTAAACCAAGGGCTTGATCTCTGCTTTACCCGGACCTGTCTAATGGGAACCATCACATTCACCACATCAAGGAATCTACATGTAAAAGCTTCCCAGGCACTGTCTACCCCTACACTATCTAGCACAGGTGACCAGTCTAATGGGAACCATCACATTCACCACATCAGGGAATCTACATTTAAAGACTTCCCAGGCACTGTCTACCCCTACACTATCTAGCACAGGTGACCAGTCTACATTTAAAGACTTCCCAGGCACTGTCTACCCCTACACTATCTAGCACAGGTGACCAGTCTAATGGGAGCCATCACAGGTGACCAGTCTAATGGGAGCCATCACAGGTGACCAGTCTAATGGGAGCCATCACAGGTGACCAGTCTAATGGGAGCCATCACAGGTGACCAGTCTAATGGGAGCCATCACAGGTGACCAGTCTAATGGGAGCCATCACAGGTGACCAGTCTAATGGGAGCCATCACAGGTGACCAATCTAATGGGAGCCATCACAGGTGACCAGTCTAATGGGAGCCATCACAGGTGACCAGTCTAATGGGAGCCATCACAGGTGACCAGTCTAATGGGAGCCATCACAGGTGACCAGTCTAATGGGAGCCATCACAGGTGACCAGTCTAATGGGAGCCATCACAGGTGACCAGTCTAATGGGAGCCATCACAGGTGACCAGTCTAATGGGAGCCAACACAGGTGACCAGTCTAATGGGAGCCATCACAGGTGACCAGTCTAATGGGAGCCATCACAGGTGACCAGTCTAATGGGAGCCATCACAGGTGACCAGTCTAATGGGAGCCATCACAGGTGGCCAGTCTAATGGTAGCCATCACAGGTGACCAGTCTAATGGGAATCACAGTATTTTTTGAGCCCTCTGTTTCTAACTGTTTTGTGACACTTCCAGTTGAAGTGGGAAGTTTACATCCACCTTTAGCCAAATACATTTTTACTCAGTGTTTCACAATTTCAGACATTTAATCCTAGTAAAAATGCCCTGTCTTAGGTCAGTTAGGATCACCACATTATTTTAAGAATGTGAAATATCAGAATAATAGTAGAGAGAATGATTTATTTCAGATTTTATTCTTGCATCACATTCCCAGTGGTTTAGAAGTTTACATACACTCAATTAGTATTTAGTAGCATTGCCTTTAAATTTATCTTAAATTTATCTTGGGTCAAACGTTTCTGGTAGCCTTCCACAAGCTTCCCATAATAACTTGGGTGTATTTTGGCCCATTCCTCCTGACAGAGCTGATGTAACTTTGTCAGGTTTGTGGTTGCACACACTTTTTACAGTTCTGCCCACAAATGTTCTATAGGATTGAGGTCAGGGCTTTGTGATGGCCACTCCAACACCTTGACTTTGTTGTCTAAGACATTTTAACACAACTTTGGAAGTATGCATAATTTTCCTCCCTCATGATGCCATATATTTTGCGAAGTGCACCATTCCCTCCTGCAGCAAAGCACCCCCGCAACATGATGCGCCACCCCTGTGCTTCACGATTGGGATGGTGTTCTTCGGCTTGCAAGACTTCCCCTTTTTCCTCCAAACATAATGACGGTCATTATGGCCAAACAGTTCTATTTTTGTTTCATCAGACCAGAGGACAAAAAGTACTTTATTTGTCCCCATGTGCAGTCTGGCTTTTTTATGGCGGTTTTGGAGCAGTGGCTTCTTCCTTACTGAGTGTCCCTCCTGCAGCAAAGCACCCCCACAGCATGACGCTGCAACCCCGTGCTTCACGGTTGGGATGGTGTTCTTCGGCTTGCAAGACTCCTCTTTTTTTCCTCCAAACATAACGATGGTAATTTTGTCCAAAAAGTTATATTTTTGTTTCATCAGACCAGAGGACCTTTCTCCAGAAAGTACAATCTTTGTCCCCATGTGCAGTTGCAAACCGTAGTCTGGCTTTTTTAATGGTGGTTTTGGAGCAATGGCTTATTCCTTGCTGAGCGGCCTTTCAGGTTATGTCGACATAGGACTTGTTTTACTATGGATATAGATACTTTTGTACCTGTTTCCTCCAGCATCTTCACAAGGGCCTTTGCTGTTGTTCTGGGATTGATTTGCACTTTTTGCACCAAAGTACATTAATTTCTAGGAGACAGAACAGATGGCTGCGTGGTCCCATGGTGTTTATACTATTGTTTGTACAGATGAACGTGGTACCTTCAGGCGTTTGGAATTTGCTCCCAAGGATGAGCCAGACTCGAGGAGGTCCACAATTTTTTTTCTGAGGTCTTGGCTGATTTCTTT
>NC_034187.2:86514249-86599249 GCF_002021735.2 Oncorhynchus kisutch
TAGTGGAGTTGTGTGTTTCCAGGAAAAGGACACAATTACTAAAATAGGTGTAGTGGAGTTGTGTGTTTACAGGAGAAGGACACAATTACTAAAATAGGTGTAGTGGGGTTGTGTGTTTACAGGAAAAGGACACAATTACTAAAATAGGTGTAGTGGAGTTGTGTGTTTCCAGGAAAAGGACACAATTACTAAAATAGGTGTAGTGGAGTTGTGTGTTTCCAGGAAAAGGACACAATTACTAAAATAGGTGTAGTGGAGTTGTGTGTTTCCAGGAAAAGGACACAATTACTAAAATAGGTGTAGTGGAGTGGAGTGGAGTTGTGTGTTTACAGGAAAAGGACACAATTACTAAAATAGGTGTAGTGGAGTGGAGTGGAGTGGAGTGGAGTGGAGTGGAGTGGAGTGGAGTGGAGTGGAGTTGTGTGTTTACAGTTAAAGGACACAATTACTAAAATAGGTGTAGTGGAGTTGTGTGTTTACAGGAGAAGGACACAATTACTAAAATAGGTGTAGTGGAGTTGTGTGTTTACAGGAGAAGGACACAATTACTAAAATAGGTGTAGTGGAGTTGTGTGTTTACAGGAAAAGGACACAATTACGAAAATAGGTGTAGTGGAGTGGAGTGGAGTGGAGTGGAGTGGAGTGGAGTGGAGTGGAGTTGTGTGTTTACAGGAAAAGGACACAATTACTAAAATAGGTGTAGTGGAGTTGTGTGTTTACAGGAGAAGGACACAATTACTAAAATAGGTGTAGTGGAGTTGTGTGTTTACAGGAAAAGGACACAATTACTAAAATAGGTGTAGTGGAGTGGAGTGGAGTGGAGTGGAGTTGTGTGTTTACAGGAAAAGGACACAATTACTAAAATAGGTGTAGTGGAGTTGTGTGTTTACAGGAAAAGGACACAATTACTAAAATAGGTGTAGTGGAGTTGTGTGTTTCCAGGAAAAGGACACAATTACTAAATAGGTGTAGTGGAGTGGAGTGGAGTGGAGTGGAGTTGTGTGTTTCCAGGAAAAGGACACAATTACTAAAATAGGTGTAATGGAGTGGAGTGGAGTGGAGTGGAGTGGAGTTGTGTGTTTACAGGAAAAGGACACAATTACTAAAAGGAGCTTATTGTCTCATGGAACTTTGTGCCTGTCTGGTTAAGCTGCCGACATCATGATTCATCTCATTATTCACCGCACCATCTCTAACCATCCAATGTCAATGTTTCTGCACCATCTCCTGTGTTCTTCTGGATATTTATAGGTCGATAGGTACGCAGTGCCTTCGGAAGATTACATACCCCTTGAGTTATTAAACATTTTGTTTGTGTGTTACAGCCTGAATTGATACACAACACCCCCCCCCCCACAACAACGTTAAAGCTCTAGTTTGTTGATCTCTGCTAGACAACCGTTTGCAGGTCTTGCCATAGATTTTAAAGTAGATTTAAGTCATAACCGTAACTCGACCAGACTGTCATTTTGGTAAGCAGCTCCAGTGTATATTTGGCCTTGTGTCTTGTCCTGCTGAAAGGTGAATTTGACTCCCAGTGTCTGTAGGAAAGCAGACTAAACCAGGGAGGGAGGGATTAGATGGGTTGATGAGAATCAACCCCCCCCCCCCACCCCCCATTTTGATGCAAGCTATATGATGTTCTCAATGCAACCAGGAATATCCCTCTAGCGTCACCACTAGGGGCAGTGATGTATGTCTCTTCTCTCACTGCAGCTCTGGCATAGATCCTATTTAGAATGTTGAGTTCTTTCTAGACCCTGGAGAGAACAAGTTAACTTTTACCTTATCAAACAGTTGTTCTACACCACCACCACCACCACCACCACCACCACCACCTTGTCAACCCTCTTAACTCCTCCTCTGCTCCTCTCCTCTCTTTCCCAGCCTTCAATCACTTTATATTTTTGCCAAGTCAGCTTTGAGCGTTCAAAACTGTTGTTTGTCCTATCGGTTCCACTAGCCGCCTCCCCCCTGCCGCGCTTCCTGGCGCCCCCCCCCCCCCCCCCCCCCCCCCCCCCCCCCCCTCCCCTCCTCCAATCGATAGCTGCCTTTTCCAGTCACTCCCCAACAGTCCTCAAACTCAGTTTGTCTGAGTCAGGATTTATTGCGAGCCTCGCTCGGTTGAGTACTCAATCTGTCACGCACTATCAATCAAAATCGCACGGCGACAATGAACTTTTCCCGCAGAGAGAAACAGAGCATTATCTCCCTGGCTCGCAGCACCCGGTACCGGCCACTGAGATGGCTACAGCATGGCACTTTGTTACAGGCCGCGTCACATCAGTCAAAGAGCAGAGGGAGCGGAGAGGGAGAGAGGCGCAGGGCTGACAGTGTAGAGAAGGACAGACACAACTCCTATTTCATCTCACCGTAGTGGGGGCGTCTGTCTCACTTTTCTATATTTTCTATATATTTCTGGGGAGTTTGTGTCTCTGTCGTATTTCATTCATACTGATTGTGTCTGTCAGTGTCTCTGTCGTATTTCATTCATACTGATTGTGTCTGTCAGTGTCTCTGTCGTATTTCATTCATACTGATTGTGTCTGTCAGTGTCTCTGTCATATTTCATTCATACTGATTGTGTCTGTCAGTGTCCAGGTTGAATTTCATTCATACTGATTGTGTCTGTCAGTGTCCCTCTCGTATTTCATTCATACCGATTGTGACTGTCAGTGTCCAGGTTGAATTTCATTCATACTGATTGTGTCTGTCAGTGTCCCTCTCGTATTTCATTCATACCGATTGTGACTGTCAGTGTCCAGGTTGTATTTCATTCATACTGATTGTGTCTGTCAGTGTCCCTCTCGTATTTCATTCATACTGATTGTGTCTGTCAGTGTCCCTCTCGTATTTCATTCATACCGATTGCGTCTGTCAGTGTCCCGGTCGTATTTCATTCATACCGATTGCGTCTGTCAGTGTCCCTCTCGTATTTCATTCATACTGATTGTGTCTGTCAGTGTCCCTCTCGTATTTCATTCATACCGATTGCGTCTGTCAGTGTCCCGGTCGTATTTCATTCATACCGATTGCGTCTGTCAGTGTCCCTCTCGTATTTCATTCATACTGATTGTGTCTGTCAGTGTCCAGGTTGTATTTCATTCATACTGATTGTGTCTGTCAGTGTCCCGGTCGTATTTCATTCATACCGATTGTGACTGTCAGTGTCCAGGTTGTATTTCATTCATACTGATTGCGTCTGTCAGTGTCCCTCTCGTATTTCATTCATACTGATTGTATCTGTCAGTGTCCAGGTTGTATTTCATTCATACTGATTGTGTCTGTCAGTGTCCCGGTCGTATTTCATTCATACCGATTGTGACTGTCAGTGTCCAGGTTGTATTTCATTCATACTGATTGTGTCTGTCAGTGTCCCTCTCGTATTTCATTCATACTGATTGTATCTGTCAGTGTCCAGGTTGTATTTCATTCATACTGATTGTGTCTGTCAGTGTCCGTGTCATACACGACATGACCAACAGTATGTGGACACCTGTTTGTCAAACATCTCATTACAAAATTATGGGCATTAATATGGAGTTGGGCCCCCCCTTTGCTGCTATAACAGCCTCCACTCTTCTGGGAAGGCTTTCCACTAGATGTTGGAACATTACTGCTATAACAGCCTCCACTCTTCTGGGAAGGCTTTCCACTAGATGTTGGAACATTACTGCTATAACTGCCTCCACTCTTCTGGGAAGGCTTTCCACTAGATGTTGGAACATTGCTGCTATAACAGCCTCCACTCTTCTGGGAAGGCTTTCCACTAGATGTTGGAACATTGCTGCTATAACAGCCTCCACTCTTCTGGGAAGGCTTTCCACTAGATGTTGGAACATTGCTGCTATAACAGCCTCCACTCTTCTGGGAAGGCTTTCCACTAGATGTTGGAACATTGCTGCTATAACAGCCTCCACTCTTCTGGGAAGGCTTTCCACTAGATGTTGGAACATTGCTGCTATAACAGCCTCCACTCTTCTGGGAAGGCTTTCCACTAGATGTTGGAACATTGCTGCTATAACAGCCTCCACTCTTCTGGGAAGGCTTTCCACTAGATGTTGGAACATTCCTGCTATAACAGCCTCCACTCTTCTGGGAAGGCTTTCCACTAGATGTTGGAACATTGCTGCTATAACAGCCTCCACTCTTCTGGGAAGGCTTTCCACTAGATGTTGGAACATTGCTGCTTTTTATTTTTTTATTTTTTATTTCACCTTTATTTAACCAGGTAGGCCAGTTGAGAACACCTTTATTTAACCAGGTAGGCCAGTTGAGAACACCTTTATTTAACCAGGTAGGCTAGTTGAGAACACCTTTATTTAACCAGGTAGGCTAGTTGAGAACACCTTTATTTAACCAGGTAGGCTAGTTGAGAACACCTTTATTTAACCAGGTAGGCTAGTTGAGAACACCTTTATTTAACCAGGTAGGCTAGTTGAGAACACCTTTATTTAACCAGGTAGGCTAGTTGAGAACACCTTTATTTAACCAGGTAGGCTAGTTGAGAACACCTTTATTTAACCAGGTAGGCTAGTTGAGAACACCTTTATTTAACCAGGTAGGCTAGTTGAGAACACCTTTATTTAACCAGGTAGGCTAGTTGAGAACACCTTTATTTAACCAGGTAGGCTAGTTGAGAACAAGTTCTCATTTGCAACTGCGACCTGGCCAAGATAAAGCATAGCAGTGTGAGCAGACAACAAAGAGTTACACATGGAGTAAACAATTAACAAGTCAATAACACAGTAGAAAACAAAGGGGGAGTCTATATACAATGTGTGCAAGAGGCATGAGGAGGTAGGCAAATAATTACAATTTTGCAGATTAACACTGGAGTGATGAATGATCAGATGGTCATGTACAGGTAGAGATATTGGTGTGCAAAAGTGCAGAAAAGTAAATAAATAAAAACAGTATGGGGATGAGGTAGGTGAAAAAGGGTGGGCTATTTACCAATAGACTATGTACAGCTGCAGCGATCGGTTAGCTGCTCAGATAGCTGATGTTTGAAGTTGGTGAGGGAGATAAAAGTCTCCAACTTCAGCGATTTTTGCAATTCGTTCCAGTCACAGGCAGCAGAGTACTGGAACGAAAGGCGGCCAAATGAGGTGTTGGCTTTAGGGATGATCAGTGAGATACACCTGCTGGAGCGCGTGCTACGGATGGGTGTTGCCATCGTGACCAGTGAGCTGAGATAAGGCGGAGCTTTACCTAGCATGGATTTGTAGATGACCTGGAGCCAGTGGGTCTGGCGACGAATATGTAGCGAGGGCCAGCCGGCTAGAGCATACAAGTCGCAGTGGTGGGTGGTATAAGGTGCTTAAGTGACGAAACGGATGGCACTGTGATAGACTGCATCCAGTTTGCTGAGTAGAGTGTTGGAAGCCATTTTGTAGATGACATCGCCGAAGTCGAGGATCGGTAGGATAGTCAGTTTTACTAGGGTAAGCTTGGCGGCGTGAGTGAAGGAGGCTTTGTTGCGGAATAGAAAGCCGACTCTTGATTTGATTTTCGATTGGAGATGTTTGATATGAGTCTGGAAGGAGAGTTTGCAGTCTAGCCAGACACCTAGGTACTTATAGACGTCCACATATTCTAGGTCGGAACCATCCAGGGTGGTGATGCTAGTCGGGCATGCGGGTGCAGGCAGCGACCGGTTGAAAAGCATGCATTTGGTTTTACTAGCGTTTAAGAGCAGTTGGAGGCCACGGAAGGAGTGTTGTATGGCATTGAAGCTTGTTTGGAGGTTAGATAGCACAGTGTCCAAAGACGGGCCGAAGGTATATAGAATGGTGTCGTCTGCGTAGAGGTGGATCAGGGAATCGCCCGCAGCAAGAGCAACATCATTGATATACACAGAGAAAAGAGTCGGCCGAGAATTGAACCCTGTGGCACCCCCATAGAGACTGCCAGAGGACCAGACAGCATGCCCTCCGATTTGACGCACTGAACTCTGTCTGCAAAGTAATTGGTGAACCAGGCAAGGCAGTCATCCGAAAAACCGAGGCTCCTGAGTCTGCCGATAAGAATATGGTGATTGACAGAGTCGAAAGCCTTGGCAAGGTCGATGAAGACGGCTGCACAGTACTGTCTTTTATCGATGGCGGTTATGATATCGTTTAGTACCTTGAGCGTGGCTGAGGTGCACCCGTGACCGGCTCGGAAACCAGATTGCACAGCGGAGAAGGTACGGTGGGATTCGAGATGGTCAGTGACCTGTTTGTTGACTTGGCTTTCGAAGACCTTAGATAGGCAGGGCAGGATGGATATAGGTCTGTAACAGTTTGGGTCCAGGGTGTGTCCCCCTTTGAAGAGGGGGATGACTGCGGCAGCTTTCCAATCCTTGGGGATCTCAGACGATATGAAAGAGAGGTTGAACAGGCTGGTAATAGGGGTTGCGACAATGGTGGCAGATAGTTTCAGAAATAGAGGGTCCAGATTGTCAAGCCCAGCTGATTTGTACGGGTCCAGGTTTTGCAGCTCTTTCAGAACATCTGTTATCTGGATTTGGGTAAAGGAGAACCTGGAGAGGCTTGGGCGAGGAGCTGCGGGGGGGGCGGAGCTGTTGGCCGAGGTTGAAGTAGCCAGGCGGAAGGCATGGCCAGCCGTTGAGAAATGCTTATTGAAGTTTTCGATAATCATGGATTTATCAGTGGTGACCGTGTTACCTAGCCTCAGTGCAGTGGGCAGCTGGGAGGAGGTGCTCTTGTTCTCCATGGACTTCACGGTGTCCCAGAACATTTTGGAGTTGGAGCTACAGGATGCAAACTTCTGCCTGAAGAAGCTGGCCTTAGCTTTCCTGACTGACTGCGTGTATTGGTTCCGGACTTCCCTGATCAGTTGCATATCACGGGGACTATTCGATGCTATTGCAGTCCGCCACAGGATGTTTTTGTGCTGGTCGAGGGCAGTCAGGTCTGGGGTGAACCAAGGGCTGTATCTGTTCTTAGTTCTGCATTTTTTGAACGGAGCATGCTTATCTAAAATGGTGAGGAAGTTACTTTTAAAGAATGACCAGGCATCCTCAACTGACGGGATGAGGTCAATGTCCTTCCAGGATACCCGGGCCAGGTCGATTAGAAAGGCCTGCTCACAGAAGTGTTTTAGGGAGCGTTTGACAGTGATGAGGGGTGGTCGTTTGACTGCGGCTCCGTAGCGGATACAAGCAATGAGGCAGTGATCGCTGAGATCCTGGTTGAAGACAGCGGAGGTGTATTTGGAGGGCCAGTTGGTCAGGATGACGTCTATGAGGGTGCCCTTGTTTACAGAGATAGGGTTGTACCTGGTGGGTTCCTTGATGATTTGTGTGAGATTGAGGGCATCTAGCTTAGATTGTAGGACTGGCGAGGTGTTAAGCATATCCCAGTTTAGGTCACCTAACAGAACAAACTCTGAAGCTAGATGGGGGGCGATCAATTCACAAATGGTGTCCAGGGCACAGCTGGGAGCTGAGGGGGGTCGGTAGCAGGTGGCAACCGTGAGAGACTTATTTCTGGAGAGAGTAATTTTCAAAATTAGTAGTTCGAACTGTTTGGGTATGGACCTGGAAAGTATGACATTACTTTGCAGGCTATCTCTGCAGTAAACTGCAACTCCGCCCCCTTTGGCAGTTCTATCTTAGCGGAAGATGTTATATATAGTTGGGTATGGAAATCTCTGAATTTTTGGTGGCCTTCCTGAGCCAGGATTCAGACACAGCAAGGACATCAGGGTTAGCAGAGTGTGCTAAAGCAGTGAGTAAAACAAACTTAGGGAGGAGGCTTCTGATGTTGACATGCATGAAACCAAGGCTTTTTCGATCACAGAAGTCAACAAATGAGGGTGCCTGGGGACATGCAGGGCCTGGGTTTACCTCCACATCACCCGCGGAACAGAGAAGGAGTAGTATGAGGGTGCGGCTAAAGGCTATCAAAACTGGTCGCCTAGAGCGTTGGGGACAGAGAATAAGAGGAGCAGGTTTCTGGGCATGGTAGAATATATTCAGGGCATAATGCGCAGACAGGGGTATGGTGGGGTGCGGGTACAGCGGAGGTAAGCCCAGGCACTGGGTGATGATGAGGGAGGTTGTATCTCTGGACATGCTGGTAGTAATGGGTGAGGTCACCGCATGTGTGGGAGGTGGGACAAAGGAGTTATCAGGGGCGTGAAGAGTGGAACTAGGGGCTCCATTGTGAACTAAAACAATGATAACTAACCTGAACAACAGTATACAAGGCATATTGACATTTGAGAGAGACATACAGCGAGGCATACAGTAATCACAGGTGTTGAATTGGGAAAGCTAGCTAAAACAGTAGGTGAGACAACAGCTAATCAGCTAGCACAACAACAGCAGGTAAAATGGCGTAGACTAGGCAACGGGGCCAACAGATAGAACAAACAAGCAGAATGGAGTACCGTGATTAATGGACAGTCCAGCGTGCATCAGCTATGTAGCCAAGAGATCAGTGTCCAGGGGGCAGCGGTGGATGGGGCAGGGAAGCTGGCCTGGCGAGTGTTATCCAGGTAAAAAAAAAAAACTAACAATGACTAAATAGCTTGTAGCTAGTTAGCTGGTTAGCTTCTGGAGGTTCTTGAGTGTGTTCTAAAAATAAATAAAAAATAATTGCGATTCCGTATCACATTGGGTGAGGCAGGTTTCCGGAAGGTATAAACAAATTAAAAGTCAAAAGAGATAGAAAGTAAATATGGGTCCGGTGAGCGTTTGAGACGCGGCGATTCAGGCGGTTAGCAGGCCTGTGCTAACAAGCTAACAGATTGTAGGCCCGGGCTAGACAAGGTAGCAGCCTGCTACAACAGCCTCCACTCTTCTGGGAATGCTTTCCACTAGATGTTGGAACATTGCTGCTATAACAGCCTCCACTCTTCTGGGAAGGCTTTCCACTAGATGTTGGAACATTGCTGCTATAACAGCCTCCACTCTTCTGGGAAGGCTTTCCACTAGATGTTGGAACATTGCTGTGGAGACTTGCTTCCATTCAGCCACAAGAGCAATGGAGTAGCATAGTGTCTGTAGTAGCACAGTGTCTGTAGTAGCATAGTGTCTGTAGTAGCATAGTGTCTGTAGTAGCATAGTGTCTGTAGTAGCATAGTGTCTGTAGTAGCATAGTGTCTGTGTAGTAGCATAGTGTCTTTAGTAGCATAGTGTCTATAGTAGCATAGTGTCTGTAGTAGCATAGCATCTGTGAAGTAGCATAGTGTCTGTAGAGTAGCATAGTGTCTGTAGTAGCACAGTGGCTGTTGTAGCATAGTGTCTGTAGTAGCATAGTGTCTGTAGAAGCATAGTGTCTGTAGTAGCATAGTGTCTGTGGTAGCATAGTGTCTGTAGTACCATAGTGTCTGTAGTAGCATAGTGTCTGGAGTAGCATAGTGTCTGTAGTAGCATAGCATCTGTGAAGTAGCATAGTGTCTGTAGTAGCATAGTGTCTGTAGTAGCACAGTGTCTGTTGTAGCATAGTGTCTGTAGTAGCATAGTGTCTGTAGAAGCATAGTGTCTGTGTAGTAGCATAGTGTCTGTAGTAGCATAGTGTCTGTGTAGTAGCATAGTATCTGTAGTAGCATAGTGTCTGTGGTAGCATATTGTCTGTAGTACCATAGTGTCTGTAGTAGCATAGTGTCTGGAGTAGCAGAGTGTCTGGAGTAGCATAGTGTCTATAGTAGCATAGCATCAGTGAAGTAGCATAGTGTCTGTGGAGTAGCAGGGTGTCTGTGTAATAGCATATTATCTGTAGTAGCATAGTGTCTGTAGTAGCATAGTGTCTTTAGTAGCATAGTGTCTGTGGTAGCATATCGTCTGTGGAGTAGCATAGTGTCTGTAGTAGCATAGTGTCTGTAGTAGCATAGTGTCTTTAGTAGCATAGTGTCTGTAGTAGCATATCGTCTGTGGAGTAGCATAGTGTCTGTAGTAGCATAGTGTCTGTAGTAGCACCGTGTCTGTAGTAGCACAGTGTCTGTAGTAGCATAGTGTCTGTAGTAGCACAGTGTCTGTAGTAGCACAGTGTCTGTAGTAGCATAGTGTCTGTAGTAGCACAGTGTCTGTAGTAGCATAGTGTCTGTAGTAGCATAGTGTCTGTAGTAGCACAGTGTCTGTAGTAGCACAGTGTCTGTAGTAGCATAGTGTCTGTAGTAGCACAGTGTCTGTAGTAGCACAGTGTCTGTAGTAGCATAGTGTCTGTAGTAGCACAGTGTCTGTAGTAGCATAGTGTCTGTAGTAGCATAGTGTCTGTAGTAGCACAGTGTCTGTAGTAGCATAGTGTCTGTAGTAGCATAGTGTCTGTAGTAGCACAGTGTCTGTAGTAGCACAGTGTCTGTAGTAGCATAGTGTCTGTAGTAGCACAGTGTCTGGAGTAGCACAGTGTGTATAGTAGCATAGTGTGTATAGTAGCACAGTGTGTATAGTAGCACAGTGTGTATAGTAGCATAGTGTGTATAGTAGCATAGTGTGTATAGTAGCATAGTGTGTATAGTAGCATTACGTCTCTCCACTATGATAGATGCAGGTAACCATGAGTTTTCAGGCACAGAAATGTCTACCATTGGCCAGGTGTGTTTTATAGGCTATACAGTACGTTGGTAGAGACCCCTGTTATCATTAGTTGTCCCCTGCTGATAGTGTGATAGTGTAGGTTTTAAGGTCAGCGCGGTGTCCAGAGGATTACTCCGCTGATAAATGATCAGACTGTATTAGTGATTTAAATACTTCCTCCAGCTAATTCAAGACGAGACCGAGGTACTTGTTGTTGGGGCCAAAGCACAGAAAGATATTCTGGCTGCACATTTCAACTCAAGGGCAATAAACATAAAAACACCAAGTAGGAAAAAACTGTCCCCAGCTGTTCA
Organism: Oncorhynchus kisutch; assembly: GCF_002021735.2. Taxonomy (NCBI): domain Eukaryota; kingdom Metazoa; phylum Chordata; class Actinopteri; order Salmoniformes; family Salmonidae; genus Oncorhynchus; species Oncorhynchus kisutch. The sequence goes on from NC_034187.2 coordinate 86,525,092, forward strand.
GAATGCATGGGACTATATCAATCCCATTCATTATGATCATTAATTGTCCTCTGTTCATAGTCTGATAGTCAAGGTTGACATGTGGATGCAGTTATTTCCTCCAGTCCACTACAGTCCCAGCTCTAACTATTGGTCACTTATAATTGATTAACAACCCACTTGTCCCTTAATTCAAATGCCGTCACAGATCATCAAAAGACCTTCATGGCTTCAGTAACTGCCTCTCTGTCCCCGATCCATACCCATGCCTCTCTGTCCCCGATCCATACCCATGCCTCTCTGTCCCCGATCCATACCCATGCCTCTCTGTCCCCGATCCATACCCATGCCTCTCTGTCCCCGATCCATACCCATGCCTCTCTGTCCCCGATCCATACCCATGCCTCTCTGTCCCCGATCCATACACATGCCTCTCTGTCCCCGATCCATACACATGCCTCTCTGTCCCCGATCCATACCCATGCCTCTCTGTCCCCGATCCATACACATGGCCAAAAGAACTGCCTCTCTGTCCCCGATCCATACACATGCCTCTCTGTCCCCGATCCATACCCATGGCCAACAGACCTGCCTCTCTGTCCTCGATCCATACACATGCCTCTCTGTCCCCGATCCATACCCATGGCCAACAGAACTGCCTCTCTGTCCCCGATCCATACCCATGCCTCTCTGTCCCCGATCCATACCCATGGCCAACAGAACTGCCTCTCTGTCCCCGATCCATACCCATGCCTCTCTGTCCCCGATCCATACCCATGGCCAACAGACCTGCCTCTCTTTCCCCGATCCATACTCATGCCTCTCTGTCCTCGATCCATACACATGCCTCTCTGTCCCCGATCCATACCCATGCCTCTCTGTCCCCGATCCATACACATGCCTCTCTGTCCCCGATCCATACACATGCCTCTCTGTCCCCGATCCATACACATGGCCAACAGAACTGCCTCTCTGTCCCCGATCCATACACATGGCCAACAGAACTGCCTCTCTGTCCCCGATCCATACACATGCCTCTCTGTCCCCGATCCATACCCATGCCTCTCTGTCCCCGATCCATACACATGCCTCTCTGTCCCCGATCCATACCCATGCCTCTCTGTCCCCGATCCATACCCATGCCTCTCTGTCCCCGATCCATACCCATGCCTCTCTGTCCCCGATCCATACACATGCCTCTCTGTCCCCGATCCATACACATGCCTCTCTGTCCCCGATCCATACACATGCCTCTCTGTCCCCAATCCATACACATGCCTCTCTGTCCCCGATCCATACCCATGCCTCTCTGTCCCCGATCCATACACATGCCTCTCTGTCCCCGATCCATACCCATGCCTCTCTGTCCCCGATCCATACACATGCCTCTCTGTCCCCGATCCATACACATGCCTCTCTGTCCCCGATCCATACCCATGGCCAACAGACTTGCCTCTCTGTCCCCGATCCATACCCATGCCTCTCTGTCCCCGATCCATACCCATGGCCAACAGACTTGCCTCTCTGTCCCCGATCCATACCCATGCCTCTCTGTCCCCGATCCATACACATGCCTCTCTGTCCCCGATCCATACACATGCCTCTCTGTCCCCGATCCATACACATGCCTCTCTGTCCCCGATCCATACACATGCCTCTCTGTCCCCGATCCATACACATGCCTCTCTGTCCCCGATCCATACACATGCCTCTCTGTCCCCGATCCATACACATGCCTCTCTGTCCCCGATCCATACACATGCCTCTCTGTTCCCGATCCATACACATGCCTCTCTGTCCCCGATCCATACCCATGGCCAACAGAACTGCCTCTCTGTCCCCGATCCATACCCATGCCTCTCTGTCCCCGATCCATACACATGCCTCTCTGTCCCCGATCCATACACATGCCTCTCTGTCCCCGATCCATACCCATGCCTCTCTGTCCCCGATCCATACCCATGGCCAACAGAACTGCCTCTCTGTCCCCGATCCATACACATGCTTCTCTGTCCCCGATCCATACCCATGCCTCTCTGTCCCCGATCCATACCCATGCCTCTCTGTCCCCGATCCATACCCATGCCTCTCTGTCCCCGATCCATACCCATGCCTCTCTGTCCCCGATCCATACCCATGGCCAACAGACTTGCCTCTCTGTCCCAGATCCATACCCATGCCTCTCTGTCCCCGATCCATACCCATGCCTCTCTGTCCCCGATCCATACACATGGCCAACAGACCTGCCTCTCTGTCCCAGATCCATACCCATGGCCAACAGACTTGCCTCTCTGTCCCCGATCCATACCCATGCCTCTCTGTCCCCGATCCATACACATGCCTCTCTGTCCCCGATCCATACACATGCCTCTCTGTCCCCGATCCATACACATGCCTCTCTGTCCCCGATCCATACACATGCCTCTCTGTCCCCGATCCATACACATGCCTCTCTGTCCCCGATCCATACACATGCCTCTCTGTCCCCGATCCATACACATGCCTCTCTGTCCCCGATCCATACACATGCCTCTCTGTCCCCGATCCATACACATGCCTCTCTGTTCCCGATCCATACACATGCCTCTCTGTCCCCGATCCATACCCATGGCCAACAGAACTGCCTCTCTGTCCCCGATCCATACCCATGCCTCTCTGTCCCCGATCCATACACATGCCTCTCTGTCCCCGATCCATACACATGCCTCTCTGTCCCCGATCCATACCCATGCCTCTCTGTCCCCGATCCATACCCATGGCCAACAGAACTGCCTCTCTGTCCCCGATCCATACACATGCTTCTCTGTCCCCGATCCATACCCATGCCTCTCTGTCCCCGATCCATACCCATGCCTCTCTGTCCCCGATCCATACCCATGCCTCTCTGTCCCCGATCCATACCCATGCCTCTCTGTCCCCGATCCATACCCATGGCCAACAGACTTGCCTCTCTGTCCCAGATCCATACCCATGCCTCTCTGTCCCCGATCCATACCCATGCCTCTCTGTCCCCGATCCATACACATGGCCAACAGACCTGCCTCTCTGTCCCAGATCCATACCCATGGCCAACAGACCTGCCTCTCTGTCCCAGATCCATACCCATGGCCAACAGACCTGCCTCTCTGTCCCAGATCCATACACATGGCCAACAGACCTGCCTCTCTGTCCCCGATCCATACCCATGGCCAACAGACTTGCCTCTCTGTCCCAGATCCATACCCATGCCTCTCTGTCCCCGATCCATACCCATGCCTCTCTGTCCCCGATCCATACACATGGCCAACAGACCTGCCTCTCTGTCCCAGATCCATACCCATGGCCAACAGACCTGCCTCTCTGTCCCCGATCCATACCCATGCCTCTCTGTCCCCGATCCATACACATGGCCAACAGACCTGCCTCTCTGTCCCAGATCCATACCCATGGCCAACAGACCTGCCTCTCTGTCCCCGATCCATACCCATGGCCAATTGACCTTTCTCTCTGTCCCCGATCCATACACATGGCCAACAGACCTGCCTCTCTGTCCCCGATCCATACCCATGGCCAACAGACCTGCCTCTCGGTCCCCGATCCATACCCATGTCCAACAGACCTGCCTCTCGGTCCTCGATCCATACACATGCCTCTCTGTCCCCGATCCATACACATGCCTCTCTGTCCCCGATCCATACACATGGCCAACAGACCTGCCTCTCTGTCCCCGATCCATACACATGGCCAACAGACCTGCCTCTCGGTCCCCGATCTATACCCATGGCCAACAGACCTTTCTCTCTGTCCCCGATCCATACCCATGGCCAATAGACCTGCCTCTCTGTCCCCGATCCATACCCATGGCCAACAGACCTGCCTCTCTGTCCCCGATCCATACACATGGCCAACAGACCTGCCTCTCTGTCCCCGATCCATACCCATGGCCAACAGACCTGCCTCTCGGTCCCCGATCCATACACATGCCTCTCTGTCCCCGATCCATACACATGCCTCTCTGTCCCCGATCCATACACATGGCCAACATACCTGCTTCTCTGATTCCGATCCATACCCATGGCCAACAGACCTGCCTCTCGGTCCATGATCCATACACATGCCTCTCTGTCCCCGATCCATACACATGGCCAACAGACCTGCCTCTCGGTCCATGATCCATACACATGCCTCTCTGTCCCCGATCCATACACATGCCTCTCTGTCCCCGATCCATACACATGGCCAACATACCTGCTTCTCTGATTCCGATCCATACCCATGGCCAATAGACCTGCCTCTCTTTCCCAGATCCATACCCATGGCCAACAGACCTTTCTCTCTGTCCGCGATCCATACACATGGCCAACAGACATGCCTCTCTGTCCCCGATCCATATCCATGGCCAACAGACCTGCCTCTCGGTCCTCGATCCATACACATGCCTCTCTGTCCCCGATCTATACACATGCCTCTCTGTCCCTGATCCATACACATGCCTCTCTGTCCCCGATCCATACACATGCCTCTCTGTCCCCGATCCATACACATGCCTCTCTGTCCCGATCCATACCCATGGCCAATAGACCTGCCTCTCTGTCCCCGATCCATACCCATGGCCAACAGACCTTTCTCTCTGTCCCCGATCCATACCCATGGCCAACAGACCTGCCTCTCTTTCCCTGATCCATACCCATGGCCAACAGACCTTTCTCTCTATCCCCGATCCATACACATGGCCAACAGACCTGCCTCTCTTTCCCTGATCCATACCCATGGCCAACAGACCTTTCTCTCTGTCCCAGATCCATACCCATGGCAAATAGACCTTTCTCTCTGTCCCAGATCCATACCCATGGCCAATAGACCAGCCTCTCTGTCCCCGATCCATACCCATGGCCAACAGACCTTTCTCTCTGTCCCATATCCATACCCATGGCCAACAGACCTGCCTCTCGGTCCCCGATCCATACCCATGGCCAACAGACCTTTCTCTCTGTCCCATATCCATACCCATGGCCAACAGACCTTTCTCTCTGTCCCCGATCCATACCCATGGCCAACAGACCTTTCTCTCTGTCCCAGATCCATACCCATGGCCAACAGACCTGCCTCCCTGTCCCCGATCCATACCCTTGGCCAACAGACCTTTCTCTCTGTCCCAGATCCATACCCATGGCCAACAGACCTGCCTCTCTGTCCCCGATCCATACCCATGGCCAACAGACCTGCCTCTCTGTCCCCGATCCATACCCATGGCCAACAGACCTGCCTCTCTGTCCCCGATCCATACCCATGGCCAACAGACCTGCCTCTCGGTCCTCGATCCATACCCATGGCCAATAGACCTGCCTCTCTGTCCCCGATCCATACCCATGGCCAACAGACCTTTCTCTCTGTCCCAGATCCATACCCATGGCCAACAGACCTGCCTCCCTGTCCCCGATCCATACCCATGGCCAACAGACCTTTCTCTCTGTCCCAGATCCATACCCATGGCCAACAGACCTTTCTCTCTGTCCCAGATCCATACCCATGGCCAACAGACCTTTCTCTCTGTCCCAGATCCATACCCATGGCCAATAGACCTGCCTCCCTGTCCCCAATCCATACACATTGCCACCAAATCTGGGGTTGCATTTGAAATGACACCCTATTCTCTACACAGTCCACTACTTTTGACCAGAGATGTATTGGCCCAAGTCAACAGTAGTGCACTTATAAAGGGAAAAGGGTTACATTTTGAACTCAAAACTAGAACCCAAATATCAACCGTGTGTGGAGGGGGTGGGGAGGTGCAGTATGTGTGTGTGTGTGTGTGTGTGTGTGTGCGTGTGTATGTGTGTGTGTGTGTGTGTATATGTGTGTGTGTGTGTGCGTGTGTATGTGTGTGTGTGTGTGTGTGTGTGTGTGTGTGTGTGTGTGTGTGTGTGTGTGTGTGTGTGTGTGTGTGTGTGTGTTTTGTGGCCATGCATGAATGCACATATTGATTTAACTCATGCTTCACTCCAGAGGCCCATTTACACACTCCACTTTGATTCCTTTGATCTTCTGAATCACTTCCAGGGTCAACTGGTGTCAGAGAGTAAAGGTCACCCCACGAGTCTGCTGTTTGATCAGATCCAACTAGCTGCAACAAGCTGCCATTTCAAAAAAAGTTTGTAATGGAAACCTCTAAACTACTTTACCTCATCACTGGGTTTGTTTCCCGGGGAGGTGTTCGATGCGCTCCCTATTCTCTTTCAAGAAGCCCTGTTCATATGGAATATTTTCCCATTTTAGACTTGTTGTTGTTATTTCCATGGGGATAGCCATGTTACCGGGGTAACCTTGACCTCTGTCTTCATTTGGCGGTGTGGTTGGGAAAGACGTTTTAAGATGCATAGGACCGCGAGAGAGGCCGACGCAGTAGTCGATATATCAATCATTTTAATCAGCCAGGAGAGGTGTGGGTGGGAGAAGTAGGGAGGATGGGAGGGAACCCCTTCGACATTTACACAAGTGTCCCAAAGCTGTGGGAGTGAACAGTATAGAGGCTGTAGGGGCTAATTAGAACCTCATGCAACCACTGAGCCCGCAACGCTGCCGGCTTCAGAGTGAAGTTGAATCCCATAAGGCACTGCAGTTTTTTTTGTTTGTTTAATTTCACACCAAATAATGGAGAGGCGTGCCTAATTATATGTCACGTGCATTTGTTTATGCCAGACCACAAGACTTGAGATAAATATGAAATACATCCCAAATTGAATATGTGTGTGTGTGGGGGGGGGGGGGGGGGCAAGCTGAATTACAGCTTCATAAACAAGAAATAAGACACAAAAACAAAAAACTTGAGCGTGGATAACTATTAACCCCCCCCCCCTCCAAGTCAATACTTTGTAGAGCCACCTTTTGCAGCAATTACAGCTGCAAGTCTCTTGGGGTATGTCTCCATAAGCTTGGCACATCTAGCCACTGGGATTTTACCCATTTTTCATGGCAATACTGCTCCAGCTCCTTCAAGTTGGATGGGTTCCTGCTGGTGTACAGCAATCTTTAAGTCATACCACAGATTCTCAATTGGATATCCTTCTGGGCTTTGACTAGGTCATTCCAAGACATTTAAATGTTTCCCTTTAAACCACTGAAGTGTTGCTTTAGCAGTATGCTTAGGGTCATTGTCCTGCTGGATGGTGAACCTCTGTCCCAGTCTCAAATCTCTGGAAGATTTAAACAGTTTTCCCTCAAGAATTTCCCTCTATTTTGCGCCATCCATCATTCCTTCATTTCTGACAAGTTTCCCAGTCCCTGCCGATGAAAAACATCCTCACAGCATGATGCTGTCACCACCATGCTTCACTGTGGGGATGCTGTTCTCGGGGTGATGAGAGGTGTTGGGTTTTGTATTTATACAGTGGAACCTTTATGAACTCTGTCGAATGTGCCCGGACCACTAATTAGACCCATCGCACCGGTGCGCCTCCATAAAAACTCCCCTCAACTGCATTAATAAACAAAAGGAGCCAAAAGGTGACAGCCATAAAATAAGTTTCTCTCTCACAGGAGCTAGCTGGAGCAGGGATTTAGTGACTGTCTGTTCGGCAGGTAGGGAAGAGGGTTTAAGGCTCTCAATGAACTGATTAACTGTTTACATATTTTGCATTACTCATCTACAGTGGGGCGAAAAAAGTATTTAGTCAGCCACCAATTGTGCAAGTTCTCCCACTTAAAAAGATGAGAGAGGCCGGTAATTTTCATCATAGGTACAATTCAACTATGACAGACAAAATGAGAAAAAAAAATCCAGAAAATTACGTTGTAGGATTTTAATCTCTATATGTGCTTTTTTTCTCTCTCTCTTTGGCTGGTAGAATTGGCTGTGTATTTTAGTGAGTTGTTGGTGACCTAACATAATCGTTTGTGGTGCTTTCCCCGTAAATCCTATTTGAAATCGGACACTGTGGTGGGATTAACAACAAGACTACCTTGAAAATGATATAATGATCCCGGTAACGGGATCTCAACCATAAGAAGGTGTCAGATTTCAAATAAAGCTTTACCGAAAAAGCCCACCATGCAAAAATCTGAGGACAGCGCTCAGACACCAAAACAACCCAAAACAGATATCCGCCATGTTGTGTAGTCAATAGAAGTCAGAAATAGCATTATAAATATTCACTTACCTTTGATGATCTTTATCAGAATGCACTCCCAGGAATCCCAGTTACACAATATATTTTTGATTTGATTGATAAAGACCATAATTTATGTCCAAATACCTCCTTTTTGTTCGCGCATTTAGCCCAGTAATCCAAATTCATGACACGCAGGTGCAGACGGAAAGTCAAAAAAGTTCAGTTGCAGTCCGTAGAAACATGTCAAACAATGTATAGAAATAATCTTTAGGATGTTTTTAACATAAATCTTCAATAATGTTCCAACCAGAGAATTCCTTTGTCTGTAGAAATGCAATGGAACAGAGCTTGCTCTCACGTGAACGAGCATGTGGTCAGCTCATGCCTCTCTGGCAGACCTCTGACTCATTCCCCTCTCATTCGCCCCCACTTCACAGTAGAAACATCAAACAAGGTTCTAAAGACTGTTGGCATCTAGTGGAAGCCTTGTGAAGTGCAATATGACCCCATAGACACTGTGTATTCAATAGGGAATGAGTTGAAAAACTACAAACCTCAGATTTCCCACTTCCTGGTTGGATTTTTTCTCAGGTTTTTGCCTGCCATATGAGTTATGTTATACTCACAGATATCATTCAAACAGTTTTATAAACTTCAGATCCAAATATATATATAGTTTACTCTGACAGTTTACTCAGTTTACTCTGGGCACATTATTCATCCAAGCTACTCAATACTGCCCTGTGACAAGTGTTCAATTTCAAGTCTATGTATATAGGGCAGCAGCCTGTAAGATGCTAGTGATGGCTATTTAACAGTATGATGGCCTTGAGATAGAAGCTGTTTTTCAGTCTCTCGGTCCCAGCTTTGATGCACCTGTACATACATTGTCTTCTAGAAGATAAAGGGATGAATAGATAGGCAGTGGCTTGGGTGGTTGTTGTCCTTGATGATATTTTTGGCCTTCCTGTAACATTGGGTGCTGTAGTGTCCTGGAGGGGAGGTAGTTTGCCCCCAGTGATAAGTTGAGCGGACTGCATCACTCTCTGGAAAGTCCTGCAGTTGTGGGCGGTGCAGTGGCCGTACCAGGCGGTGACACAGCCCGATAGGATGCTCACAATTGTACATTTGTAAAGGTTTGTGAGGGTACCAAGCCAAACCTCTTCAGCCACGCACGCCTCCAACTCAATCATCAAGTTTGCAGATGACACAACCTTAGTATGCCCGATTACCAAAAGTAACGAGAGCCTACAGGGAGGAGGTGAGGGCCCTGGGAGTGTGGTGTATATAACCTCTCACTCAACGTCAACAAAGCAAAACAAAGGAGCTGATCGTGGACTTCTGGAAACAGCATAAGGAGTAGAGAAGGTGGAGAAGGTGGAAAGCTTCCAGGGCCAAGACATACACATCACCGACAAACTGAAATGGTCCACCCACACAGACAGTGTTGTTATTCCCTCCGTAAGGCAATCAAACAGAGACAAAGTGGACTCGCAATTCAAAGACTCAGACACGAGACGTATGTGGCAGGTTCTACAGACGGGAAAACATTGTGGACACCGAAGTCTGCCAGAAACACTTTCTTCGCCCACTTTGAGGATAGCACAGTGCCACCCACACTGCTGGCCGAGACGGCCACCCTAAATACCCAGATGGCATCCCTAGCCGGCCCAGACAGCATCCCTAGCCGGCCCAGACGGCATCCCTAGCCGGCCCAGATGGCATCCCTAGCTGGCCCAGGCAGCATCCCTAGCCGGCCCAGATGGCATCCCTAGCCGGCCCAGATGGCATCCCTAGCCAGCCCAGACGGCATCCCTAGCCGAGTCCTCAGAGCACACAGAGAAAGGAATCCAAAAAACTACTGCTAAACTTTGTTAAACCATGTCAAAATCCGTTTCTATCTAATCCTCAGGTACTCTAAAATGAAATTAAACTATAATATTTACTACGAAAAGAAGTATATTCAGTAGGAAAACAATATTAGCAGGTGCGCATTCTCTTCGTCGCGTGTGCATAGAATGATTTCCAAGTCTGTACTAAAACTCATAATCCTTATTTGGGAATAAACAAGTCTGAAACCTTGAAAAAAGACTACTGACATCCATAGGAATTGTATACTGGGAGCTAGGTTAAATTTTTTTCCTTATACGTTGTCACGCCCATTCTCTATTTTTGGTTAGGCCAGGGTGTGACTAGGGTGGGCATTCTATGTTCATGTTTCTATGTTTTCTATTTCTTTGTGCTTGGCCAGGTATGGTTCTCAATCAGGGACAGCTGTCTATTGTTGTCTCTGATTGGCAATCATACTTAGGTAGCTTTTCCCCCCTCCTTCAGTGTGGGATCTTGTTCTTTCGGTTGTGTGCAGATAGTTGGCACAACAAAGCTGGTCGGTCGGTGTATTCGTCATTGTTTTGTTTTTCTAAAAGATTCACTTCGTTATTAAATTATATGGAACTCAAAGAATGCTGCGCCTTGGTCTCATCCTTCCGACAACACCCATTACTCCATTGGAAGCGCATGGTCTCTCTCAAAAAAACAAATGTGTTTACATTTCTACAAACTTCAGAACTTCTTTTCCAATGGTACCAATCATATGCATATCCTGGCTTTAGGGCCAGAGCAACAGGCAGTTTACTTTGGGCACGTTATTCAGGCAGAAATGGAGATAAATAAACCCTATCTTGAAGAAGTTTTAAAGTTGATAACTATACTGTTTGTATTTAGTATATATTTCGTTTTCCCAGTGACCATGTGGTGGTTCGCGCTTTCATTTTTGTGCAAATGCTGCCATCTATCCACGATTTCTGATTAGGGTAGGTTTTAATAGTCAGAGTGGGTGCAACATCTGCTATACACTTTCTGATAAACTCAATCAACGTATCAGTGTATTCGTCAATGTTATTCTCGGAGGCCACCTGAAACATATGCCAGTCTATGTGATGAAAAACAAACCAGAAGGATTCCAATTTGTCAGACCTGAAACATATTCCAGTCTATGTGATGAAAAACAAACATTCCAATTTGTCAGACCAGCATTGAGTAGTTACTTAGTACGGTTACTTCATGTTTGAGTTTCTGCCTATTGGAAGGGAGGAGCAAAATGGAGTCGTGATCAGATTTGCCAAAGATGGGGAAGGGCCTTCTATATATCCCCAAAGTTGGAGTAGCAGTGGTTGGATGTTTTAGCAGCGCGAGTACTAGAGTCAATGTGTTGATAGAACTTCGGGAACATTTTCCTCATTGTTCTTTGTTAAAATCACAATCTACAGTAAATACGGCCTCAGGATATGTAGTTTCCAGTTTGCGTAAAGTCCAGTGAAGTGCTTTGAGGGCCATCGTGGTATCGGCTTGAGGGGGAATATACACCACTGTGACTACAACCCCAAAATAATTAACTTGGGAGGCAATACAGTCAAAATTTGTGAGGTATTTTATGTCAGGTGAACAAAAGGACTTGAGATCCTGTATGTTATCACAATCTCACCATGAAGAGTTAGTTAATCCCGGAGAGATATTTGTTCCTGTTAACTGGCTGTACGGACAGTATATCTTTAGAGAGAGAGAGATGATTCCGTGAAACAGAGTATGTTAAAATACCTTATGTCTCTCTGGAAGGGGATCCTCTCCCTGAGCTCATCTACTTTATTATCCAGAGACTGAACATTAGCGAGTAACATACTCAGAAGTGGTGGATGATGTGCCCGCCTCCTGAGTCAGACTAGAAGTCCACTCCGAATACCTCTTCTCCACCTGCAGTGTTTTGAATCAGCCTCTGGGATCAGTTCAATTGCCCTGTGAGGGGGGGACGAACAAAGGATCTGGATCGGGAAAGTTGTATGCTGGTGAGTTACCGCCACTCTGATATCCGAAAGTTCTTCTCGGCTGTATGGTTTGTCACAACACACTCAAAAATGCTGGGCTATTAATTAATGTAAGAAATAATAACGGGGGGAAATAAACTGCAATGTTGCCTAGGAGCTAGAAGCATGGCTGCCCCATATGTTGGCGCCATTTTCTTCAGCCATTGTGTGTGTGTGTGTGTGTCAGAGTTAGTGATATTTACTGGCTGGCTCACACAACTTAGCTTGCTAGCAAGGGAACCAGGCCAGTGTTTGCCGAGCCACCACGTCTGACCGGGTATTGAATAGGAAACAGGGAAACATAGACTTGTGGGGTTATCACTCCTCTGTGCTTCCAAAGACCCGCTTCTCTCCATTCTGCTCTGTCATGTTCATTAGCATCAGTGATTGGCCCCCAGCTACAGAGAACACTGCATGATGGAGTGTGTCTGTGTGGGGAGGTTGGTTATTTGTGTGTGTGTGTGTAATGCACTCACTCGAGTGTGTGTTCCAGTCTCTGTCTCTCTGTCTCTACAGTCTCTGTCTGTCTGTTCCTGCGATTTGTGTGTTGGTGTGTACTACACATCATGCTGGCTGTGTGTTGGTGTTTACATGGATGGTTAACATGGTCTGGTTTTGAGCTACCGGATGTCAACTCAATATTCTGGGAACCACTACTCCCTAATACCCTCAAACCAAAGGTTTCATGTGTGAATCACATCTCGGGGATGGTCACACAAGGAAAAAGGATGAGCATACTGTGATGAGATGTAATGTTATGCGGTGAGATGTGGTGAGATGTGGTGTTATGCGGTGAGATGAGATGTGGTGTTATGCGGTGAGATGTGATGAGATGTGGTGTTATGAGATGTAATGTTATGCGGTGAGATGTGATGAGATGTGGTGTGATGAGATGTGGTGTGATGAGATGTAATGTTATGTGACGAGATGTAATGAGATGTGGTGTGATGAGATGTAATGTTATGCTGTGAGATGCGATGAGACGTGACGAGATGTGGTGAGACGTGACGAGACGTGGTGAGAGAGGGAGCATAAATATAGGGAATGCTAGCTTCTCTCTCTCGCTTGGTACTTTAGCTCTTGTGGCAAAAACACAAAACATAGGCCAGGTTGCATTTTTATGGCCCTGGAAACCTACTTTGATTTTGTTGTCCTGAAAACAGTATTTTGCACTCGATGAACAAATAGTCAACCATTTTTAATGAAATACACACTTTTACATCAAAACACTTAGCTTTTCCCCGCATGTTGCTATCAAAACGCTTTGTTGCCAGTTTCCACTTGATCCTGTTAGCGTTGCTTAAACTTCATTGGTATTATAATGTTTAGGTTCTAATATGGGAGCTGATAAAGTAGCAGGGTATTTTCTATCTATAAATAGCAGTGGGAAGCTGGAGATGAATGGTCCAGGGTTGGAAAGGGATTATTACCATTCTATTCTTTATGGAAATAACAGGTCAGCTGTGGGAGGAGCCAGGCAGAGAGGGTGGTCTCTTCCTGACAGATAGCTGATCAGCTGGGGGAGGAGCCAGGCAGAGAGGGTGGTCCCTTCCTGACAGATAGTTGATCAGCTGGGGGAGGAGCCATGCAGAGAGGGTGGTCCCTTCCTGACAGATAGTTGATCAGCTGGGGGAGGAGCCATGCAGAGAGGGTGGTCCCTTCCTGACAGATAGTTGATCAGCTGGGGGAGGAGCCATGCAGAAAGGTTGGTCCCTTCCTGACAGATAGCTGATCAGCTGGGGGATGAGCCATGCAGAGAGGGTGGTCCCTTCCTGACAGATAGCTGATCAGCTGGGGGAGGAGCCAGGCAGAGAGGGTGGTCTCTTCCTGACAGATAGCTGATCAGCTGGGGGAGGAGCCAGGCAGAGAGGGTGGTCTCTTCCTGACAGATAGCTGACCAGCTGGGGGAGGAGCCAGGCAGAGAGGGTGGTCCCTTCCTGACAGATAGCTGATCAGCTGGGGGAGGAGCCATGCAGAGAGGGTGGTCTCTTCCTGACAGATAGCTGATCAGCTGGGGGAGGAGCCAGGCAGAGAGGGTGGTCTCTTCCTGACAGATAGCTGATCAGCTGGGGGAGGAGCCAGGCAGAGAGGGTGGTCTCTTCCTGACAGATAGCTGATCAGCTGGGGGAGGAGCCAGGCAGAGAGGGTGGTCCCTTCCTGACAGATAGCTGATCAGCTGGGGGAGGAGCCAGGCAGAGAGGGTGGTCCCTTCCTGACAGATAGCTGATCAGCTGGGGGAGGAGCCAGGCAGAGAGGGTAGTCTCTTCCTGACAGATAGCTGATCAGCTGGGGGAGGAGCCAGGCAGAGAGGGTAGTCTCTTCCTGACAGATAGCTGATCAGCTGGGGGAGGAGCCAGGCAGAGAGGGTAGTCTCTTCCTGACAGATAGCTGATCAGCTGGGGGAGGAGCCAGGCAGAGAGGGTGGTCTCTTCCTGATTATTTTCTTGCCTAATCTGTTCTATAATTTTCTCAAATGTATGTTTATCCTTCTCTTTGACTTCTCCTCCCTCCTCCTCCCTCCTTCTTCTCCCTCCTTCTTCTCCCTCCTCCTCCCTCCTTCTTCTCCCTCCTCCTCCCTCCTTCTTCTCCCTCCTGTCCTAATCTACTGTATCCATCAATCTACTTCCTCATCTTATAGCTGCGTACAGTGTCTTCTTCTTGAGTTTCCTCTTATTCCGTTGGAACAGTTTTGTTTATTTTCTTTCAAATCTGTCTGTTTCTAAAAAAACAAAAAAACAATTTGTAGGCTCATTACTGCAACAAATATTTTAGTTTTCTCTATTATTTCATTATTTCTAACCCTGTCTCTGCTGATCATAGCCTTCCACAAGGTCTGTGTCTCTGTAACTAGATCGACGTTCCCTCTCAGTGACTTTAAAGTGGAACTGACAGCGTTTTGACAACAATAACATCTCATACAAATCTGATCATATACACCCCCAGGAAGAATATCACAACGTTCTAATACCTTCTGACAAGCGACCACATAAATATGGTCATTGTCACATTTTCATGAATTCTTTAGAATGTTTGAGAATTACTTATAGCATTTGTGAATATTCTATAGCAATATAGAATGGGAAAGCGTTTGGATAATTAATAGATACTGCAGCAGTCTAAGGTACTGCATCACAGTGCTTGAAGCGTAACTACAGACCCGGGTTCTATCCCGGGCTGTTTCGCAGCCGGCCGCGACCTGGAGAAACATGAGGCGGCACACAATTTGCCCAGCGCCGTCCATGTTAGGGGAGGGTTTGGCTGGTAGCGATGACCTTGTCCCGTTGCGCTCTGTTGACTCCTTATGGCGAGCCGGGTGCAATGCATGCTGACACGGTAGCCAGTTGTTCGGCGTTTCCTCTGACACATTGGTGCGCTGGCTTTCGGATTAAGCAGTGTGGTAAGAAGCAGTGTTTCAGAGGATTCATGGCTCTCGACCTTTGCCTCTTCTCAGTCCGTACGGTAGTTGCAGCGATGGGACAAGACCGCGAATACCAGATGGATAAAAACCGAAGCCAGACTGCAACATTTTAGTTGCCTAGCTAGGACTTTGTCATGTCTGTACACTACCTAGAAACCTCTCTGTGTGAGACGTTTATGAGTTGTATTTTGACCAGCTCTCGTCTTTGCCATGGATGGTCTTTATACTCATCATGTTCACATTTGAATTATGAACGAGGCTTTGGGTCTCCTCCATCATCAGCTTGACTCTAGACCTTTTGGACATTTTTTATGCACACTTTTTGGAACCATTTTATTTGTGAATGTTATATGAGCCAAAATGTCTAGACCATGGACTAACCTAGTTACTGATGGCCAAAGGGCTACTCTACCCGTTCATACGTGTTGTGGAAAAATATCAGACGGTCAAGATTTGAAATTGGGAAAGAAGGAGAGGGAGAGACGGAGAGGGAGGAATATTGAAAAAATTGTCTCCTGTCAGTTACGGTGGGTAGTCTCCAGTCTGTTACTGCAGGTAGTCTCCAGTCAGTTACTGTAGGTAGTCTCCAGTCAGTTACTGTAGGTAGTCTCCAGTATGTTACTGCAGGTAGTCTCCAGTCAGTTACTGCAGGTAGTCTCCAGTCAGTTACTGCAGGTAGTCTCCAGTCAGTTACTGTAGGTAGTCTCCAGTCAGTTACTGTAGGTAGTCTCCAGTCAGTTACTGTAGGTAGTCTCCAGTCTGTTACTGTAGGTGGTCTCCAGTCAGTTACTGTAGGTGGTCTCCAGTCAGTTACTGTAGGTGGTCTCCAGTCAGTTACTGCAGGTAGTCTCCAGTCTGTTACTGCAGGTAGTCTCCAGTCAGTTACTGTAGGTAGTCTCCAGTCTGTTAATGCAGGTAGTCTCCAGTTTGTTACTGTAGGTAGTCTCCAGTCTGTTACTGTATGTAGTCTCCAGTCTGTTACTGTATGTAGTCTCCAGTCTGTTACTGTAGGTCGTCTCCAGTCTGTTACTGTAGGTCGTCTCCAGTCTGTTACTGTAGGTAGTCTCCAGTCAGTTACTGCAGGTAGTATCTAGTCAGTTACTGCAGGTAGTCTCTAGTCAATTACTGTAGGTAGTCTCCAGTCTGTTACTGTAGGTAGTCTCCAGTCTGTTACTGCAGGTAGTCTCCAGTCTGTTACTGTAGGTAGTCTCCAGTCTGTTACTGTAGGTAGTGTCCAGTCTGTTACTGTAGGTGGTCTCCAGTCAGTTACTGTAGGTGGTCTCCAGTCAGTTACTGCAGGTAGTCTCCAGTCTGTTACTGTATGTAGTCTCCAGTCTGTTACTGTAGGTAGTCTCCAGTCTGTTACTGTAGGTAGTCTCCAGTCTGTTACTGTATGTAGTCTCCAGTCTGTTACTGTAGGTAGTCTCCAGTCTGTTACTGTAGGTAGTCTCCAGTCAGTTACTGCAGGTAGTATCTAGTCAGTTACTGCAGGTAGTCTCTAGTCAATTACTGTAGGTAGTCTCTAGTCAATTACTGGAGGTAGTCTCCAGTCTGTTACTGTAGGTAGTCTCCAGTCTGTTACTGTAGGTAGTCTCCAGTCTGTTACTGCAGGCAGTCTCCAGTCTGTTACTGCAGGTAGTCTTCAGTCTGTTACTGCAGGTAGTCTCCAGTCTGTTACTGTAGGTAGTCTCCAGTCTGTTACTGTAGGTAGTCTCCAGTCTGTTACTGCAGGCAGTCTCCAGTCTGTTACTGCAGGTAGTCTCCAGTCTGTTACTGTAGGTAGTCTCCAGTCTGTTACTGCAGGTAGTCTCCAGTCTGTTACTGCAGGTAGTCTCCAGTCTGTTACTGCAGGTAGTCTCCAGTCTGTTACTGTAGGTAGTCTCCAGTCCAGACTGCCCTGGGTTGTTTGGCTCTGTTTATGTGTAGCCTGGTCTTTGTCTGACACTAGTCTGCCCTTTAGTGTGACCCACATCTACCCCTGTCCTCTCTTGTGCATTTTAATGCTAGATTATATTATTTTCAATCTGCATCTATCTGGAAACAATATGGATAAAACATTTTCTGATTTTTACTGTAATTCTACAGCTAATGTCATCAGCTGTTGTTAAACCAAATTATAAAGTAGTCTTGTTAATTTAAGTGGCAAATTTACACGGATGAAAATGAGTCCATAGTCTCCTGTATAGCTATTAGTCGGCGCTGGTGGAAAACACTGTATAGTGCACTACTTTAGTCCAGGGCCCTGTGGGTTTCACCTGGGTTAAATGCTGTAGTGTGCCTTGATCCTGCTAGAGGCTTGTCATTGTCAGTCTGTTTGTCTCCTGGGGATAGTGGTGACAATGGCTGTGGTGGCAGACTGCAGGGCGATGGAGCTTTCTGTCAGAGAAAGAGGACTGTGAGCGACAGCTGACAGATGGCCTCTGTCACTGCCGGTTTCTACCCAGAGAGAACCTTACCGTGGCTGGACTGTATACTTGACTATTTACCGGTTTTCATGGGCAGAATGGCTTGAGTTTTTACTTTTCCTTGTAAAAAGGTATTTCAATGTTTGCTTTGTTAAATGTGTTATGCCAATTTGCCTCACTTTAATGTCTGTTTTTTTTTATAGTTTACTCCATTTGCTTCTAGTCATTTCTCGCCCTCTCCTTCCACACACACCAAGCCACGCCCCCATGCCACTCAAAGGGGAGCAGCACTCGTCTCAACAACCACTCTGTGACAGTCTGCATGGTCAATAGGGAAGATGTTGTTGGCAACGATGATGCTTTCCACTTTGCTTCATAATATAGATCCACAAGAGTTCTATAATCACACTGTGAGTTTGTGTATCTTACTCTCTGATAAACAGCTAGTTTGACTTTTCTTAGCAAGTTGTTGGCTAAAATATATTGTGTTAGCCTCAAATGCTAATTGCTAGTTAGCTGGCTAGCTAAATGTACTGAGTCAGAGTAAACGTAGCTAGCTAGCTATCACGGCCTGATACTGGTGATGGTGTAGGCCTAGACAAGCATGTTGTTTGTGACAGTATCTTCTAAATCCCAGAGGAATACGTGTTTTGACAGTAGTGTGATGTAATTTGTTGACCATATCACCCAGCCGTAGTCCTTTACACTGTGATTTATATGGAATGTTGTACATCCCTCAGGCATTCATCATGGCGTTGTCATATAGTCCACAGAGTACATACCTCGTCTACAAAACCTAGAGAGTTAACGTGATGTGTAATTCATAGAGCACACAGCTATATGGCTGGGATGTGAATTTAAAGACATGACCATACCGTCATTTATATACTAGGGTTGGGCTTAATCAAAGCTATGCTACACACAGCTAGGCTGCACACAGCTAGGCTGCACACAGCTAGGCTACACACAGCTAGGCTACACACAGCTAGGCTACTCACAACTAGGCTACTCACAGCTAGGCTACACACAGCTAGGCTACTCACAGCTAGGCTACACACAGCTAGGCTACACACAGCTAGGCTACTCACAGCTAGTGTTGTGTTTTGATATTCTAGCTTGTCACTTTAGGGCACTTGTAACACCCTGCTTACGTAAATTGGAATGCCTGGAATGTTTAGTCCTGTGAAATGCCACATTAGTTTCTACAGCCGTCTCATGGGCTGTCCTTATATTAATTGTATAAGTAATACAGTGGTCTATACAACAGCTAGGCTACACAAAGGGTGATATATATATATATATTGCAATACTTTACACAGTCATGCATATATCTTCACAGTGGTGTAAAGTACTTAAGTACAAATATTTTAAAATACTACTTTAGTCGTTTTTGGGGCTATCTGTGCTTACTTTACAGTGTATATTTTCGACAACTTTTAGTTCACTACATTCCAAAAGTAAATATTGTACTTTTGACTCCATACATTTCCCTGACACCCAAAAGTAGTCGTTACATTTTTAATGCTTAGCAGGGCAGGAAAATAGTCAAATTCACACACTTATCAAGAGAACATCCCTGGTCATCCCTACTGCCTCTGATCTGACAGACTCACTAAACAGAGAACATCCCTACTGACTCTGATCTGGAGGACTCACTAAACACACATGCTTCATTTGAAAATTATGTCTGAATGTTGGAGTATATTTAAAACCAAATACTTGTATACTCAAGTAACATTTTACTGGCTGACTTTTACTTGAGTCATTTTCTATTAAGGTATCTTTTACTCAGGTATGACAGTTGGGTACTTTTCAACACTGCATCTTCATATCCAGCAGGAACAGTCCACAGACAACACATCTACTGCCAGGTTGGGTTCATATGTGTGTCCCCAGCAGGAACAGTCCACAGACAACACATCTACTGCCAGGTTGGGTTCATATGTGTGTCCCCAGCAGGAACAGACCACAGACAACACATCTACTGCCAGGTTGGGTTCATATGTGTGTCCCCAGCAGGAACAGACAACACATCTACTGCCAGGTTGGGTTCATATGTGTGTCCCCAGCAGGAACAGACCACAGACAACACATCTACTGCCAGGTTGGGTTCATATGTGTGTCCCCAGCTGGAACAGACCACAGACAACACATCTACTGCCAGGTTGGGTTCATATTTGTGTCCCCAGCAGGAACAGACAACACATCTACTGTCAGGTTGGGTTCATATGTGTGTCCCCAGCAGGAACAGACAACACATCTACTGTCAGGTTGGGTTCATATGGGTGTCCCCAGCAGGAACAGTCCACAGACAACACATCTACTGCCAGGTTGGGTTCATATGTGTGTCCCCAGCAGGAACAGACAACACATCTACTGCCAGGTTGGGTTCATATGGGTGTCCCCAGCAGGAACAGTCCACAGACAACACATCTACTGCCAGGTTGGGTTCATATGTGTGTCCCCAGCAGGAACAGACACCACATCTACTGTCAGGTTGGGTTCATATGGGTGTCCCCAACAGGAACAGACAACACATCTACTGTCAGGTTGGGTTCATATGGGTGTCCCCAGCAGGAACAGTCCACAGCAGTTTGTAATATTTATTGAAAGGTACAGTATATCCATGTCTTTTAGATACTGTATTGCGATACACAATGTGTGATGTGTTGAAAGATGTCAATGTACAGACATGTAGACACCCATTCATAAACTGTGTAAAGATGACTGAACACAGTATAGCTACAGCACCATCCTCTTATCCCAGACCCAGATGACTGGCTACAGTATCATCCTCTTATCCCAGACCCAGATGACTGGCTACAGTACCATCCTCTTATCCCAGATGACTGGATACAGTACCATCCTCTTATCCCAGATGACTGGCTACAGTACCATCCTCATCCCAGATGACTGGCTACAGTACCATCCTCTTATCCCAGACCCAGATGACTGGCTACAGTACCATCCTCTTATCCCAGACCCAGATGACTGGCTACAGTACCATCCTCTTATCCCAGATGACTGGCTACAGTACCATCCTCTTATCCCAGATGACTGGCTACAGTACCATCCTCTTATCCCAGATGACTGGCTACAGTACCATCCTCTTATCCCAGATGACTGGCTACAGTACCATCCTCTTATCCCAGATGACTGGCTACAGTACCATCCTCTTATCCCAGATGACTGGCTACAGTACCATCCTCTTATCCCAGATGACTGGCTACAGTACCATCCTCTTATACCAGATGACTGGCTACAGTACCATCCTCTTATCCCAGATGACTGGCTACAGTACCGTCCTCTTATCCCAGACCCAGATGACTAGCTACAGTACCATCCTCTTATCCCAGACCCAGATGACTAGCTACAGTACCATCCTCTTATCCCAGACCCAGATGACTGGCTACAGTACCATCCTCTTGTCCCAGACCCAGATAACTGGCTACAGTACCATCCTCTTATCCCAGACCCAGATGACTGGCTACAGTACCGTCCTCTTATCCCAGATGACTGGCTACAGTACCATCCTCTTATCCCAGATGACTGGCAACAGTACCATCCTCTTATCCCAGATGACTGGCTACAGTACCAACCTCTTATCCCAGATGACTGGCTACAGTACCAACCTCCTATCCCAGACCCAGATGACTGGCTACAGTACCATCCTCTTATCCCAGATGACTGGCTACAGTACCATCCTCTTATCCCAGACCCAGATGACTGGCTACAGTACCATCCACTTATGCCAGACCCAGATGACTGGCTACAGTACCATCCTCTTATCCCAGACCCAGATGACTGGCTACAGTACCATCCTCTTATCCCAGATGACTGGCTACAGTACCATCCTTTTATCCCAGACCCAGATGACTGGCTACAGCACCATCCTCTTATCCCAGACCCAGATAACTGGCAACAGCACCATCCTCTTGTCCCCGACCCAGATGACTGGCTACAGTACCATTCTCTTATCCCAGACCCAGATGACTGGCTACAGTACCATCCTCTTATCCCAGACCCAGATGACTGGCTACAGTACCATCCTCTTATCCCAGACCCAGATAACTGGCAACAGCACCATCCTCTTGTCCCCGACCCAGATGACTGGCTACAGTACCATCCTCTTATCCCAGACCCAGATGACTCGCTACAGCACCATCCTCTTATCCCAGACCCAGATGACTGGCTACAGAACCATCCTCTTATCCCAGACCCAGATGAGTGGCTACAGTACCATCCTCTTATCCCAGACCCAGATGATTGGCTACAGTACCATCCTCTTGTCCCCGGACCCAGATGACTGGCTACAGTATCATCCTCTTATCCCAGACCCAGATGACTGGCTACAGTACCATCCTCGTATCCCAGACCCAGATGACTGGCTACAGTACCATCCTCTTATCCCAGACCCAGATGACTGGCTACAGTACCATCCTCTTATCCCAGACCCAGATGACTGGCTACAGTACCATCCTCTTATCCCAGACCCAGATGACTGGCTACAGTACCATCCTCTTATCCCAGACCCAGATGACTGGCTACAGTACCATCCTCTTATCCCAGACCCAGATGACTGGCTACAGCACCATCCTCTTATCCCAGACCCAGATGACTGGCTACAGCACCATCCTCTTATCCCAGACCCAGATGACTGGCTACAGTACCATCCTCTTATCCCAGACCAAGATGACTGGCTACAGTACCATCCTCTTATCCCAGACCCAGATGACTGGCTACAGTATCATCCTCTTTTCCCAGACCCAGATGACTGGCTACAGTACCATCCTCTTTTCCCAGACCCAGATGACTGGCTACAGTACCATCTTCTTGTCCCAGACCCAGATGACTGGCTACAGTACCATCCTCTTATCCCAGACCCAGATGACTGGCTACAGTACCATCCTCTTATCCCAGATGACTGGATACAGTACCATCCTCTTATCCCAGATGACTGGATACAGTACCATCCTCTTATCCCAGACCCAGATGACTGGCTTCAGTACCATCCTCTTATCCTAGACCCAGATGACTGGCTACAGTACCAACGTCTTATCCCAGATGACTGGCCACAGTACCATCCTCTTATCCCAGACCCAGATGACTGGCCACAGTACCATCCTCGTATCCCAGACCCAGATGACTGGCTTCAGTACCAACGTCTTATCCCAGATGACTGGCCACAGTACCATCCCCTTATCCCAGACCCAGATGACTGGCCACAGTACCATCCTCTTATCCCAGACCCAGATGACTGGCTACAGTACCATCCTCGTATCCCAGACCCAGATGACTGGCTACAGTACCATCATCGTATCCCAGATGACTGGATACAGTACCATCCTCTTATCCCAGACCCAAATGACTGGATACAGTATCATCCTCTTATCCCAGATGATTGGCTACAGTACCATACTCTTATCCCAGACCCAGATGGCTGGCTACAGTACCATCCTCTTATCCCAGACCCAGATGACTGGCTACAGTACCATCCTCTTATCCCAGACCCAGATGACTGGCTACAGTACCATCCTCTTATCCCAGACCCAGATGGCTGGCTACAGTACCATCCTCTTATCCCAGACCCAGATGACTGGCTACAGTACCATCCTCTTATCCCAGACCCAGATGACTGGCTTCAGTACCATCCTCTTATCCTCTTATCCTAGACCCAGATGACTGGCTACAGTACCAACCTCTTATCCCAGATGACTGGCCACAGTACCATCCTCTTATCCCAGACCCAGATGACTGGCTACAGTACCATCCTCTTATCCCAGACCCAGATGACTGGCTACAGTACCAGCCTCTTATCCCAGACCCAGATGACTGGATACAGTACCATCCTCTTATCCCAGACCCAGATGACTGTATACAGTACCATCCTCTTATCCCAGACCCAGATGACTGGCTACAGTACCTTCCTCTTATCCCAGATGACTGGATACAGTACCATCCTCTTATCCCAGATGACTGGCTACAGTACCATCCTCTTATCCCAGACCCAGGTGACTGGCTACAGTACCATCCTCTTATCCCAGATGACTGGATACAGTACCATCCTCTTATCCCAGATGACTGGCTACAGTACCATCCTCTTTTCCCAGACTCAGATGACTGGCCACAGTACCATCCCCTTATCCCAGACCCAGATGACTGGCCACAGTACCATCCTCTTATCCCAGACCCAGATGACTGGCTACAGTATCATCCTCTTATCCCAGATAACTGGCTACAGTACCATCCTCTTATCCCAGACCCAGATGGCTGGCTACAGTACCGTCCTCTAATCCCAGACCCAGATGACTGGCTACAGTACCGTCCTCTTATTTCCAGATGACTGGCTACAGTACCATCCTCTTATCCCAGATGACTGGCTACAGTACCATCCTCTTATCCCAGATGACTGGCTACAGTACCATCCTCTTATCCCAGATGACTGGCTACAGTACCGTCCTCTTATCCCAGATGACTGGCTACAGTACCGTCCTCTTATCCCAGACCCAGATGACTGGCTACAGTACCATCCTCTTATCCCAGACCCAGATGACTGGCTACAGTACCATCCTCTTATCCCAGACCCAGATGACTGGCTACAGTACCATCCACTTATCCCAGACCCAGATGACTGGCTACAGTACCATCCTCTTATCCCAGATGACTGGCTACAGTACCATCCTCTTATCCCAGACCCAGATGACTGGGTACAGTACCGTCCTCTTATCCCATACCCAGATGACGGGCTACAGTACCGTCCTCTTATCCCAGACCCAGATGACTGGCTACAGTACCATCCTCTTATCCCAGATGACTGGCTACAGTATCATCCTCTTATCCCAGACCCAGATGACTGGCTACCGTACCGTCCTCTTATCCCAGACCCAGATGACTGGCTACAGTACCGTCCTCTTATCCCAGATGACTGGCTACAGTACCATCCTCTTATCCCAGATGACTGGCTACAGTACCATCCTCTTATCCCAGATGACTGGCTACAGTACCATCCTCTTATCCCAGATGACTGGCTACAGTACCATCCTCTTATCCCAGATGACTGGCTACAGTACCGTCCTCTTATCCCAGATGACTGGCTACAGTACCATCCTCTTATCCCAGATGACTGGCTACAGTACCATCCTCTTATCCCAGATGACTGGCTACAGTACCATCCTCTTATCCCAGATGACTGGCTACAGTACCATCCTCTTATCCCAGATGACTGGCTACAGTACCATCCTCTTATCCCAGATGACTGGCTACAGTACCATCCTCTTATCCCAGATGACTGGCTACAGTACCGTCCTCTTATCCCAGACCCAGATGACTGGCTACAGTACCATCCTCTTATCCCAGACCCAGATGACTGGCTACAGTACCATCCTCTTATCCCAGACCCAGATGACTGGCTACAGTACCATCCACTTATCCCAGACCCAGATGACTGGCTACAGTACCATCCTCTTATCCCAGATGACTGGCTACAGTACCATCCTCTTATCCCAGACCCAGATGACTGGGTACAGTACCGTCCTCTTATCCCATACCCAGATGACGGGCTACAGTACCGTCCTCTTATCCCAGACCCAGATGACTGGCTACAGTACCATCCTCTTATCCCATATGACTGGCTACAGTACCATCCTCTTATCCCAGACCCAGATGACTGGCTACAGTACCGTCCTCTTATCCCAGACCCAGATGACTGGCTACAGTACCGTCCTCTTATCCCAGATGACTGGCTACAGTACCATCCTCTTATCCCAGATGACTGGCTACAGTACCATCCTCTTATCCCAGATGACTGGCTACAGTACCATCCTCTTATCCCAGATGACTGGCTACAGTACCATCCTCTTATCCCAGATGACTGGCTACAGTACCATCCTCTTATCCCAGATGACTGGCTACAGTACCATCCTCTTATCCCAGAAGACTGGCTACAGTACCATCCTCTTATCCCAGATGACTGGCTACAGTACCATCCTCTTATCCCAGATGACTGGCTACAGTACCGTCCTCTTATCCCAGATGACTGGCTAAAGTACCGTCCTCTTATCCCAGACCCAGATGACTGGCTACAGTACCATCCTCATCCCAGACCCAGATGACTGGCTACAGTACCATCCACTTATCCCAGACCCAGATGACTGGCTACAGTACCATCCTCTTATCCCAGATGACTGGCTACAGTACCATCCTCTTATCCCAGATGACTGGCTACAGTACTGTCCTCTTATCCCAGATGACTGGCTACAGTACCATCCTCTTATCTCAGATGACTGGCTACAGTACTGTCCTCTTATCCCAGATGACTGGCTACAGTACCATCCTCTTATCCCAGATGACTGGCTACAGTACTGTCCTCTTATCCCAGACCCAGATTCAGAATAAGTGAAAAGGGGTTCAGTTTCAAGCAGCATAATTGATCATGTTTATTCTCCGGATCTTTGAGCTTCCATCAGCTTTTTTCTGACGTTGTTCCTGTATTTTGCTGTGTGGGGTTGATGTGATTCCACTTTCTCAATCTACAGTATGAATAAATGACCATATTGGCCTTGTTTTATCTGCGAGAGCGTGGTATCAACCTACACACGCAAGCATGCATGTACGCAAACACACACACAGACAAATGTACTCACTCACTCATACACACGTACTCACACACAAACACACACATGTAACACTCACTCATACACATATACTCACACACAAACATGTACTTGGCCGGCAGGTAGCCAAGTCGGAAGTTTACATAAACAGGTTGGAGTCATTAACTTGTTTTTCAACCACTCCACACATTTCTTTTTAACAAACTATAGTTTTGGCAAATTCGTTAGGACATCTACTTTGTGCATGACACAAGTCATTTTTCCAACAATTGTTTACAGACAGATTATTTCACTTATCACAATTCCAGTGGGTCAGAAGTTCATATACACTAAGTTGACTCTGCCTTTAAACAGCTTGGAAAATTCCAGAAAATTAAGTCATGGCTTTATAAGCTTCTGATAGGCTAATTGACATCATTTGAGTCAATTGGAGGTGTACCTG
The DNA here is from genome assembly GCF_002021735.2 of Oncorhynchus kisutch. NCBI lineage: Eukaryota > Metazoa > Chordata > Actinopteri > Salmoniformes > Salmonidae > Oncorhynchus > Oncorhynchus kisutch. Next base: position 86,551,895 of record NC_034187.2, read on the forward strand.
TGGATGTATTTCAAGGCCTACCTTCAAACTCAGTGTCTCTTGCTTGACATCATGGGAAAATCAAAATAAATCAAGCAAGACCTCAGAAAAATTATTGTTGACCTCCACAAGTCTGGTTCATCCTTGGGAACTATTTCCAAATGCCTGAAGGTACCACGTTCATCTGTACAAACAATAGTACACAAGTATAAACACCATGGGACCACGCAGCCGCCATACCACTCAGGAAGTGCAAATCAATCCCAGAACAACAGCAAATGACCATGTGAAGATGCTGGAGGAAACAGGTACAAAAGTATCTATATCCACAGTAAAACGAGTCCTATATCGACATAACCTGAAAGGTCGCTCAGCAAGGAAGAAGCCACTTTTCCAAAACCTCCATTAAAAAAGCCATACTACAGTTGGGGACAAATGGGGACAAAGATTGTACTTTTCGGAGAGATGTCCTCTGGTCTGATGAAACAAATAGAACTGTTTGGCCATAATGACCATCGTTATGTTTGGAAGAAAAAGGGGGAGGCTTGCAAGCCGAAGAACACCATCCCAACCTTGAAGCACGGGACTGGCAGCATCATGTTGTGGGGGTGCTTTGCTGCAGGAGGGACTGGTGCACTTCACAAAATAGATGGCATCATGAGGTAGGAAAATTATGTGGATATATTGAAGCAACATCTCAAGACATCAGTCAGGAAGTTAAAGCTTGGTCGCGAATGGGTCTTCGAAATGGACAATGACCCCAAGCATACTTCCAAAGTTGTGTCAAATGGCCATCACAAAGCCCTGACCTCAATCCCATAGAAAATGTGTGAGCAGAACTGAAAAAGCGTGTGCGAGCAAGGAGGCCTACAAACCTGACTCAGTTACACCAACTTATTGTGGGAAGCTTGTGGAAGGCTACCCAAAACGTTTGACCCAAGTTAAACAATTAGGCAAAAGCAATGTACCAAATACTAATTGAGTGTATGTAAACTTCTGACCCACTGGGAATGTGATGAAAGTATTTAAAGTTGAAATAAATCATTCTATCTACTATTATTCTGACATTTCACATTCTTTAAATGAAGTGGTGATCCTAACTGACCTAAGACAGGGAATTTTTACGGTGATTAAATGTCAGGAGTTGTGAAAAACTGAGATTAAATTCATTTGGCTAAGGTGTATGTAAACTTCCGACTTCACCTGCGTGCACACACACACACACACACACACACACAGGGACCTAATGCTGGGGCAAGAAATCCACTATTAACTGTGAGAGATGTCGGGGAGAACACACACAGTGGTGAGGTGCACCATGGGACCACATACATAATGGTGAATGGCACCATGGGACGGCAGCATTTATTTGGTCATTAGTCACACATGGAGACGCTCAAACCAAGATTAACAGAGCACACATACATGTACACACACACAGCAGTCTACTCTGCTGAGAGTTGTAATTAAGCTTCAGTGATTCATAGTCAGGTTCTGGTGAATATTCCACAGAGAAGTGTTTCAGAGTCAGGTTCTGGTGAATATTCCACAGAGAAGTGGTTCAGGGTCAGGTTCTGTTGATTATTCCACAGAGAAGTGGTTCAGGTTCTAGTGATTATTCCACAGAGAAGTGGTTCAGGGTCAGGTTCTGTTGATTATTCCACAGAGAAGTGGTTCAGGTTCTGTTGATTATTCCACAGAGAAGTGGTTCAGGGTCAGGTTCTGGTGAATATTCCACAGAGAAGTGTTTCAGGGTCAGGTTCTAGTGAATATTCCACAGAGAAGTGGTTCAGGGTCAGGTTCTGTTGATTATTCCACAGAGAAGTGGTTCAGGGTCAGGTTATGTTGGTTATTCCACAGAGAAGTGGTTCAGGGTCAGGTTCTAGTGAATATTCCACAGAGAAGTGGTTCAGGGTCAGGTTCTAGTAAATATTCCACAGAGAAGTGACTCAGTCAATAATTAGAGCAAATGGATAGAGAAATGCAAAATGTTGTCCTAAAAAACAGAAGAAGTAAGATGGGGAAAAAGCAAATCATTTTAAAGCGAGAGCAAAACTCTATGACAAGTGATTAAAACATATATTTCTACATTGTAGAATAATAGTAAAGATATCCAAACTAAGAAATTACACATATGGAATCAATTAGTAACAATTAGTAACAACATTTTTTACAAAACAAAATATATTTCTGATTTTAAAAAGTAGCCTTGATTACAGCTTTGAACACTCTTGCGATTCTCTCAACCAACTTCACCTGGAATGCTTTTCCAACATTCTTGAAGTAGTTCCCATATATGCTGAGCACTTGTTGGCTATTTTTCCTTCACTCTGATGTCCAACTAATCCCAAACCATCTCAATTGGGTTGAGGCCGGGTGATTGTGGAGGCCAGGTCATCTAATACAGCACTCCATCACTCTCCTTATTGGTCAAATAGCCTTTACACAGCCTGGAGGTGTGTTTTGGGTCATTGTCCTGTTGAAAAGCAAATGATAGTCCCGCAAAGTGCAAACCAGATGGGATGGCATATCGCTGCAGAATGATGTGGTAGCCATGCTGGTTAAGTGTGCCTTGAATTCTAAATAAAACACTGACAGTGTCACCAGCAAAGCACCCCCACACCATCACACCTCCATGCTTCACGGTGGGAACCACACACCATCACACCTCCATGCTTCACGGTGGGAACCACACACCATCACACCTCCATGCTTCACGGTGGGAACCATCACGCCTCCTCCTCCATGTTTCACGGTGGGAACCACACATGCAGAGATCATCCATTCACCTACTCCGCGTCTCACAAAGACGTCGGTTGGAACCAAAAATCTCAAAATTGGACTCATCAGACATGGACAGATTTCCACCATTCTAAAATCCACTGAAAGTGTTTCTTGGCCCAACCAATTTTCTTATTATTATTGGTGTCCTTTAGTAATAGTTTCTTTGCAGCAATTCAGCCATGAAGGCCTGATTCACGCAGTCTCCTCTGAACAGCTGTCATAGACGTGTGTGTGTATAGGTGGCAGGGAAGTCAGGCGCAGGAGAATCGAACTTGGTAAAATGGAGTAGTTTAATAACTTAAAAACAATAATCAAAACAAAGTGGGTACGAGGACCCGTCGCGCACCAATACAAACATGATAAATGAACAACAAACAGAGGGTTAAATACACAACAGGTAATGAATGGGATTGGAACCATGTGTGTAGGAAGACAAGACAAAACCAATGGAAAATGGATCAATGAAGAGGAGACCGTTGACCGCCAAGCACCGCTCGAACAAGGAGAGGCATCGACTTCGGCAGAAGTCGTGACAGCATCTGATGTTGAGATGTGCGTGTTACTTGAACTCCATTTATTTGGGCTGCAATTTCTGAGGCTGGTAACTCCAATGAACTCCTGCTCTGCAGCTGAGGCAACTCTGGGTCTTCCTTTCCTGTGGCGGTTCTCATGAGAGCCAGTTTCATCATAGTGCTTGATGATTTTTTGCACTTGAAGAAACTTTCACAGTTTTTTGAAAATGTTCCGTTGAGTCTTAAAGTATTGATGGACTGCCATTCTTCTTGGCTTTGTAAACATTTAAAAAACTTGAATGAGTAGCTGTGTCCAAACCTTTGACTGGTACTGTATAATTTAAGAATATAATGGAATTTAACAGAACATTTTAGTTTCTCTTAAAATAGTAACCTAACAGTTTAATAATTGAACAGTTTGATGAAGAATGAGAGTTCAGTCCAGTTTCTTCTGACAAAGTAGAAACAAAATACAAAATATACTTTTTTGAGGGAAGAAATTGAACACTTTTATTTCATCATTCAGGTCATTCAAATTCAACTGCAATACATTTTGTCCCGTTCAACAGATGGCTTTTGCATCTTTCCTTAATTAACATCTTGAAGCTAGGGGGCGCAATTTTTATGTTTGTAAAAATAATGTTCCCGAAGTAAACGGCCTATTTCTCAGGACCAGATGCAATATGACAATTGGGATAGAAAACACTCTAAAGTTTCCAAACTGTCAAATTCTGTCTTTGAGTTAAACAGAACTGATATTGCAGGCTAAAACCTGAGGAAAATCCAATCAGGAAGTGCCCCTGTTTTTTTAATCTCTCTGTTATTATGCATCCCTATTGCGCATTTAAAGGGACCAGATTCCTTTTTCTGTGGCTTCCACCGGTTAGTTGAGGTAATATGTGCATGTAGGTAGAGTTGTTAAAATGACAATGCTTAGATCATAACAGAGAGTAGAAACAGCATAAAAGAGGGGGGGGGGGGGGTCAATGCAGATAGTCTGGGTGGCAATTTGATTAGATGTTCAGGAGTCTTATTGCTTGGGGGGTAGATGCACTACAAAGAAGAAGAAGCAGTTTAGAAGCCTTTTGGACCTAGACTTGGGTGCTCCGGTACCGCTAGCCGTGCGGTAGCAGAGAGAACAAAAATATATATAATTTTAACTGACTTGACTTTGAAAATTTAAAAAAATATATATTTTAACTGACTTGACTAGTTAAATAAAACAATTCAAATAAATAAATAGATTGGTAATAAATAGAGGTCTTGGTTGGCAGGAAGCCCATCGATGTACTGAGCCGTCTCCCTCTGTAGTGCCTTGCGGTCATAAGCCGAGCAGTTGCCGTACCAGGCAGTGATGCTCTCGATGGTGCAGCTGGACCCAAATCTTTTCAGTCTCCTGTGGGGGAATAGGCCATTTTTATTTGTATTTTACTAGGCAAGTCAGTTAAGAACGAATTCGTATTTTCAATGACGGCCTAGGAACAGGCTTTGCCCTCTTCATATTAGGGTTCAGTGAAATACTCAATAGGTTGAACACAAATACATTTTCCCAGAAATCTGCTTGATAAAAGGTATGTTTAAAAACTGGAAAATCAACCAATCCTACATCATTAACACAATGGAAAGGTCAAATGCTTTGTCATCTGAATTTTGAAAGGGCGACGGAGAGAAACAAGATGTTGCAGTTTGAGGCCATGTGGTGGAGAGTGAATCAGGAGATGGAGATGGAGAGGGAGGGGTGAGCAATGTGGGTCTACCATGTGTGGAGAGTGAAGCTGGAGATGGAGATGGAGGGGTGAGCAATGTGGGTCTACCATGTGGTGGAGAGTGAAGCTGGAGATGGAGATGGAGTTTGAGCAATGTGGGTCTACCATGTGGTGGAGAGTGAAGCTGGAGATGGAGATGGGGGTGTGAGCAATGTGGGTCTACCATGTGGTGGAGAGTGAAGCAGGAGATGGAGATGGGGGTGTGAGCAATGTGGGTCTACCATGTGGTGGAGAGTGAAGATGGAGATGGAGGGGTGAGCAATGTGGGTCTACCATGTGGTGGAGAGTGAAGCTGGAGATGGGGGTGTGAGCAATGTGGGTCTACCATGTGGTGGAGAGTGAAGATGGAGATGGAGATGGGGGTGTGAGCAATGTGGGTCTACCATGTGGTGGAGAGTGAAGCAGGAGATGGGGGTGTAAGCAATGTGGGTCTACCATGTGGTGGAGAGTGAAGCAGGAGATGGGGGGTGAGCAATGTGGGTCTACCATGTGTGATGTTGTCGTTTGTATGTTTTGTATTGTAAATAACAACAAAAAATACACAGGAAAAAATTACAGCTGACAACAGAAATCTGAGTTTTCATTATGAATTTAGTTGATTTAGTTTACATTCTTCATTGTACCCACAATGTCACAAATACACACACACACACACACACACACACACACACACACACACACACACACACACACACACACACACACACACACACACACACACACACACACACACACACACACACACACACAACATGAGCAGATTAACTTGGTCAAAATATTTCTTTATCAAAGACAATTAACTGATTAGGCTGAGATTTTGCAACAGTTTTCATTATATAGTAGCTGGATTTGGTGGAGATTTGAATCATAATTGTCACGTGTTTTCTTTCTTTTTTCATTGTGACCAAATGACTGAGTGTCAGGTTGAGAAAGAAAGACAGAGGGAGAGATTATACAGGACAGGTAGCACCAGGGTTTGTGCTTTTTATTTTACCAGGTAAATTAACTAAGAAGACCTTCTCATTTACAGCAACAAACAGGGGAATAGTTACAGGGGAGAGGAAGGAGGATGAATGAACCTATTGGAAGTTGGGGATAATTAGCTAGCCATGGAATGAGGGCCAGATTGGGAATTTAGCCAGGACACTGGGATTAACACCCCTACTCTTATGATAAGAGTCATGGGATCTTTAGTGACCACAGAGAATCAGGACACCCGTTTAACAGACAGCACTCTACACAGGGCAATGTCCCAAATCACTGCCCTGGGGAATATTTCTTTAGGCTCGTGCTTTATGTCTCTTTCAAATGTCAATATGCCTTGTATACTGTTGTTTAGGATAGTTATCATTGCTTTAGTTTACAGTGGAGCCCTCTACAAAATAGCTTCCAATACTCTACTCAGCAAACTGGATGCAGTTTATCACAATGCCATCTGTTTTGTTACCAAAGTGCCTTAAACCACTCACCACTGCGACCTGTATGCTCTAGTCGGCTGGCCCTCGCTACTGGTCTTCAGACCCACTGGCTCAGGGTCATCTATAAGTCCATGCTAGGTAAAGCTCCACCTTATCTCAGCTCACTGGTCACGATAACAACACTCACCCATAGCACACGCTCCAGCAGGTATTTTTCAATAGTCATCCCCAAAGCCAGTCTCTGCTGCCAGTGACTGGAACGAATTGCAAAAATCGCTGAAGCTGGAGACTTACATTTCCATCACCAACTTTAAACATCAACTGTCTGAGCAGCAAACCAATCGCTGCAGCTGTACATAGTCTATCTGTAAATAGCCCACCCAATCTACCTACCTCATCCCCATATTGTTTTGAATTATTTTGCTGTTATTTTGCACACCAGTATTTCTACTTATATCTGCTCATCATCATCTGCTCATCTATCACTCCAGTGTTAATCTGCTAAATTGTAATTTCTTTGCTACTATGGCCTCTTTATTGCCTAACCTCCTCACACCATTTGCACACACTGTATATAGACTTTCTTTTTTTCTATTGTGTTATTGACTGTACGCTTGTTTATGTGTAACTCTGTGTTGTATCTGTCACACTGCTTTGCTTTATCTTAGCCAGGTCGCAGTTGTAAATGAGAATTTGTTCTCATCTAGCTAACCTGGTTAAATAAAGGTGAAATCAAAAATCAAAAAAGAGTGCCTCCTATTGGTCCTCCAAAACCAATTCCAGCAGCATCTGGTCCAATCCTATCCAAGACCAACCCTGCTTAGTTTCAGAGGCAAGCCAGCAGTGGGATGCAGGGTGGTCTGCTTCTGTTTGTGTAGCGAAAGGAACACTCCAGACAGGAACTAGTACACTCCAGACAGGAACTAGTACACTCCAGACAGGAACTAATACACTCCAGACAGGAACTAGAACACTCCAGACAGGAACTACTACACTCCAGACAGGAACTACTACACTCCAACCAGTAACTAGTGTACTCCAGACAGGAACTAGTACACTCCAGACAGGAACTACTACACTCCAGACAGGAACTACTACACTCCAGACAGGAACTACTACACTCCAACCAGTAACTAGTACACTCCAGACAGGAACTAGTACACTCCAGACAGGAACTACTACACTCCAGACAGGAACTAGTACACTCCAACCAGTAACTAGTACACTCCAGACAGGAACTAGTACACTCCAGACAGGAACTACTACACTCCAGACAGGAACTACTACACTCCAGACAGGAACTAGTACACTCCAGACAGGAACTACTACACTTCAGACAGGAACTAGTACACTCCAACCAGGAACTAGTACACTCCAGACAGGAACTAGTACACTCCAGACAGGAACTAGTACACTCCAGACAGGAACTACTACACTCCAGACAGGAACTAGTACACTCCAGACAGGACGTAGTACACTCCAGACAGGAAGTAGTACACTCCAGACAGGAACTAGTACACTCCAGACAGGAACGAGTACACTCCAGACAGGAACTAGTACACTCCAGACAGGAACTAGTACACTCCAGACAGGAACTACTACATAACCATTCAGATGGTGGTAGACTATAGCAGTTATTAATTCAGACCCATAACCATTCAGTCTTCTCGAAGAGAAGTTAAAGCCTCCTGCATCTAATTCCAGTCCTATATTATTCAAGAATGTCATTACATTGAAGAAGATAAGGACAACAACATGTATTTCATTTAACTGTTGAAAGTGAGGAATGAATGAAGCAACAATAGAGATGGAAAGAGGAGGTAGAATAATAAAATGAAAATAAAATCTGCTAGCCTATACTAGTGTATACTAGCCCATGCTAGGATATATTAGCCCATACTAGCCTATACTAGCCTATACTAGCCCATACTAGCCCATACTAGCCTATACTAGCCTATACTAGCCCATACTAGCCTATACTAGCCCAAACTAGCCAATACTAGCCCATACTAGCCCATACTAGCCTATACTAGCCCATACTAGCCCATACTAGCCTATACTAGCCTATACTAGTCCATACTAGCCTATATTAGCCCATACTAGCCTATACTAGCACATACTAGCCCATACTAGCCTATACTAGCCAATACTAGCCCATACTAGCCCATACTACCCTATACTAACCCCATACTAGCCTATACTAGCCCATATTAGCCCATACTAGCCTATACCAGCCTATACTTGTAATAGGTGTGGTAGTGTACTAGTTCCTGTCTGGAGTGTAGTAGTTCCTGTCTGGAGTGTACTAGTTCCTGTCTGAAGTGTAGTAGTTCCTGTCTGGAGTGTACTAGTTCCTGTCTGGAGTGTAGTAGTTCCTGTCTGGAGTGTACTAGTTCCTGTCTGAAGTGTAGTAGTTCCTGTCTGGAGTGTAGTAGTTCCTGTCTGGAGTGTAGTAGTTCCTGTCTGGAGTGTACTAGTTCCTGTCTGGAGGCAGCATGTGCTGCACCAGAATCACATGTTTTCTCCCTGCTTTATTATGGTTCTTCTATGGTTCTGCTATCTTTTGTTCTTCTGTTGTGTGTAATGTGCAGTAGCCTATATCATAATATACAGTATGTTTTTGATAACGCATGATATCACATGTACTGCATATGTATTGGATAACGGCACAATCATTAAGGCTTGGGCTCATTAAATGTCTTTAATGTAGGGCTAATTCAATGTCTTTAATGTAGGGCTCATTAAATGTATTTAATGTAGGGCTCATTAAATGTCTTTAATGTAGGGCTCATTAAATGTCTTTAATGTAGGGCTCATTAAATGTCTTTAATGTAGGGCTCATTAAATGTATTTAATGTAGGGCTCATTAAATGTCTTTAATGTAGGGCTCATTAAATGTCTTTAATGTAGGGCTCATTAAATGTCTTTAATGTAGGGCTCATTAAATGTCTTTAATGTAGGGCTCATTAAATGTCTTTAATGTAGGGCTCATTAAATGTCTTTAATGTAGGGCTCATTAAATGTCTTTAATAATGTAGGTCTCATTAAATGTCTTTAATGTAGGGCTCATTACATGTCTTTAATAATGTAGGGCTCATTCAATGGCTTTAATGTAGAGCTCATTACATGTCTTTAATAATGTAGGGCTCATTAAATGTATTTAATGTAGGGCTCATTCAATGGCTTTAATGTAGGGCTCATTAAATGTCTTTAATAATGTAGGGCTCATTAAATGGCTTTAATGTAGGGCTCATTAAATGGCTTTAATGTAGGGCTCATTAAATGTCTTTAATAATGTAGGACTCATTAAATGTCTTTAATGTAGGGCTCATTAAATGTCTTTAATAATGTAGGACTCATTAAATGTCTTTAATGTAGGGCTCATTCAATGTCTTTAATGTAGGGCTCATTCAATGGCTTCAATGTAGGGCTCATTACATGTCTTTAATGTAGGGCTCATTCAATGTCTTTAATAATGTAGGGCTCATTACATGTCTTTAATAATGTAGGGCTCATTCAATGTCTTTAATGTAGGGCTCATTCAATGGCTTCAATGTAGGGCTCATTACATGTCTTTAATAATGTAGGGCTCATTCAATGTCTTTAATGTAGGGCTCATTCAATGGCTTCAATGTAGGGCTCATTACATGTCTTTAATAATGTAGGGCTCATTCAATGTCTTTAATGTAGGGCTCATTCAATGGCTTTAATGTAGGGCTCATTACATGTCTTTAATAATGTAGGGCTCATTCAATGTCTTTAATAATGTAGGGCTCATCAGGATCAGGAAGCATCAGGTTGTATTTTCATGCTGATCAAATCCAGATATTTATTTGCTTGCTAATTATTTTGAATAACATTTCTGATTTTGGCTAGAAATTCTGGGTTACCCGGGAGAAAAGGGATTTACTCTCGGGATGGAACATTTGTAAAATGTAAAAAGCCTGTGGGGAAATCTCTGTAGCGTTTTGCTAACATCGCCAGCACTTTGCACTCAACAAACTCATTACGCACACACACACACACACACACACACACACACACACACACACACACACACCTTTTAACACAGAGGGAGAGACAAGGCAGGTTGAAGCTGTCTGACTACGTCCCAAATGGCATCCTATTCCCTACACAGTGTAGTAGTTTTAACCAGGACCCATAGGGAATTAGGGTTCCGTTAGGAGACATGTCATGAAGCCCTGTGGAGATCCTAACGAATGTAGTGGGGACTGGAAACTGTTCATACTTCATTGGGAGATTCTGCCATTTCCTACTCAGTCAGTTGAACTTGTGGACACCATTTGTGTATTTTTATCCGCTTGCACTTTGAAGGAAGTTGTTGTTGGTTTTACCAGCCAATGCTAACTAGCATTAGCGCAATACTAGAAGCCAACAAGATCCGCTAGCATCTCACACTATCCCTTTGCAGTTTCTTTTTGCGATTGCTTACACAGTTGTTGAGGGATTTGGCTCATTGTGTTAAAAACTCTACACACACAAGTGAAATAAGACACAAACATCTCACGCCTTATGTCAAAAATGAAACTCTGCAATCAAAACCCCTAACAATCATTTTTTTTAAATGGTATTTTTTGCAACAAAATGATACACACACCATGTGAATTACTGTTTCAAAGCAGCAACAACACACTGATGTACTTTATACACAACACTGTTGTCTTTAGTACTTTATAGCCCTTTTACATTTTCTCAAAAAGGCTTCTGTGGGCGGCAGGTAACCTAGTGGTTGGAATTACAGTAGAATATGTTACTTTAAACTCACTGAAACAAAAATAATTACAGTAGAATATGTTACTGTAAACTCACTGAAACAAAAATAATTACAGTAGAATATGTTACTGTAAACTCACTGAAACAAAAATAATTACAGTAGAATATGTTACTGTAAACTCACTGAAACAAAAATAATTACAGTAAAATTACAGTTCATTGGTAAACCAAAAATAGTATTGTAAGGGATTGTAAGGGATGGGTTGGATGGTTTATGGGTCCCGCCACATCACCTCATCACAAGCCATGTCATCGTTGGCTAGGCAATGGGGAAAATATCACCTTGGGTGCCACATCCAACCCTGGATTGACTCCATCTCAATGGCTCCGCATGCCTCTTCCAAGAGGCAGACGGGCATCTGGTTGACGGGCATCTGGTTGACGGGCATCTGGTTGACGGTCATGTGGTTGACGGGCATGTGGTTGACGGGCATGTGGTTGACGGGCATGTGGTTGACGGTCATGTGGTTGACGGTCATGTGGTTGACGGGCATGTGGTTGACGGTCATGCACTTTCCAACGCCAAGCAGAAAATTATTCCTCAATCGGATTGAGAAATGGAGAATACGGGAGCAAAGTATACAACTGTGAAGTTATCGTGGTTGGTGAACCAGTCCATGACCAGTGTGTGGCATGGTGATGCATCCAGAAATATGATTATGTGTTGCAGTATTGTAGGGACCGAGGGTGGCATGGTGATACATCCAGAAATATGATTATGTGTTGCAGTATTGTAGGGACCGAGGGTGGCATGGTGATGGAGAACTCCTTGCAGACTAAAGGCGGAAAACACAGGGTGATACACCCCCCCCCCCTCAAATCAAATGTTATTGGTCACATACACATGGTTAGCAGATGTTATTTGTCACATACACATGGTTAGCAGATGTTAGTGCGAGTGTAGCGAAATTCTTGTGCTTCTGGTTCCGACAGCGCAGTAATATCTAACGAGTAATCTAACAATTCCACAACAACTACTTTATACACACAAGTGTAAAGGAGTGAATAAGAATATGTACATATAAATATATGGATGAGCGATGGCCGTGCGGCAAGATGCAGTAGATGGTATAGAATACAGTATATATGTATTTGAGATGAGTTATTTAAAGTGACTAGTGATATCTTTATTCAATGTGTTTAAGTGGCCAGAGATTTGAGTCAGTGTGTTGGCAGCAGCCTCTCTATGTTAGTGATGGCTGTTTAACAGTCTGATGGGCTTGAGGTAGACGCTGTTTTTCAGCCTCTCTATGTTAGTGATGGCTGTTTAACAGTCTGATGGGCTTGAGGTAGACGCTGTTTTTCAGCCTCTCTATGTTAGTGATGGCTGTTTAACAGTCTGATGGGCTTGAGGTAGAAGCAGTTTTTCAGTCTCTCGGTCCCAGCTGTGATGCACCTGTACTGACCTCGCCTTCTGGATGATAATGGGGGAATCAAATCAAAGTTTATTTGTCACGTGCTCCGAATACAACAGGTATTACAGTGGAATGTTTACTTACAGACTCTAACCAGTGTTTAAATGGTATTAGGTGAACAATAGGTAGATAAAGAAATAAAACAACAGTAAAAAGACAGGCTATATACAGTAGAGGGGCTATATACAGTAGAGAGGCTATATACAGTAGAGAGGCTATATACAGTAGAGAGGCTCTATACAGTAGAGAGGCTATATACAGTAGAGAGGCTATATACAGTAGAGAGGCTATATACAGTAGAGAGGCTATATACAGTAGAGGCTATATACAGTAGAGAGGCTATATACAGTAGAGAGGCTATATACAGTAGAGGCTATATACAGTAGAGAGGCTATATACAGTAGAGAGGTTATATACAGTAGAGAGGCTATATACAGTAGAGAGGGTTATATACAGTAGAGGGGCTATATACAGTAGAGAGGCTATATACAGTAGAGGGGCTATATACAGTAGAGGCTATATACAGTAGAGAGGCTATATACAGTAGAGGGGCTATATACAGTAGAGGCTATATACAGTAGAGAGGCTATATACAGTAGAGGGGCTATATAGAGTAGAGGCTATATACAGTAGAGAGGCTATATACAGTAGAGGGGCTATATACAGTAGAGAGGCTATATACAGTAGAGAGGCTATATACAGTAGAGGGGCTATATACAGTAGAGGCTATATACAGTAGAGAGGCTATATACAGTAGAGAGGCTATATACAGTAGAGGGGCTATATACAGTAGAGAGGCTATATACAGTAGAGAGGCTATATACAGTAGAGGGGCTATATACAGTAGAGAGGCTATATACAGTAGAGAGGCTATATACAGTAGAGAGGCTATATACAGTAGAGAGGCTATATACAGTAGAGAGGCTATATACAGTAGTGAGGCTATATACAGTAGAGAGGCTATATACAGTAGAGAGGCTATATACAGTAGAGAGGCTATATACAGTAGTGAGGCTATATACAGTAGAGAGGCTATATACAGTAGAGGGGCTATATACAGTAGAGAGGCTATATTCAGTAGATAGGCTATATACAGTAGAGGGGCTATATACAGTAGAGAGGCTATATACAGTAGAGAGGCTATATACAGTAGAGAGGCTATATACAGTAGAGAGGCCATATACAGTAGTGAGGCTATATACAGTAGAGAGGCTATATACAGTAGTGAGGCTATATACAGTAGTGAGGCTATATACAGTAGAGAGGCTATATACAGTAGACAGGCTATATACAGTAGAGAGGCCATATACAGTAGTGAGGCTATATACAGTAGAGAGGCTATATACAGTAGGGAGGCTATATACAGTAGAGAGGTTATATACAGTAGTGGCTATATACAGTAGAGAGGCTATATACAGTAGAGAGGCTATATACAGTAGAGAGGCTATATACAGTAGAGACTATATACAGTAGAGAGGTTATATACAGTAGTGAGGCTATATACAGTAGAGAGGCTATATACAGTAGAGAGGCTATATACAGTAGAGAGACTACATACAGTAGAGAGGCTATATACAGTAGTGAGGTTATATACAGTAGAGAGGCTATATACAGTAGTGAGGCTATATACAGTAGTGAGGCTATATACAGTAGAGAGGTTATATACAGTAGAGGCTATATACAGTAGTGAGGCTATATACAGTAGTGAGGCTATATACAGTAGAGAGGCTATATACAGTAGGGAGGCTATATACAGTAGTGAGGCTATATACAGTAGTGAGGCTATATACAGTAGAGAGGCTATATACAGTAGAGAGGCTATATACAGTAGAGAGGCTATATACAGTAGAGACTATATACAGTAGTGAGGCTATATACAGTAGAGAGGCTATATACAGTAGAGAGGCTATATACAGTAGGGAGGCTATATACAGTAGTGAGGCTATATACAGTAGTGAGGCTATATACAGTAGAGAGGTTATATACAGTAGAGGCTATATACAGTAGTGAGGCTATATACAGTAGTGAGGCTATATACAGTAGCGAGGCTATATACAGTAGGGAGGCTATATACAGTAGCGAGGCTATATACAGTAGAGAGGCTATATACAGTAGCGAGGCTATATACAGTAGCGAGGCTATATACAGTAGAGAGGCTATATACAGTAGCGAGGCTATATACAGTAGAGGCTATATACATTAGCGAGGCTATATACAGTAGAGAGGCTATATACAGTAGAGGGGCTATATACAGTAGAGGGGCTATATACAGTAGAGAGGCTATATACAGTAGAGAGGCTATATATAGTAGATGGGCTATATACAGTAGAGAGGCTATATACAGTAGAGAGGCTATATACAGTAGAGGGGCTATATACAGTAGCGAGGCTACATACAGGCACTGGTTAGTCGGAATGATTGAGGTAGTATGTAAATGTAGATATGGTAAAAGGGACTATGCATACTGTATATGATAAACAGAGAGTAGCAGCATAAAAGAGGGGTTGGCAGGTGGTGGGTGGCAGGACACAACACAGACAGGCAGTGGCTCTGGAGGTTGTCCTTGATGATCTTTTTGGCATTCCTGTGACATTGGGTGCTGTAGGTGTCCTGGAGGGCAGGTAGTTTGCCCCCGGTGATGCGTTGTGCAGACCTCACTACCCTCTGGAGAGCCTTACGGTTGTGGGTGGAGCAGTTGCCGTACCAGGCAGTGATACAGCCCGACAGGATGCTCTCGATTGTGCATCTGTAGAAGTTTGTGTGTTTAAGGTGACAAGCCAAATTTCTTCAGCCAAATTTCTTCAGCCTCCTGAGGTTGAAGAGACGCTGTTGCTCCTTCTTCACCACGCTGTCTGTGTGGGTGGACCATTTCAGTTTGTTTGTGATGTGTACGCAGAGGAATTAAAACTTTCCCCTTCTCCACTACTGTTCTGTCGATGTGGATAGGGGGGTGCTCCCTCTGATGTTTCCTGAAGGCCACGATCATCTCCTTTGTTTTGTTGACGTTGAGTGTGAGGTTATTGTCCTGACACCACACTCCGAGGGCCCTCACCTCCTCCCTGTAGGCCGTCTCATCGTTGTTGGTAATCAAGTAGTGTCGTCTGCAAACTTGGTGAGTTTGAGGCGTGCATTGCCACGGAGTCATGGGTGAACAGGGAGTACAGGAGAGAGCTGAGAACACACCCTTGTGAGGCCCCAGCGTTGAGGATCAGGACCAATGGTGGCCATCTTGAAGCATGTGGGAACAGCAGACAGGGATAGGGATTGATTGAAAAGGTCCGTAAACACGCCAGCCAGCTGGTCTTCACATGCTCTGACGACGCGGCTGGGGATGGCGTCTGGGCCGGCAGCTTTGCGAGGGTTAACATGTATAAATGTTTTACTCATGTTTGCCACAGTGAAGGAGAGCCCACAGGTTTTGGTAGCGGGCCGTGTCAGTGGCACTGTATTGTCCTCAAAGCGAGAAAATAAGTAGTTTAATTGTCTGGGAGCAAGACGATGTCTGCAACAAGGCTAGTTTTCTTTTTGTAATCCGTGATTGGCTGTAGACCCTGCCACATGCATCACGTGTTTGAGCTGTTGAATTGAGATTCTACTTTGTCTCTATACTGACGCTTTGCTTGTTTGACTGCCTTGTGGAGGGAATAGCTACACTGTTTGTATTCGGTCATGTTTCCAGTCGCCTTGCTATGATTAATAGCGGTATTCAGTTTTGTGCGAATGCTGCCATCAATCCACAGTTTCTGGTTCGGAAAGGTTTTAATAGTCACAGTGGGTACAACATCACCGATGCACTTGCTAATTAACTCGCTCACTGAGTCAGCATATACGTCAATGTTGTTGTCTGAGGCTACCCGGAAACATTTCCCAGTCCACGTGGGGAACACTTGGTCAGACCAGAGTTGGATAGACCTGAGCAATTGTGTTTCCAGTTTTAGTTTCTGTCTATAGGCTGGGAGCAACAAAATGGAGTCATGGTCAGATTTGCCGAAGGCATGGCGGGGGAGGGCTTTGTATGCATCGCAGAAGTTAGAGTAGCAATGATCCAGAATACTACCAGCTCGTGTCGTGCATTCGATATGTTAACATAATTTAGGAAGCCTTGTTCTCAGATTAGCTTTGTTAAAATACACAGCTGTGACTATAATTGCTGAGAATTCTCTTTGTAGATAATGCGGTCGGCATTTGATTGTAAGAAATTCTAGGTCAGGTGAACAAAAGGACTTCAGTTCCTGTATGTTGTTATGATTACACCATGAGTTGTTAATCATAAGGCATACACCCCCACCCCTCTTCTTACCAGGGAGATCTTTATTTTCTGTCGGCATGATGCATGAAGAAACCACGTGGCTGTACCGACTCTGACAACATATCCCGAGTGAGCCATGTTTCCGTGAAACAGAGAACATTACAATCTCTGATGTCTCTCTGGAAGGCAACTCATGCCCTAATTTCATCCACCTTGTGGTCTAAATATAGGACATTGGAGAGTAATATGTACAGAAGCAGTGGATGGTGTGCTCACCTTCTAAGTCTGACCAGTAGGCCTCTCGGTCTGCGGCGACCGCGTTGTTTTGGGTCGGCCTCCGGGATAAGATCGCATGTCCAGGGTGGAGGTTCCGAACAAAGGATCCACTTTGGGAAAGACGAATCCCTGGTCGTAATGTTGGTAAGATGACATCACTTTTATTTGATTTCAAAGTTTTTATTTAACTGTATTACCAATAGGACTCTACTGCCATTACTGTATTACCAATAGGACTCTACTGCCATTA
This sequence comes from Oncorhynchus kisutch, assembly GCF_002021735.2. Lineage (NCBI taxonomy): Eukaryota > Metazoa > Chordata > Actinopteri > Salmoniformes > Salmonidae > Oncorhynchus > Oncorhynchus kisutch. The sequence goes on from NC_034187.2 coordinate 86,569,338, forward strand.
CTGTATTACCAATAGGACTCTACTGCCATTACTGTATTACCAATAGGACTCTACTGCCATTACTGTATTACCAATAGGACTCTACTGCCATTACTGTATTACCAATAGGACTCTACTGCCATTACTGTATTACCAATAGGACTCTACTGCCATTACTGTATTACCAATAGGACTCTACTGCCATTACTGTATTACCAATAGGACTCTACTGCCATTACTGTATTACCAATAGGACTCTACTGCCATTACTGTATTACCAATAGGACTCTACTGTGCACGTCGTCATAGCGAAGGTCTTTGACTCCAACACTGTTCCTCTCAAATGGAACCCTGTTGTACAGCGGCTTCATCGTAAGTTGGTGTTGACGCAAGATGGAGGCAGAGTGTCGACGTACTGACGCGATTGATTATTATGGAACGTTGTGCGATCTGCGATGATTTGCTCTCGTAGTCGATGTAGTTGGATGGTGGTGGTGTTTGCCAACACTAGATTGACAACGGCCAGTTCCTGTTCATGGGTGAACTGACGTTGTGTTCCACCCTCAGGAGGTTGTCTGGCAGTTCTGTTGAAAATGCAAGAATATGATGTCATTGGTTACGTTATTTATTTACATCCTGTACTGTCATACTGTACACATTAACATCAAAACTCTATTACATGTACTTCACAGCACTATACCTAGTTTTTTGTTCGCTGAGGAGCATAGACATAATATTGTAGGACTCCATTTTGTATTGTACTGTGATGCAGAATGATGTGCAACAGTTCCATAGGTACAGTCTAGTGTAGAAATGTGAAGACATACCTGTTCTCCAGTCTAATTGTCTGTATTCTGGATGCTACCGTGTAGCAACTCAGGTTGGGCTGGACTCTCTGCCTCCCTCATCGTCATGATTTATGACACGATCCACCAAAGTGGCCCTAATGTTGTTGTAAATATGTCTCCGTCTATTGCCGGGTCCCCTTCTTTGTTCATCTTGTCTTCATGTTGTCTTCGTCCTCCTTCTACTCCTCTCTCTCTTCCTCTTCCTCTCGCTCTCACTGCCTCCATGTTTGCAAAGTTCTCACAAAAGAGGTGACCTGAGGTCTATTTGTAGTGGTAAGGCTCTGACTAATTGGTGTTCACTGTATAAGTGTTTGTGTGGGGGTGGGGGTGTTGCCAATTTCAGGTATGTTTTGCATTTTGAATAGAAGTGTTTTCCTTAAAGATTCTCATTCTTGAACGAAGTGTCTAATGTAAGAAACAGTGTGTAGTGTTTTGCAAGGTGTGTTGCAGAATTGCAACCAAAGTGCAAAGCGGAAAATGTGTTTGTACTTTTGGTGCCTTTGTTTAAGTCATGGTTACCAAGTGAAGGTTTTGGTGCTTTTGTCTAAGCATTCATTTTCAGTGTGTCAGCACACGGTAAAAACTGTAATGTACTCGTGTCGAAGTCATTCCATGGAGGGCCGAGTGTCTGCTGGTTTTCGCTCCTCCCTTGTACTTGATTGATGAATTGACATCAACTTCCTGATTGCCTTTCCTACAGTTTTTTTTCAGATTTCTTAGGCACTATCTTTGAAACTATAGGCTATTGTTGCAAAACTCTCCACACTAAACCACAACACCAAACCAGCAAAACATAACATAACTTTTTATTATTGTTATTATTGTTGTTTTTGTGTCAATACGGTACAGTACACACAAACCATCGTCTGAATAAGCACACGAAGCACCAACTACCCACTGATAGTATCAATGAAAAACACTTGCGGATGTAAGTGGGCAAAGCAGTTTACAATAAAGTCTAGTCATACATGTGGTAAACACACGTACACACAGGCATCCACATGTGGTAAACACACGTACACACAGGCATCCACATGTGGTAAACACACGTACACACAGGCATCCACATGTGGTAAACACACGTACACACAGGCATCCACATGTGGTAAACACACGTACACACAGGCATCCACATGTGGTAAACACACGTACACACAGGCATCCACATGTGGTAAACACGCGTACACACAGGCATCCACATGTGGTAAACACGCGTACACACAGGCATCCACATGTGGTAAACACACGTACACACAGGCATCCACATGTGGTAAACACACGTACACACAGGCATCCACATGTGGTAAACACACGTACACACAGGCATCCACATGTGGTAAACACACGTACACACAGGCATCCACATGTGGTAAACACACGTACACACAGGCATCCACATGTGGTAAACACACGTACACACAGGCATCCACATGTGGTAAACACACGTACACACAGGCATCCACATGTGGTAAACACACGTACACACAGGCATCCACATGTGGTAAACACACGTACACACAGGCATCCACATGTGGTAAACACACGTACACACAGGCATCCACATGTGGTAAACACACGTACACACAGGCATCCACATGTGGTAAACACACGTACACACAGGCATCCACATGTGGTAAACACACGTACACACAGGCATCCACATGTGGTAAACACACGTACACACAGGCATCCACATGTGGTAAACACACGTACCACAAAACAAAACAATCTCAAAATGTTCTAACAACAACAATAATAATAATAATAATATCAATCAATAATGTCCTCAAACAACAAAAGTGCAGTAGAAGTAAACAAAAACATTTGCCTTCTTTGTGACTCCTGGCCATAAGGCTTCATCCACATCACATGCGTTGTTGTCTTGAGCAGCGTGGAAAGTATGGCCTGGAGTGCCGTATCCAGGCCTGGCAATGACCCTTGATCGATGTCTCCACAAGCCTCCTCCATTGCCTGTGGAATGGGCTAAGCGTCGGTGGGGCTGGCGATCGTACACCTTCCAACGCCATGCAGAGAAGAATTCTTCAATAGGATTCAAGAACAGCGAGTATGGAGGAGAGATATTGAGTGCGATGAAAAGTAGGTGACCTGTGAACTAATTACGGGCCACAGCAGCCCAGTGGAAACTAACATTGTCCCAGATGATAATGTACCTGGGTTGCTCTGGCCCCTGGTCATTAGGGATTAGTCGGTTGTGGAGGGTGTCCAGAAATGTGATAATGAGTGCAGTGTTTAATGAGCCTAGGATTGCATGATGGCCGTTTTGACTAACAGCCCCAGACATTGTTATGTTGCCACCACATTGTCCCGGGACGTTGACGATGGCACGGTTTCCGATGATATTTCTGCCGTGGCCCCTTGTTTTTTGCAAGGTTGAAACCTGCCTCGTACACATATATTAGCTTGTGATGCACTGGATCTGCTTCTAGCTCCATGACTCTCTGAAAGAGACCAGACAAAACAATGTAGCACAGTACGAAAAGACATGGATCACATGAAGCAAGTCAACTCCAGCACAATAGGGCAGATGAAGCAAGTCAAATCCAGCATAGTGGGGCAGATGAAGCAAGTCAACTCCAGCACAATGGGGCAGATGAAGCAAGTCAACTCCAGCACAATGGGGCAGATGAAGCAAGTCAAATCCAGCACAGTGGGGCAGATGAAGCAAGTCAACTCCAGCACAATGGGGCAGATGAAGCAAGTCAAATCCAGCACAGTGGGGCAGATGAAGCAAGTCAACTCCAGCACAATGGGACAGATGAAGCAAGTCAAATCCAGCACAGTGGGGCAGATGAAGCAAGTCAACTCCAGCACAATGGGGCAGATGAAGCAAGTCAAATCCAGCACAGTGGTGCAGATGAAGCAAGTCAACTCCAGCACAGTTGGGCAGATGAAGCAAGTCAATTCCAGCACAATGGGGCAGATGAAGCAAGTCAAATCCAGTACAATGGGGCAGATGAAGCCTGGTCCGGGACTAATAAGCAAGCTTATTGTGTTTAAACCAGTTTATATGCAGGCGTGTGTTCATGCATAAATACCTACTTTTGAGTGTGTGTGTGTCAGGGTAATAATATATGGACTCAAGCTAATAACTTGTGGGTAAATGTTAAATGAAAGCAGGTCCAACTGTGGTAAATTCAATTGATTGGACATGATTTGGAAAGGCAAACACCTGTCTGTATAACGTCCCACAGTTGACAGTGAATGTCAGAGCAAAAAACCAAGCCATGAGGTCGAAGGAATTGTCCGTAGAGCTCCAAGACAGGATTGTGTTGAGGCACAGATCTGGAGAAGGTTACCTAAACATTTATACAGCATTGAAGGTCCCCAAGAACACAGTGGCCTCAAAAAGTCTTAAATGAAAGAAGTTTGGAACCAACAAGACTTTTCCTAGAGCTGGTCACCTGGTATAACTGAGCTATCGGGGGAGAAGGGCAGAACCAAATGGTCACTCTGACAAAGCTCCACATTTCCTCTGTGGAGATGGGAGAACCTTCCAGAAGGACAAACATCTCTGCAGCACTCCACCAATCAGGCCTTTATGGTAGAGTGGCCAGATGGAAGCCACTACTTAGTAAAAGGCCTGTTTGGAATTTGCCAAACGGCACCTAAAGGAATCTCAGACCATGCAAGACAAGATTCTCTGGTCTGATGAAACCAAGATTGAACTATGTGGCCTGAATGCCAAGTGTCACGTCTGGAGGAACCTGGCACCATCAGTGAAGCATGGTGGTGGCAACATCATGGTGTGGGGATGTTTTTCAGCGGCAGGGACTGGACGATTAGTCCGGATCGAGGGAAAGATGAACGGAGCAAAGTACAGAGAGATCCGTGATGATAACCTGCTCCAGAGTGCTCAGGACCTCAGACAGGGAGCAAAGGTTCACCTTCCAACAAGATAACCACCCCAAGCACACAGCCAAGACAATGCAGGAGTGGCTTCTGGACAAGTCTCAATGTCCTTGAGTGGCCCAGCCAGAGCCCGGACTTGAACCCTATCAAACATCTCTGGAGAGACCTGAAAATAGCTGTGCAGCGACGCTCCCCATCACACCTGACAGAGTTTGAGAGAATCTGTTGAGAAGATTGGGAGAAACTCCCCAAATACAGTTGTGCCAAGCTTGTATCGTCATACCCAAGAAGACTCGAGGCTGTAATCACTGCCAAAGGTGCTTCAACAAAGTACTGAGTAAAGGCTCTGATTACTCATGCAAACATTTCTGAAAAACACTTTTTACTTTGTTATTATAGGGTTTTGTGTGAAGATGAATGGTGGGAAAAAAACATGTAATCCATTTTATAATAAGGCTGTAACGTAACAAAATGTGGAAAAAGTTAAGGGGTTTGAAATCATTTCCGAATCCACAGTACAATTATCTGTAAGGTCCCTCGGTCGAGCAGTGAATTTCAAACACAGATTCAACCACAAAGACCAGGGAGGTTTTCCGATGCCTCGTAAAGCATGGCACCTACAGATCATTGTTTTGAGATTAGTGAAGTTATTAATTACACTTTGGATGGTGTAGGGTTAACCAAGGCAACATATCACTGAGTACCACCCTTCATATCTTCAGAATAGAGCTACATCCTAGAGGGAAACCTGGTTCATTCTGCTTTCCTACAGGCACTGGGAGACAAATTCACCTTTCAGCAGGACAATGACCTAAAACACAAGGACAAATCTACACTGGAGTTGCTTACCAAGACGACATTGAATGTTCCTGAGTAGTTACAGTTTGGCCTTAAATTGACTTGAACATCTATGGCAAGATTTTAAACTGTCTGTCTAGCAATGATCAATAACCAACTTCACAGAGCTTGAAGAATTTTAAAATAATAATGTGCAAATATTGTACTATCCAGGTTTGCAAAGCTCTTATAGACTTACCCAGAAAGACTAACAGCTGTAATAGCTGCCAAAGTTGAATCTAACATGTATTGACTCAGGGACTTGAATCTGACACATATTGACTCAGGGGGTTGAATCTGACACATATTGACTCAGGGGGTTGAATCTGACATGTATTTACTCAGGGGGTTGAATCTGACACATATTTACTCAGGGGGTTGAATCTGACACATATTGACTCAGGGGGATGAATCTGACACATATTTACTCAGGGGGTTGAATCTGACACATATTGACTCAGGGAGTTGAATCTGACACATATTGACTCAGGGAGTTGAATATGACACATATTGACTCAGGGAGTTGAATCTGACACATATTGACTCAGGGAGTTGAATATGACACATATTGACTCAGGGAGTTGAATCTGACACATATTGACTCAGGGGGTTGAATCTGACACATATTGACTCAGGGGGTTGAATCTGACACATATTGACACAGGGGTTTGAATATTTACCTAATAAATCCGTATTAGAAGTTTATTTTATTTTTTTACACATTTTTCAAAATGTTCTTCCACTTTGACATGGACTCACAAATAGAGTTAAGAAGACTTGTTGAAATTCTTTCAGTAATTTAACTGATGTCATTCTCCCTCAACTCGTATGGACCCAGAACTTCATCAAGCAAGTGTTCTGTTTATTTTAGAGATGCATTCTTCCATTTGAAAAAGAGCACAATTTGTTTGATTTTAAATTTAAACTGATTTTTCTTTTTTTTATATATTTACTTAATTTGGATGAATGTTGTCTAACTTGGAAAATAGTCTTGATCATAATGGCCTAGACAATGACTCAAAAATAACAATACTGTAACGATTATGCCGTGGTTTCGAGAAGCAGGTGCAGGTAAAATGTTCAATGAAAACAACGAACATGAACCAAGACAGCGTAACAGCAAGGTAACATGAACACAGACAGCGTAACAGCAAGGTAACATGAACACAGACAGCGTAACAGCAAGGTAACATGAACACAGACAGCGTAACAGCAAGGTAACATGAACACAGACAGCGTAACAGCAAGGTAACATGAACACAGACAGCGTAACAGTAGGGTAACATGAACACAGACAGTGTAACAGCAAGGTAACATGAACACAGACAGCGTAACAGCAAGGTAACATGAACACAGGTGCCAACTGAGGAATGAACAATAGGAAGGGACTTATAAAAGGGAGGTAATGAGATCCAGGTGTGAATCATAACGATGAGATCCAGGTGTGAATCATAACGATGAGATCCAGGTGTGAATCATAACGATGAGATCCAGGTGTGAATCATAACGATGAGATCCAGGTGTGAATCATAACGATGAGATCCAGGTGTGAATCATAACAATGAGATCCAGGTGTGAATCATAACGATGAGATCCAGGTGTGAATCATAATGATGCGATCCAGGTGTGAATCATAACGATGAGATCCAGGTGTGAATCATAACGATGAGTGCCAGGTGTGAATCATAACGATGAGTGCCAGGTGTGAGTCATAACGATGAGATCCAGGTGTGAATCATAACGATGAGATCCAGGTGTGAATCATAACGATGAGATCCAGGTGTGAATCATAACGATGAGTGCCAAGTGTGAATCATAACGATGAGATCCAGGTGTGAATCATAACGATGAGTGCCAAGTGTGAATCATAACGATGAGATCCAGGTGTGAATCATAACGATGAGATCCAGGTGTGAATCATAACGATGAGATCCAGGTGTGAATCCTAACGATGATATCCAGGTGTGAATCATAACGATGAGATCCAGGTGTGAATCATGGTTAGTGGTTAGTGTTCCGGTGACGCCGCACGCCGGAGGGAAGGACCAGGAAGGACCAAGACTAGACGTGACAAAATACACTGAATTCATACATTGTCAGTAATTGAAATTGTAAACACAAAACCACAACTTATTGTCTTCCAATCTGGGAGGTAAACTCAATATAATAATTGAATATTTTTTCTGTGTATTGTGAATTAAATCACGGCATTAGAATGCATCAGATGCCGACCTGTCACGTCCTGACCTTAGTTCCTTTTTTATGTCTCTATTTTTGGTTTGGTCAGGGCGTGGGTTGGGGTGGGCGTTCTAATTTTTGTTCTATGTTTTGTATTTCTGTGTTTGGCCTGGTATGGTTCCCAATCAGAGGCAGCTGTCAATCGTTGTCTCTGATTGAGAACCATACTTAGGCAGCCTGTTTTCCCACTATGAGGTGTGGGTAGTTATTTTCTGGTTAGTTTGTTGCACCTGTCAGAACTGTTCGGTTATGGTTCGGTTATGGTTCGGTTATGGTTCGGTTATGGTTCGGTTATGGTTTTGTTGTTTTTGTTCTTCTTCATTCTGGATTAAAAGTATTATGTATATGTACCACGCTGCACTTTCCTCTCCTTCCACCAACGAAAACCGCTACACAACCAAATTAGAGCTCGTTTGGCAAATAAATCCTAAGCCCCACCGACAACCCGATATGATTAGTCTCCACCAACAACCCAGATATGATTATTCTCCACCAACAACCCAGATATGATTAGTCTCCACCGACAACCCAGATATGATTATTCTCCACCGACAACCCAGATATGATTATTCTCCACCGACAACCCAGATATGATTATTCTCCACCGACAACCCAGATATGATTATTCTCCACCGACAACCCAGATATGATTATTCTCCACCAACAACCCAGATATGATTAGTCTCCACCAACAACCCAGATATGATTATTCTCCACCGACAACCCAGATATGATTAGTCTCCACCAACAACCCAGATATGATTAGTCTCCACCAACAACCCAGATATGATTAGTCTCCACCAACAACCCAGATATGATTATTCTCCACCAACAACCCAGATATGATTAGTCTCCACCAACAACCCAGATATGATTATTCTCCACCAACAACCCAGATATGATTATTCTCCACCAACAACCCAGATATGATTATTCTCCACCAACAACCCAGATATGATTATTCTCCACCAACAACCCAGATATGATTAGTCTCCACCAACAACCCAGATATGATTAGTCTCCACCAACAACCCAGATATGATTAGTCTCCACCAACAACCCAGATATGATTAGTCTCCACCGACAACCCAGATATGATTATTCTCCACCAACAACCCAGATATGATTAGTCTCCACCAACAACCCAGATATGATTAGTCTCCACCAACAACCCAGATATGATTAGTCTCCACCAACAACCCAGATATGATTAGTCTCCACCGACAACCCAGATATGATTATTCTCCACCAACAACCAAGATATGATTATTCTCCACCAACAACCCAGATATGATTATTCTCCACCAACAACCCAGATATATGATTATTCTCCACCAACAACCCCGATATGATTATTCTCCAGAGTACAGCAATGATGGTAGAAGTCAGTAGTTGCACTGTGTGTGTGTGTGTGTGTGTGTGTGTGTGTGTGTGTGTGTGTGTGTGTGCGTGCGTGCGTGCGTGCGTGCGTGCGTGCGTGCGCATGTGTGAGAGCCCCTGCTCTGAGTTTTTAGAATTCTCACTCACTCTCTCAAATGCTACTTCTCCTTAAGGGGTCTTATAAATGATGTGTGTTTGTAAGGGGCGAGTGGATTGGGCCTGATATATGTGGCTCAGGGAAAGTTGCTATTGGAATGTGACGAATGACATTGAAATCATTAACCATCAACCTATACAGTGTGTTCGGTTTACCTACATGCATTGTAATGGCTAAAAGGTGTGATGGCTCAGCATTCAAAAACATTTCTCATGATGCTTACTTCATTTGTAAAGGATAACAACACTAATGCAATTGAGTAGCTTATTCAAAAGTCAACCTATAAATCAGATAGGAAATGGGATTAAACTAGAACCAAGAACAGACCAAGATACACTTTCACTGGCTGTTGTCATATCAATCCCGTCTCAGCTCAAAGAGGTTCTAACCACTTCTGGGATAATTGGAAAACACTAAACAAAAACAACACGAAGAGTTATCTATCCAAAATGGAGATGTATGGGTAAACTACTTCTCCAATCTTTTTGGCTCTATAACAAAGAACAAACAGCAACATATATATACTATTCAATACAAATCTTAGAATCAACTATAAAAGACGACCAGAACAAAATACAAACCCTCCAACCCCGAAAAAAGTCTGTGGTGTTGATGGTATCATCAATGAAATGATAAAATATACAGACAACAAATTCCAATTGGCTATACTTAAAGTGAACAAGGGAAAATAAATAAACATAAATGTGGCTTGTATTTACAATGTTGTTTGTTCTTCACTGGTTGACCCTTTCTTGTAGCAACAGGTGACAAATATTGCTGCTGTGTTGGCACACTGTGGTATTTCAATCAGTAGATATCAACAAAATGGGGTTTGTTTTCTAATTCTTTGTGGGTCTGTGTAATCTGAGCGAAATATGTGTTGTAGTTGTAGTTGTGGGGGCATATGGGGAAGGGAATGCTGTCACCTCCAGGCAGGTATTTGTCCCCCTGTGTGCTGAGGGTGTCAGGTTCTTGTCCGGTTCTGGCATTTAGGTCTCCACAGACTAGTTCATGTCCCTGGGCCTGGAAAATATTGATTTCCCACTCCAGGATGGATAAGCTGTGTTCATTAATGTATGGGGATTCTAGTGGGGAATATAGGAAGCACTCATGAGGACATTTTTCTCTGTTGAGATACTTTCCTTTTCAATTTTGGGCCAGATGTAAAATGTTCTTGTTTTGATTAATTTAATAGATCAAGTTAGATCTGCTCTATACCAAATTAGCATACCCCCTGAGTCTCTTCCCTGTTACACACCTGGTAGTTTGTTGGATGGGAATACCAGCTCTCTGTAAACTTGAGGGCAACTAGTGGGTCCGTCTCCTCTTTTCCATGTTTCTTGTAGGATGACAATGACTGTATTTACGATTTCAAGACCTCAGGCCTTGGATATCATAAGGCTTTGTGTTCCATGAAGTGTCCAATGTTGCTGGTCGTGTGGTTTGGCCTCAGGCCAGTAAGTGTGAGCAGAGCTTGCTGAGCATCTGGTACATGCCGTTGGCTTGGGCTAGTGTATGAGTGGGGCATGTTTACCTTCTCACAGCCTGGGTGTATGAGTGACTTCCAAATTGTGTAAGTGTAATTAAGTAGAGAGTCGGGGGACCAAGAAATAATGTTTATAGAGCTGTTATCTTCTGAATAAACTCTTAAAGACCTAGTAATATTTTACATCAATAGCAGTCAATATTACTCGTCACCTTATTTCAGTCTCATCTGAACATCGTAGAGTTTTTGGTTATCTTCACAAACCCATGCTAACAAGTTGAATCAGCAATAAAAAAATTGGGTTTAATTATTTATGTGCTGAAAACCTGGTAATCTTTTACATCATGTAACGACTCTCGTGGGTTGAAGGAGGTGTAGCGTTTTTTAAATGTATTTCTTATTAAACTGAACACCGCAACAAAATAACAAAGTAGAAAAGAAAAGAAAGTTCTGTCAGGCAACCAAAACATCTTAACAGAAGAAGTAACTCCCCACAAAACCCAAACGAAAACTTAAATATGATCCCCCATCAGAGACAACGATAGACTAAAACAAAAAAGAAATAGAAAACATAGATTCTCCCACCCGAGTCACAACCTGACCACACCCTGACCTAACCAAACATAGAGAATAAATAAGGATCTCTAAGGTCGGGGCGTGACACGTCAATAGCAGTCAATATTTAAACGTCACCTTATTTAGTCTCATCTGATAGTTGTAAATGCTCTAAATCTTCACAAACCCTGGCTAACAAGTTGAATCAGCAATACAAAATGTGCTTTAATGATTTATTTCTTAAATACCTAAATAATCACACAGAATTACATCTACACAGAATGGATAATATATTGATTACAAATTCTGTCATGAAGGAAAATGTCCCTAGCGGACGGAACATTATTGATGGCTGGTTGCACAAAGAAAGGGGGTGGGGTTTGAGTGAAAGAGCGGGAAGACTGAGGAGCAAAAAGGTTTTGTGTCTCTATCGGGAAGTAGGCAGCTATGCTATCGTAAATACAGTATCTCATGCATTCATTCAGCTATGCTATCGTAAATACAGTATCTTATGCATTCATTCAGCTATGCTATCGTAAATACAAGTATCTTATGCATTCATTCAGCTATGCTATCGTAAATACAGTATCTTATGCATTCATTCAGCTATGCTATCGTAAATACAGTATCTTATGCATTCATTCAGCTATGCTATCGTAAATACAGTAGCTTATTCATTCATTCAGCTATGCTATCGTAAATACAGTATCTTATGCATTCATTCAGCTATGCTATCGTAAATACAGTATCTTATGCATTCATTCAGCTATGCTATCGTAAATACAGTATCTTATGCATTCATTCAGCTATGCTATCGTAAATACAGTATATTATGCATTCATTCAGCTATGCTATCGTAAATACAGTATATTATGCATTCATTTAGCTATGCTATCGTAAATACAGTATCTTATGCATTCATTCAGCTATGCTATCGTAAATACAGTATCTTATGCATTCATGCATTGTAAATAACCGCCCATTTGAAAAAGGAAAATTTAATAAATATTTACTCTGAGCTACGCTTTGGTAGATTGGTCATAGATAGAAGGCAGTGTGGTCCAGCATAGGTCTCTGGTCCTCTGAAGCATGTCTAGTGGTGAACTGGAGAGTGGTAGAATGGATACTCGGTCCGTCCTCTCCTAGCCCACGTTTAGCAGGCGGAGAGGGTATCACTTCTTTAGTGAATAAGAGTTCAAAGTTCATACCATGTTGCCATGCTATATGCTCGTGCTATATTCTGGCTGGTATAATCGAAATTCATCCTTTCGGCGTGTTGATAGTCACCTTCACATTGAACACGATGCTAATTTCGTGACGTTTTTATCTGAGCCTTTTTAACGTAGGACCGTCGTCCTCACGTCCTCGGAACAGGAAGTTACATTTTCATAAATGGGCTTATATAGGGTTGGGAGAGAGGGCCGTGTTTCATAGTTTACAACCGATGTCTGTTCACATGGGCGGAGCCACTGAGCTGAGCATAGTTCACTCATGAAAACCAATTCTCTCATTTAGAAGCTAAAATTACATTTAATCTTTTCACTAATATTTTAATATTACATTTTTTTAATTGCACAACAATTCCATGTGAATCTGATAACTAGAATGTGTAGACTTTCCAAGATACAGTTTGTTGTCCTATCATCAGTAGTCAAGTCCCAGATGGCAACTGATCTGACATCCTATTCATTAAGTACCAGCGCATATTTTCAACTGGATTACCGAAATAGGGTTCCATTTCCCACCTTTTGATGTTCCCAGACTCTCTATGTTAACAAAGGGATTTTCAGTAGTCACATCGGTAGAGTTGTAATGGGTCCTATGTGTAGCTGGTGTAGAGAGTCAGGCGCAGGACAGCAGGTATGAGTAATCAACGTACTTTTATTCAAAATGTAAAATATACAAAGTAACACCATGACAGACCGAAAATACATTAAACAATCACTCTCAAAAAAAATGGGGGAACAGAGGGTTAAATAATGAACAAGTAATTGTGGGATTGAAATCAGGTTTGTGAAACAAAGACAAAACAAATGGAAAATGAAAAGTGGATCGGCGGTGACTAGAAGGTCGGTGACGTCAAACCTCTGAACGAACAAGAAGAGGGACCGACTTTAGCTGAAGTCGTGACAAGAGTAGAGAGAGGAAAAAGGGGAAAGGTATTTATGGGGGTCATAAACCTCCTCCAACAGGGCAACGTCATGACAAGGTGCATACATGGGGTGTGGGCATTGTTGACTTGGGGGGGTTGATCGTTTGGGGTGGGGGTGTGGATCCTCTACGTCCGGGGGGGCCCTGAAGGTCTGGGAGAGTGTCTTGCTGGTCTGGGCGGGGTGTCTATTGATCTGTGGAGTGGTGGGCCAGGTAAACACTTAGTTTTGAGGCACAGTTATGGGAAATTTCTCTCTCGCACTCTCACTCACACTCACACTTACACTCACTCTCACTCTCTCACTCTGCATTAGTAGTACACTGGGCTTATATAAGGGTGGCACAACCTCCTTCCAGGAAATTGCAAATTGAACACAAATACAATTGGGAGAAGGACAAAGTTAGAAGAAAAGCGAGAGAGGGGCAAAAGTAGATAAAAGCTTCCCTCTCTTCCTCCCCGAAGGAAACGTATTTCAATCGGCGTCCATATTCTTTTTAGTGCGAGGGCAGTAGATGAGTTGTGGGCTGAATAAGAAAAGGAAGTCTCTCAAGATTAACTTGGCCGCGTCCCAAATGCTCTCCATTCTCCATAAAGTATCAGACCTCAGGATAAGATCCAGATGCAGACAGTTAAACAAATGAAACCTTTATTCATAAACAAGCAGGCAAACAACAGATCAGTAATCCAGAGTCCGAAAGGTACAGAACGGCAGGCTCAGGGTCAGGGCAGTCAGAGTGGTCAAAAACAAGGGGCCTCCCGAGTGGTGCAGTGGTCTAAGGCACTAGCTGTGCCACTAGAGATCCTGGTTTGAGTCCAGGCTCTATCGCAGCCTGCCGCGACCGGGAGACCAATTGACCCAGCCTCATGAGGGTTTTGCCAGCAGGGATGTTCTTGTCCCATCGCGCACTAGCAACTCATGTGGCGTGCCGGCCGCAATGCAGGCTGTCACTGTTGCCAGGTGTCAGGTTCCTTTGACACATTGGTGCTGCTGGCATCCAGATTAGGTGGGCATTGTGTCAAGAAGCAGTACGGCTTGGCTGAGTTGGGTTTCGGAGAACGCTCGGCTCTCGACCTTCGCCTCTCCCGAGTCTGTACAGGAGTTTCAGTGATGGGACAAGACTGTAACTACCAATTGGAAACCACAAAATTGGGGAGAAAAAAAGGGTGTAAAAAAAAACACACAAAAAAACAAACAGGGACTAACAAGAAACACGAGTGTGGGGAAAAAAAACACTGGTGAAACAGATCAGGGTGTGACGCTAGGTTTGACCAGAGCCCCCTGGATAGTCAATACATTTGTACATTTGTATCCCTCATGGTTCGTACCTAAAACCTTTTTCCTTTCTGGCTCCATATGTTTTGATTTCCCCTGTAACCTAATTTATTGGGAAGAAGGTGGGAAAAAGCTGAGAAAATATGTCTGACAACACCATGTTCCACAATTATAGATACAGTGAGGGAAAAAAGTATGTGATCCCCTGCTGATTTTGTACGTTTCCCCTCTGACAAAGAAATGATCAGTCTATAACTTTAATGGTAGGTTTATTTGAACAGTGAGAGACAGAATAACAACAAATATCCACAAAAACGCATGTCAAAAATGTTATAAATTGATTTGCATTTGACCTCACTTACTGAGTTTCCAAACTGCCTCTGGAACCAAAGGCAGCAGTCGAGATCCCACCAGGCTTCCATGATGGTCCCAAAACACTATGTCTGGCCCACTGACCAGACCACCACCAGGCTTCCATTATGGTCCCACAAAACCAAGGGTACGGACCAAGGAGATGAATGAAATGATTTCCACGTCCATAGCAGCTGCACACAAGTCTAAGATAACCATGAGCAATGCCAAAAGTCAGAGATCACCATGAGCAATGCCAAAAGTCAGAGATCACCATGAGCAATGCCAAAAGTCAGAGATCACCATGAGCAATGCCAAAAGTCAGAGATCACCATGAGCAATGCCAAAAGTCAGAGATCACCATGAGCAATGCCAAAAGTCAGAGATCACCATGAGCAATGCCAAAAGTCAGAGATCACCATGAGCAATGCCAAAAGTTGGAGATCACCATGAGCAAATCCAAAGAGTGGTGTAAATTTTGCCACGCGTTCTCTGCAGGGATGAATTTATAGACTACAGCGTCTATAAATTGACCATTTGAATTGCCATTTTTTTTGACTGTATACGTTTTAAGGGTCAACTATTTTGGTTAAATGTATCGCTCTCACATGCACATGTCTGTCGTTTAAGAATCAACGATGTGATATCATTCTTTTGTAGCAATTCTGACAATGCTAACATCTTTTCAGCCGAATCTCAGAGTTCTAAAATCGGACCAAATCACTTAGGTTGTGCAGCAATCGTGCTAGTAGCTAGCTAAAATCAGTCAGATGATAGGCTAACTACAAGCAAAGGAAGCTAGCTATATTTTTGCTATGGAAGGTTTTTACATATCTGAAGTCTTCTGTGTAAACTGACGGCCTTGACACTTGTAATCCTTCACCGCTATTGCCAGTTAGCTAGCCATAACATTAGCTAGCTAGCTATACCGCCTGCTGTGTACCGGTGTCCTAGCTATCGTTAGCTAGCTAGCTATACCGCCTGCTGTGTACCGGTGTCCTAGCTATCGTTAGCTAGCTAGCTATACCGCCTGCTGTGTACCGGTGTCCTAGCTATCGTTAGCTAGCTAGCTATACCGCCTGCTGTGTACCGGTGTCCTAGCTATCGTTAGCTAGCTAGCTATACCGCCTGCTGTGTACCGGTGTCCTAGCTATCGTTAGCTAGCTAGCTATACCGCCTGCTGTGTACCGGTGTCCTAGCTATCGTTAGCTAGCTAGTTATACCGCCTGCTGTGTACCGGTGTCCTAGCTATCGTTAGCTAGCTAGCTATACCGCCTGCTGTGTACCGGTGTCCTAGCTATCATTAGCTAGCTAGCTATACCGCCTGCTGTGTACCGGTGTCCTAGCTACCGTTAGCTAGCTAGCTAGAAGCTAACAAGGCTGTAATATTAAATGTATGGACAGATGCACAACTGAATGTTCACAATATCTACGACATTCTTCATCAAAGCACAGCAAGCTAGTTAACTAGCTAAGTTCATATGCAACACCAAACTTTGGGAAACTGCCACACTGCTATTGTATACTGAACTCAAATCTAAACGCAACATGTAAAGTGTTGGAATAATGTTGGAGAAATTGTTGCATGTTGCGTTTATATATTTATTCAGTGAATAACACATGCAATGGGTATTGCTCATCTAACATTTAAAAATAGCTAACGTTACTCTGTAAACTATTCAACCTGGCTAGCTTAGCAATGTAGCTAGATCATTTGACAGCCCTTACCTTATGTATTGATTCAACTAAAAGACCAGTGGGGTGCAGGTGGGTAAAGAACACCAACATTTGGTTGCCTGCGCGCTTTGTCAAAACAAAATGCAAAACTACAAAACAAAATACAAAACTTAATTATTATTATTTGATGCTTTTGAACATATCAATTGTTTTATGCTATTTGTTATTATTTACCCAAGCAAGAGAAATGCACTTTCAATTAGTACAACAACAAGTGTCCTGTCATCACAAAACTGTCCATTTTAATAGTGTCAAGATAATTTATTTATGACAGGCTTGGGGATCTGCGGGGTTCCTGGGTTCACCTCTTTTGAAACACCCACACACTGTGTGGTGCTTACTTTCAGTTGTTATGGGGCTCTTAAAAGAGCATTGTTGAATGGCAATGGACAGGGACTATAGTGTGTGATTACGGCCCGCAATTCGGGTTGTTCCTACACGTGGGCATTCCTGCAGTTTAGCTAGCTATCATTAGCTAGCTAGCTATACCGCCTGCTGTGTACCGGTGTCCTAGCTATCGTTAGCTAGCTAGCTATACCGCCTGCTGTGTACCGGTGTCCTAGCTATCGTTAGCTAGCTAGCTATACCGCCTGCTGTGTACCGGTGTCCTAGCTATCGTTAGCTAGCTAGCTATACCGCCTGCTGTGTACCGGTGTCCTAGCTATCGTTAGCTAGCTAGCTATACCGCCTGCTGTGTACCGGTGTCCTAGCTATCGTTAGCTAGCTAGCTATACCGCCTGCTGTGTACCGGTGTCCTAGCTATCGTTAGCTAGCTAGCTATACCGCCTGCTGTGTACCGGTGTCCTAGCTATCGTTAGCTAGCTAGCTATACCGCCTGCTGTGTACCGGTGTCCTAGCTATCGTTAACTAGCTAGCTATACCGCCTGCTGTGTACCGGTGTCCTAGCTATCATTAGCTAGCTAGCTATACCGCCTGCTGTGTACCGGTGTCCTAGCTATCATTAGCTAGCTAGCTATACCGCCTGCTGTGTACCGGTGTCCTAGCTATCATTAGCTAGCTAGCTATACCGCCTGCTGTGTATTTCTTTATCTTTATTTAACCAGGCAAGTCAGTTAAGAACAAATTCTTATTTTCAATGACGGCCTGGGAACAGTGGGTTAACTGCCTGTTCAGGGGCAGAACGACAGATTTGTACCTTGTCAGCTCAGGGGTTTGAACTCGCAACCTTCCGGTTACTAGTCCAACGCTCTAACCACTAGGCTACCCTGTGTACCGGTGTCCTAGCTATCGTTAGCTAGCTAACTATACCGCCTGCTGTGTACCCAGTGTCCCTCGCCAACAAAAACACCTGCACTTGCCGTCATTAACAGAATGGCAGGAAAACAGTGCCTTGTTTGAGAAGGTATGAACCCTAAGAAATCAACCTACACATTGTCTGTACAATACCAACATAGTTACTGTAGTCGATCAAAGCTGTGTGCTGGAAAACCTTGGTAGAGCATATTTTAATAATTTGGTTGACATTTTTTTGCCAAAATGTAGCCTGATTTAGGTAGCGCAAATGAAAGGATTAACCTCATATATGGACAGATCACTGACTAATATATACACATTGATCTTCCTCACCTTTTGTTTCTTGTGTTTTTAAAGCCTTTTTTACATCATCAGTTTACCACAGCCTAGAACACCGAACACAAAGCAGAGGCAGAAGCACAGCAAGGAGGTGGGATTCCACCAGGAGTAACCTTGTCATTGACTTGTGGTAGTTTCCAGAGATAATGCCTAGGCTTTAACTCAGTGGGCTAAATAGGTCTTTGGGTGGACAAGCTGGATTCAGTTGGGTAACGTTTAACTTCTCTCAAAATACCCACATTCTACTGAAATGTTGCTTGTTGCCGATGTCCATGGTTTAAGTCCTCTAGCTGGCACACAGTGTGCCCTTGGTCCGTACCCTTGGTTTTGTGGGACCATAACGGAAGCCTGGTGGCGGTCTGGTCAGTGGGCCAGACATAGTGTTTTGGGACCATCATGGAAATCTGGTGGGACCACGACCTGATTTAGTGGAGATTTTAATGGAAGAAGTCGAATATCGAGAGAGTGAGGAGGGAGAACGGAAGGCAAAAAAAGATCAAAAATAAAAAGGAGGAACAAGGAGGTATTAAACCCCGTAGCCCAGCAACCCCCTTTATAACTCCATCAATCAGAACACTTTCTCTTCCTACTCTCTGTCTCTGTTCGCCGTGACTTTCAGACCTCCTTTCACACCAGCACATATCTTAAAAAAAGAGAACGAGACAAAGGGAGAAATGAAGAGAGTGGGAGTTACAGACAGGGTGGGAAAAGGATCTTTATAGCTCTTCGTTACTTATCTAATTCCATATTTATGAGAGGGTTAATCTCTAACGGCATATTCAACATCCTCTCTCCTCCCCTCTTTCTCCTCTTTATCTCCTCTCTTCTCCCCTCTATCTCCTCTCTTCTCTCCTCCTCTCTTCTCTCTCCTCTCTCCTCTCCTCCTCTCTCCTCTCCTCCTCTCTCCTCTCTTCTCTCCTCCTCTCTGCTCGTCTCCTCTCTTCTCTCTCTCCTCTCCTCTTTCCTCTCCTCTTCTCTCCACTCTCCTATCTCCTCTCCTCTCCTCCTCTCTCCTCTCCTCTTCTCTCCTCGTCTCCTCATCTCCTCTATTCTCTCCTCCTCCTCTCTCCTAGTCTCCTCTTCCCGGGGTATATCATATTGGGGGACCTTCCCTTCCATCTGATGTCTGAATGTTAACAGCAGCTGATTCCCCTTCGTCTCAGATGGACACGTAATTTGTCTCTTCGTCAGTACTGACCGTTATCGCCTCAGGATAATGTGGTGCATGGTGAAAGTCATTTCCAAGGAAACCGTGTGTGTGTGAAAGTGTGTATGAAGGTTGGGAGGATGGATGGTGGATCCATAATCTGTGTTTAAATTGTCCATAATCTAGTCATAAACCAAGAGATGTAAGTAATTCAGCCGTGGCACACCATTTGAGCAAATCTCTCTTGGCCAAACATATTCAATGGAAGGGCTGATGTCTGAACCGCACATCACATACACTTTTTCAAGTAACAAATCACTCCCACAGGCTCAATTACCCACTCACACTTTATGTCTCGCTTTCCCTCACACACACACACACACACACACACACACACACACACACACACACACACACACACACACACACACACACACACACACACACACACACACACACACACACACACACACACACACACACACACACACACGAATTATATGTCCCATAAATCACAGCTAATGTCAGGTGTCACATCTCTGTATCCCTCCCTCCCTCCCTCCCTCCCTCCCTCCCTCCCTCCCTCCCTCCCTCCCTCCCTCCCTCCCTCCCTCCCTCCCTCCCTCCCTCCCTCCCTCCCTCCCTCCCTCCCTCCCTCCCTCCCTCCCTCCCTCCCTCCCATCTATCTATCTATCTATCTATCTATCTATCTATCTATCTATCTATCTATCTATCTATCTATCTATCTATCTATCTATCTATCTATCTATCTATCTATCTATCTATCTATCTATCTATCTATCTATCTATCTATCTATCTATCTATCTATCTATCTATCTATCTATCTATCTATCTATCTATCTATCTATCTATCTATCTATCTATCTATCTATCTATCTATCTATCTATCTATCTATCTATCTATCTATCTATCTATCTATCTATCTATCTATCTATCTATCTATCTATCTATCTATCTATCTATCTATCTATCTATCTATCTATCTATCTATCTATCTATCTATCTATCTATCTATCTATCTATCTATCTATCTATCCATCCATCCATCCATCCATCCCTCCCTCCCTCCCTCCCTCCCTCCCTCCCTCCCTCCCTCCCTCCCTCCCTCCCTCCCTCCCTCCCTCCCTCTTTCCCTCTTTCCCTCCATCCATCCCTCCCTCTATACATCCCTCCCTCCCTCCTTTGCTCTGGCAGGAATAAAATATTAATCCAATCAGATGAATTAATGAATAATGTTCACGTGTGTTTAAAAAAAAAAAAAAAAAAAAAAAAAAAAAGATTTTCAATAAAGGCAGACCTGGGAGTTGATTGATTTGCTGTGGAGCATTAATCTTGTAGATAGTGCTACTCCCTCTTCCCATCTGTTATTCTATGGCTGAAGGACGTGAGCCATACGTTTAAAGCCAGCAGTTAGGTAGGGAATGGCCTAACAAGGTAAAGAGATATGATACAGTTAGGTAGGGAATGGCCTAACGAGGTAAAGAGATATGATACAGTTAGGTAGGGAACGGCCTAACGAGGTAAAGAGATATGATACAGTTAGGTAGGGAATGGCCTAACGAGGTAACGTTTGATACAGTTAGGTAGGGAACGGCCTAACGAGTTTGATACAGTTAGGTAGGGAATGGCCTAATGAGGTAAAGAGATTTGATACAGTTAGGTAGGGAACGGCCTAACGAGGTAAAGAGATTTGATACAGTTAGGTAGGGAACGGCCTAACGAGGTAAAGAGATATGATACAGTTAGGTAGGGAACGGCCTAACGAGGTAAAGTTTGATACAGTTAGGTAGGGAACGGCCTAACGAGGTAAAGAGATATGATACAGTTAGGTAGGGAACGGCCTAACGAGGTAAAGAGATATGATACAGTTAGGTAGGGAATGGCCTAACGAGGTAAAGAGATATGATACAGTTAGGTAGGGAACGGCCTAACGAGGTAAAGAGATATGATACAGTTAGGTAGGGAACGGCCTAACGAGGTAAAGTTTGATACAGTTAGGTAGGGAACGGCCTAACGAGGTAAAGAGATATGATACAGTTAGGTAGGGAATGGCCTAACGAGGTAAAGTTTGATACAGTTAGGTAGGGAATGGCCTAACGAGGTAAAGTTTGATACAGTTAGGTAGGGAACGGCCTAACGAGGTAAAGAGATATGATACAGTTAGGTAGGGAATGGCCTAACGAGGTAAAGAGATATGATACAGTTAGGTAGGGAACGGCCTAACGAGGTAACGTTTGATACAGTTAGGTAGGGAACGGCCTAACGAGGTAAAGAGATATGATACAGTTAGGTAGGGAACGGCCTAACGAGGTAAAGAGATATGATACAGTTAGGTAGGGAACGGCCTAACGAGGTAAAGAGATATGATACAGTTAGGTAGGGAATGGCCTAACGAGGTAACGTTTGATACAGTTAGGTAGGGAACGGCCTAACGAGGTAACGTTTGATACAGTTAGGTAGGGAATGGCCTAACGAGGTAAAGAGATATGATACAGTTAGGTAGGGAACGGCCTAACGAGGTAAAGAGATATGATACAGTTAGGTAGGGAACGGCCTAACGAGGTAAAGAGATATGATACAGTTAGGTAGGGAATGGCCTAACGAGGTAAAGTTTGATACAGTTAGGTAGGGAACGGCCTAACGAGGTAAAGAGATTTGATACAGTTAGGTAGGGAATGGCCTAACGAGGTAAAGAGATTTGATACAGTTAGGTAGGGAATGGCCTAACGAGGTAACGTTTGATACAGTTAGGTAGGGAACGGCCTAACGAGGTAACGTTTGATACAGTTAGGTAGGGAATGGCCTAACGAGGTAAAGAGATATGATACAGTTAGGTAGGGAACGGCCTAACGAGGTAAAGAGATATGATACAGTTAGGTAGGGAACGGCCTAACGAGGTAAAGAGATATGATACAGTTAGGTAGGGAATGGCCTAACGAGGTAAAGTTTGATACAGTTAGGTAGGGAACGGCCTAACGAGGTAAAGAGATTTGATACAGTTAGGTAGGGAATGGCCTAACGAGGTAAAGAGATTTGATACAGTTAGGTAGGGAATGGCCTAACGAGGGAACGTTTGATACAGTTAGGTAGGGAACGGCCTAACGAGGTAACGTTTGATACAGTTAGGTAGGGAATGGCCTAACGAGGTAAAGAGATATGATACAGTTAGTTAGGGAACGGCCTAACGAGGTAAAGAGATATGATACAGTTAGGTAGGGAATGGCCTAACGAGGTAACGTTTGATACAGTTAGGTAGGGAACGGCCTAACGAGGTAAAGAGATATGATACAGTTAGGTAGGGAACGGCCTAACGAGGTAAAGAGATATGATACAGTTAGGTAGGGAACGGCCTAACGAGGTAAAGAGATATGATACAGTTAGGTAGGGAATGGCCTAACGAGGTAAAGAGATATGATACAGTTAGGTAGGGAACGGCCTAACGAGGTAACGTTTGATACAGTTAGGTAGGGAACGGCCTAACGAGGTAACGTTTGATACAGTTAGGTAGGGAATGGCCTAACGAGGTAAAGAGATATGATACAGTTAGGTAGGGAACGGCCTAACGAGGTAAAGAGATATGATACAGTTAGGTAGGGAACGGCCTAACGAGGTAAAGAGATATGATACAGTTAGGTAGGGAATGGCCTAACGAGGTAAA
This sequence comes from Oncorhynchus kisutch, assembly GCF_002021735.2. NCBI lineage: Eukaryota > Metazoa > Chordata > Actinopteri > Salmoniformes > Salmonidae > Oncorhynchus > Oncorhynchus kisutch. The sequence continues at coordinate 86,592,622 of NC_034187.2, forward strand.
GTTTGATACAGTTAGGTAGGGAACGGCCTAACGAGGTAAAGAGATTTGATACAGTTAGGTAGGGAATGGCCTAACGAGGTAAAGAGATTTGATACAGTTAGGTAGGGAATGGCCTAACGAGGTAACGTTTGATACAGTTAGGTAGGGAACGGCCTAACGAGGTAACGTTTGATACAGTTAGGTAGGGAATGGCCTAACGAGGTAAAGAGATATGATACAGTTAGTTAGGGAACGGCCTAACGAGGTAAAGAGATATGATACAGTTAGGTAGGGAATGGCCTAACGAGGTAACGTTTGATACAGTTAGGTAGGGAACGGCCTAACGAGGTAAAGAGATATGATACAGTTAGGTAGGGAACGGCCTAACGAGGTAAAGAGATATGATACAGTTAGGTAGGGAACGGCCTAACGAGGTAAAGAGATATGATACAGTTAGGTAGGGAACGGCCTAACGAGGTAAAGTTTGATACAGTTAGGTAGGGAACGGCCTAACGAGTTTGATACACAACGTCTGCCTCTTATGTAACCGGTCGAGGACTGAGAAGAAGGTCCGTGGTTGAGACGAAGGTCCGAGGTTAAGACGAAGGTCAGTGGTTAAGACGAAGGTCCGTGGTTTAGACGAAGGTCCGTGGTTGAGACGAAGGTCAGTGGTTAAGACGAAGATCCGTGGTTTAGACGAAGGTCCGTGGTTGAGACGAAGGTCCGTGGTTGTGACTAAGGTCCGTGGTTGAGACGAAGGTCCGTGGTTGAGACGAAGATCCGTGGTTGAGACGAAGGTCCGTGGTTGACTGCTGTTCCAGGTGAAGAGAAACCGGGTCATATGATCATTCATTTAAATCAACATTTGTTTACTTTATTTCTTCACTTTCTAAAATGATTCAGGAAAAAATAGCATTTCTCACAAAGTGTTGCCATAACACCTTCATATAACAAGAGTAAGTCAAATAAATGGAATTGCAACATTTGTGGCACCATGTACAGTGTGTAGGGGAGTGTGTACAGTGTGTAGGGGAGTGTGTAGGGGAGTGTGTACAGTGTGTAGGGGAGTGTGTAGGGGAGTGTGTACAGTGTGTAGGGGAGTGTGTACAGTGTGTAGGGGAGTGTGTAGGGGAGTGTGTACAGTGTGTAGGGGAGTGTGTACAGTGTGTAGGGGAGTGTACAGTGTGTAGGGGAGTGTACAGTGTGTAGGGGAGTGTACAGTGTGTAGGGGAGTGTACAGTGTGTAGGGGAGTGTACAGTGTGTAGGGGAGTGTGAGACAGTGTGTAGGGGAGTGTACAGTGTGTAGGGGAGTGTACAGTGTGTAGGGGAGTGTACAGTGTGTAGGGGAGTGTACAGTGTGTAGGGGAGTGTACAGTGTGTAGGGGAGTGTGAGACAGTGTGTGGGGAGTGTACAGTGTGTAGGGGAGTGTACAGTGTGTAGGGGAGTGTACAGTGTGCAGGGGAGTGTGAGACAGTGTGTAGGGGAGTGTGTGACAGTGTGTAGGGGAGTGTGTGACAGTGTGTAGGGGAGTGTGCGACAGTGTGTAGGGGAGTGTGTGACAGTGTGTAGGGGAGTGTGCGACAGTGTGTAGGGGAGTGTGCGACAGTGTGTAGGGGAGTGTGCGACAGTGGTGTAGGGGAGTGTGCGACAGTGTGTAGGGGAGTGTGCGACAGTGTGTAGGGGAGTGTGTGACAGTGTGTAGGGGAGTGTGTGACAGTGTGGTAGGGGAGTGTGTGACAGTGGTGTAGGGGAGTGTGCGACAGTGTGTAGGGAGTGTGTGACAGTGTGTAAGGGAGTGTGAGACAGTGTGTAGGGGAGTGTGAGACAGTGTGTTGGGGAGTGTGTGACAGTGTGTAGGGGAGTGTGAGACAGTGTGTAGGGGAGTGGTGAGACAGTGTGTAGGGGAGTGTGAGACAGTGTGTAGGGGAGTGTGTGACAGTGTGTAGGGGAGTGTGTGACAGTGTGTAGGGGAGTGTGCGACAGTGTGTAGGGGAGTGGTGAGACAGTGTGTAGGGGAGTGTGAGACAGTGTGTAGGGGAGTGTGAGACAGTGTGTAGGGGAGTGTGAGACAGTGTGTAGGGGAGTGTGTGACAGTGTGTAGGGGAGTGTGTGACAGTGTGTAGGGGAGTATGAGACAGTGTGTAGGGGAGTATGAGACAGTGTGTAGGGGAGTGTGTGACAGTGTGTAGGGGAGTGTGAGACAGTGTGTAGGGGAGTGTGTGACAGTGTGTAGGGGAGTGTGAGACAGTGTGTAGGGGAGTGTGAGACAGTGTGTAGGGGAGTGTGTGACAGTGTGTAGGGGAGTGTGAGACAGTGTGTAGGGGAGTGTGTGACAGTGTGTAGGGGAGTGTGAGACAGTGTGTAGGGGAGTGTGAGACAGTGTGTAGGGGAGTGTGAGACAGTGTGTAGGGGAGTGTGTGACGTGTGTAGGGGAGTGTGAGACAGTGTGTAGGGGAGTGTGAGACAGTGTGTAGGGGAGTGTGTGACAGTGTGTAGGGGAGTGTGAGACAGTGTGTAGGGGAGTGTGTGACAGTGTGTAGGGGAGTGTGTGACAGTGTGTAGGGGAGTGTGCGACAGTGTGTAGGGGAGTGTGTGACAGTGTGTAGGGGAGTGTGCGACAGTGTGTAGGGGAGTGTGCGACAGTGTGTAGGGGAGTGTGCGACAGTGTGTAGGGGAGTGTTGCGACAGTGTGTAGGGGAGTGTGCGATAGTGTGTAGGGGAGTGTGTGACAGTGTGTAGGGGAGTGTGTGACAGTGTGTAGGGGAGTGTGTGACAGTGTGTAGGGGAGTGTGCGACAGTGTGTAGGGGAGTGGTGTGACAGTGTGTAAGGGAGTGTGAGACAGTGTGTAGGGGAGTGTGAGACAGTGTGTTGGGGAGTGTGTGACAGTGTGTAGGGAGTGTGAGACAGTGTGTAGGGGAGTGTGAGACAGTGTGTAGGGGAGTGTGAGACAGTGTGTAGGGGAGTGTGTGACAGTGTGTAGGGGAGTGTGAGACAGTGTGTAGGGGAGTGTGAGACAGTGTGTAGGGGAGTGTGAGACAGTGTGTTGGGGAGTGTGAGACAGTGTGTAGGGGAGTGTGAGACAGTGTGTAGGGGAGTGTGAGAGACAGTGTGTTGGGGAGTGTGAGACAGTGTGTAGGGGAGTGTGAGACAGTGTGTAGGGGAGTGTGAGACAGTGTGTAGGGGAGTGTGAGACAGTGTGTAGGGGAGTGTGAGACAGTGTGTAGGGGAGTGTGAGACAGTGTGTTGGGGAGTGTGAGACAGTGTGTAGGGGAGTGTGAGACAGTGTGTAGGGGAGTGTGAGACAGTGTGTAGGGGAGTGTGTGACAGTGTGTAGGGGAGTGTGTGACAGTGTGTAGGGGAGTGTGTGACAGTGTGTAGGGGAGTGGTGAGACAGTGTGTAGGGGAGTGTGTGACAGTGTGTAGGGGAGTGTGTGACAGTGTGTAGGGGAGTGTGCGACAGTGTGTAGGGGAGTGTGAGACAGTGTGTAGGGGAGTGTGAGACAGTGTGTAGGGGAGTGTGAGACAGTGTGTAGGGGAGTGTGTGACAGTGGTGTAGGGGGAGTGTGTGACAGTGTGTAGGGGAGTATGAGACAGTGTGTAGGGGAGTATGAGACAGTGTGTAGGGGAGTGTGTGACAGTGTGTAGGGAGTGTGAGACAGTGTGTAGGGGAGTGGTGTGACAGTGTGTAGGGGAGTGTGAGACAGTGTGTAGGGGAGTGTGAGACAGTGTGTAGGGGAGTGTGTGACAGTGTGTAGGGGAGTGTGAGACAGTGTGTAGGGGAGTGTTGTGACAGTGTGTAGGGGAGTGTGAGACAGTGTGTAGGGGAGTGTGAGACAGTGTGTAGGGGAGTGTGAGACAGTGTGTAGGGGAGTGTGTGACAGTGTGTAGGGGAGTGTGAGACAGTGTGTAGGGGAGTGTGTGACAGTGTGTAGGGGAGTGTGAGACAGTTGTGTAGGGGAGTGTGAGACAGTGTGTAGGGGAGTGTGCGACAGTGGTGTAGGGGAGTGTGCGACAGTGTGTAGGGGAGTAATGAGACAGTGTGTAGGGGAGTGTGTGACAGTGTGTAGGGGAGTGTGCGACAGTGTGTAGGGGAGTGTGCGACAGTGTGTAGGGGAGTGTGCGACAGTGTGTAGGGGAGTGTGTGACAGTGTGTAGGGGAGTGTGAGACAGTGTGTAGGGGAGTGGTGGACAGTGTGTAGGGGAGTGTGAGACAGTGTGTAGGGGAGTGTGAGACAGTGTGTAGGGGAGTGTGTGACAGTGTGTAGGGGAGTGTGAGACAGTGTGTAGGGGAGTGTGTGACAGTGTGTAGGGGAGTGTGAGACAGTGTGTAGGGGAGTGTGAGACAGTGTGTAGGGGAGTGTGAGACAGTGTGTAGGGGAGTGTGTGACAGTGTGTAGGGGAGTATGAGACAGTGTGTAGGGGAGTGTGAGACAGTGTGTAGGGGAGTGTGCGACAGTGTGTAGGGGAGTGTGTGACAGTGTGTAGGGGAGTATGAGACAGTGTGTAGGGGAGTGTGAGACAGTGTGTAGGGGAGTGTGAGACAGTGTGTAGGGGAGTGTGAGACAGTGTGTAGGGGAGTGTGAGACAGTGTGTAGGGGAGTGTGAGACAGTGTGTAGGGGAGTGTGAGACAGTGTGTAGGGGAGTGTGAGACAGTGTGTAGGGGAGTGTGAGACAGTGTGTAGGGGAGTGTGTGACAGTGTGTAAGGGAGTGTGAGACAGTGTGTAGGGGAGTGTGAGACAGTGTGTAGGGGAGTGTGAGACAGTGTGTAGGGGAGTGTGAGACAGTGTGTAGGGGAGTGTGTGACAGTGTGTAGGGGAGTGTGTGACAGTGTGTAGGGGAGTGTGTGACAGTGTGTAGGGGAGTGTGTGACAGTGTGTAGGGGAGTGTGTGACAGTGTGTAGGGGAGTGTGTACAGTGTGTTGGGGAGTGTGTGACAGTGTGTAGGGGAGTGTGTGACAGTGTGTAAGGGAGTGTGTACAGTGTGTTGGGGAGTGTGAGACAGTGTGTAGGGGAGTGTGTGACAGTGTGTAGGGGAGTGTGAGACAGTGTGTTGGGGAGTGTGAGACAGTGTGTAGGGGAGTGTGAGACAGTGTGTAGGGGAGTGTGAGACAGTGTGTAGGGGAGTGTGCGACAGTGTGTAGGGGAGTGTGTGACAGTGTGTAGGGGAGTGTGTGACAGTGTGTAGGGGAGTGTGTGACAGTGTGTAGGGGAGTGTGTACAGTGTGTTGGGGAGTGTGCGACAGTGTGTAGGGGAGTGTGCGACAGTGTGTAGGGGAGTGTGCGACAGTGTGTAGGGGAGTGTGCGACAGTGTGTAGGGGAGTGTGAGACAGTGTGTAGGGGGAGTGTGTGACAGTGTGTAAGGGAGTGTGAGACAGTGTGTAGGGGAGTGTGAGACAGTGTGTAAGGGGAGTGTGAGACAGTGTGTAAGGGTGTGTGAGACAGTGTGTAGGGGAGTGTGAGACAGTGTGTAGGGGAGTGTGAGACAGTGTGTAGGGGAGTGTGAGACAGTGTGTAAGGGGAGTGTGAGACAGTGTGTAAGGGTGTGTGAGACAGTGTGTAGGGGAGTGTGAGACAGTGTGTAGGGGAGTGTGAGACAGTGTGTAGGGGAGTGTGAGACAGTGTGTAGGGGAGTATGAGACAGTGTGGCAAGGGAGTGTGAGACAGTGTGTAGGGGAGTATGAGACAGTGTGTAGGGGAGTGTGAGACAGTGTGTTGGGGAGTGTGAGACAGTGTGTAGGGGAGTGTGAGACAGTGTGTAGGGGAACATGAGTGTGTACAGTGTGTAGGGGAGTGTGAGACATTGTGTAGGGGAGTGTGCGACAGTGTGTAGGGGAGTGTGCGGCAGTGTGTAGGGGAGTGTGCGACAGTGTGTAAGGGAGTGTGAGACAGTGTGTAGGGGAGTATGAGACAGTGTGTAGGGGAGTGCGAGACAGTGTGTAAGGGAGTGTGCGACAGTGTGTAAGGGAGTGTGAGACAGTGAGGTCGTTAGCGGAGGCATCACTAGCTCTTACCGCCATCAGAGAGACATCAGAGAGACATCAGAGAGTGACATGTTGTGTTGACATGTTGTGGTGACATACTGTGGTAACATACTGTGGTAACATACTGTGGTAACATACTGTGGTAACATGTTGTGGTGACATACTGTGGTGACATGTTGTGGTAACATACTGTGGTTACATGTTGTGGTGACATACTGTGGTGACATGTTGTGGTGACATACTGTGTTGACATACTGTGTTGACATACTGTGGTTACATGTTGTGGTGACATACTGTGGTGACATACTGTGGTGACATGTTGTGTTGACATACTGTGTTGACATACTGTGGTTACATGTTGTGGTAACATACTGTGGTGACATGTTGTGGTGACATACTGTGGTGACATACTGTGTTGACATACTGTGGTAACATACTGTGGTGACATACTGTGGTGACATACTGTGGGTAACATACTGTGGTGACATACTGTGGTAACATACTGTGGTAACATACTGTGGTGAAATGTTGTGGTGACATACTGTGGTGACATACTGTGGTGACATGTTGTGGTGACATACTTTTGTGACATGTTGTGGTGACATGTTGTGGTAACAAACTGTGTTGACATACTGTGGTTACATGTTGTGGTAACATACTGT